>NC_040903.2:58724536-59324536 GCF_004126475.2 Phyllostomus discolor
TTTCCATAGTGGTTGTACCAGTCTGCAATCCCACCAACAGTGCATTAGGGTCCCCTTTTGTCCACAACCTCTCCAACACTTGTTGTTTGGTGCTTTGTTTATGATGGCCATTCTGACTGGTGTGAAGTGGTATCTCATTGTGGTTTGAATTTGCATCTCTCTGATAGCTAGCGATATTGAGCATCTTTTCATGTGTCTCTGGATCCTCTGTATGTCCTCCTTGGAGAAGCGTCTGTTCAAGTCCTTTGCCCATTTTATAATTGGGTTGCTTGTCTTCTTAGAGTGGAGTCATGTAAGTTCTTTATATATTTTGGAGATTAAACCCTTGTCTGAGGTGTCATTGGCAAATATGATTTCCCATACAGTTGATTCTCTTTTTATTTTAATACTGTTTTCTTTAGCCATGCAGAAGCTTTTTATTTTGATGGGATCCCATTTGTTTATTCTTTCCTTTATGTCCCTTGCTCTAGGGGACATACCAGTAAAAATGTTGTTGTTTAAAATACCTGAGATTTTCCTGCCTATGTTCTCCTCTAGGACTTTAATGGTGTCACGGCTTATATTTAAATCTTTTATCCACCTTGAATTTATTTTTGTGTATGGTATAAGTTGGTGCTGGTCTCTTTCTTTCTTACTTTTTTGTTTACCTATTAATTTGCTTGGAATTTGGGTAAGTTTTGGTAGGATAAGTGGTATTATATATGGGACCTTCTCAAACCAGAAAGCACCCCCTGGTGTGTGTTATTCATTGTTTAAATTCTTTACAACCCTAGGGAGAAGGTGATGCTATTATTATTGTTGTTATTGTTATTATTTTGCAAAAGAAGAAACAAGACATTCATTAACTGGAAAGGGTCACACAGTTAGGAAAGGGAGGAGCTGAAATTCAAACTTGCAGTCAGACTGTAGAGCCCAGAAAATACCTCCAGTCTACGCTGCTTCTGCTAGGATTATGTGTGTGGGGTATAATCCTCTCATTTTTCCTAACCAACTTATTTTTAAATTCTCTTTAATTCAACAAACCAAAGTACATGAATGTGACTATTCTTTTGATTAAGAAAACACTGAAGGGGAGGAAACACCAAGACAGAACAAATGCCCTTGTTGAGAGCTAAGACCTGCTGTAACACCTCCATTGTTAAGAATTGAGCACTTTCTCCCATCTACTGTTGACACAGATAGAGCTATCTGGATGAGTGCCTCTGCAGTTCACTTATTTCCTCAAGGAGAAACAATTGAAGCCATCACTTTTGTTCAGGTATAGTAGCAACAATTTAGAGAGCTCTCCCCTATAGTTAAGGGAAGGCAAGTGTTATGTGACCTGACCACGGAAAAGACGAAGTCTCTAATGCTGTATTTATAACTCAGTGGAACAGATGGCAAGCCCCACTACTGTGTACACAGGACTCCACATTTGGATCATGGAGCGACACTGCCAAGGAGCTATTTAAATTGGACACTGGCATCAAATGTGTTATTAGACATCTACTGCTTCACAGCAAAAATTCTCTCCAGATAAGTTCACAGGATTCCTTTAAAGCCAGAGCTGCAAGATTTGTCTGAGACAAGTAAAAAGTTTCCTGAGAAAGCTTTTATTTTTACTTTTTGGGATTTAAATTTTTTAAATTAATCATGTTTCATTAAATGTATTCAGATAACATTGGTTAATAAAATTATGTAGGTTTCACAGGTACATTTCTGATACAGGATCTGTACATTGCATTGTGTGACCACCACCCAAAGTTAAATCATCTCCCATCACCATACATTAGGCCCCATTTACCCTTTACTGCCCCCTGCTCCCTCCCCTCTGGTAACTACCATACCATTATCTATGTCTATGAGTTTCAGTTTTATAACCCATGTATGAGTGAAATAATATGTTTTTAACCTTTTTCTGACTGACATATTTCACTTAGCATAATATTCTCAAGGTCCATCCATGTTGTCACAAATGGCAGTATTTCATCTTTTCTTATGGCTGAGTAGTATTCCATCATATATATGTACCACATCTTCCTTATCCAATCATCCATCGAAGGACACTTTGGTTGTCTCCTGGTCCTGGCTACTGTGAATCCAGAGCTTTTTAGCCATTGTTAATATAAGCTTCCCAAGGTCTTGCTGTAAGCACTGCCCCAGTCATTGTTAATGCTAATTGTGGTCACAAACACAGAACTCATTGGACCATCTGGGTGTGACCTTTAGCACTGGTTGGAGGACCCTAGCGCATCCCCATGTCATCTGTCTCAAATGTGCTTCTCTTAAAAGCATGAGCATGAACAGGGGCATGTAAAGGACTTAACCCTGTGGGGACGGTTTTGGAAGATAAGGTCACAGTGATTATTTCAGTGCCTTGGTCTTCAATCCTGATCTGAATTTCTTCTGAAGTAATTTCAAAACCATAACTATTTCTCCTGATGAAGAACTTTTCTTTTCTTCCCATTAAATGTTTCTTATCCTTGACCAAATCAATCAGGTGAAAATGCGGGTCTTTAACTCACATTTAACAGAATGAAACAGTGCTATAAAAAATAGACTGTGTGGTGCAAGGTTGCCTGATAACTCTCCAGAGGACAGCATAACAAACCTACAACCCTGTTATCCTTCTATCTCCATGAAATCAGCTCTTCAGAGCAGTTAGCTGATATGGATTCTACATTATTTTCTTATACATTCTATCCATATGGTCGCTAACTGTGGAGTTCTGGCTGGCGTTTCCTGGAGCAGATGCCAAATGATGGAAGACGTTAAGAAAATAACTAGTCAGCAGCCTGTCTGCACTTACACATGACGTCCTCAATGACTCATTCTAATTCTGGAAATCCTAGATAGCACTGGGCTCTCCCAGGACATATGAGGAAATAGGGGGAATCTGTGGGCAGGAGAAACTTCTGGGCTCCTTATGTTTGTGAATTGGGGCAATCCTGCTTTGGGGAAGCCCTAGAGCTAACTTGCAAAGCTCAGTGTGAATCCAATGCTGCTTATCTTTCTACCTTGAGGAGGTGGTTCAGTACCCATGCACACCAAGCTGTGCAAGTGTTCAGGCTTTAGAAGTAAGGATGCACAATGGCTGCAGTACAAGACCTATAGGCAAAACTGTCCGCCACTAACTGTTTTACTACCTCTGGGCAAGAGTCTATGTGCATGGTGTGTGTGGGGAGTGGGCATGGGGAAAGACTTTTAATGATTATATTCATTATGGGAATTATGAAATTTTACACCAAGGCAATGCATTATTACCTGGAGCTGCTCACTAGTGTCTGGGTCATATTTTCAAAGTATTTTGAAATGAACAATTTGGGCTCATCCTGTGATTGCTGTACCCTTTCATTTTACCATTTAGTAGTAAGGACAGCTGTCATTTAACAAGTGCATACTTAGTTTCAAGACTTATGTTGAACATTTTCATGGGCGGCATCATTTATTCTTCTTCACAACCCTCTGAGGTAGGTATAATTAACACCCCCATATTACAGGTGAGAAAAAATGAGGACTTTGCAGCTCGAATAACAAGCCTGCAGACTCACAAATGCCAGGGGTGATCCCAAGGTTTGCAATCAGGCAGTTTGATTGCAGAGCCCATGCTCCCAGTCTGCTATACTCCCTTCTTGGAGTTCAAGACAAGTGTCTGGTCTCCTTGAGGCTGGAAGGGATGACCAGACAGCACCTGTTTCAGTAGCTGACTCCTGACACCACAGTATAAACACACATTACTGTTGATTCTTTAAGGCCTCACCTCTATCTTTCAGTATAAAAAAACAACCGCATTTTAGTTAGAATGCACCAAAAATAAGTTGAAATAGCTGGCAGTCTATTGAATGTAGCAAAGAAATCTTGCAACTTCAATTCCAGTAAATTTCACAAACAATTGCTGACTGCCAAATATGCAGCTGCTACTATGCTACAGGCCAGAGATTCAAAGATGCAAATGAGGGGCCCCTTTTAACATGTGAGTTATTCATAGTCATGAGGATCCCCAGTGGCCTGTGAGAAAGTACTTGAAACCTCATTATGATTATGGCTTAGTGCTTTGAGGCTTCAATTTTACTCAAAGATTGGAGATGGGGGGATTAAGTAATTTAATAGGTGAGTAATTTAAAGCACTTTAAATATTTAAAACAAACAGACATTATGAAGTTGAATAAAAATATTGCCTTATATTTAAGATAAAATGCTGGGCTTCAGAGAAATTGCAATTGCATGTGTGAAGTCAACCACCTCAGGTCCCACACTTGAATTCCCACAGGTACTTGTCCTCTTTTCTCTGCTAATACGGGTTCCTTCATAACTAGGTAAAAACAATTAAAAAGTACAAAACATATTAATTAGTGAAGGAGACAGACACATACAGACAGGGATATTTTCTAAAAGCTGGACCTTCCAAACTGAGAAGGGAAATAGATGGCTTGGAAATAAGAGGAGAGGAAGAAACTTGCAGGGGCCTTAATTCTGGCTGGCTCAGTCAGCACTAAGTTCTGTGAGCAAATATGAAAGAGAAAAGAATGACAGAAAGGGGCTCAGTGAACCCATAATGTTGTGACAAGGAAGGAATCTCAGGTTAGGAAAAACTGAGTGAAAGATGGGATCAGGTTCTCAGAAATTGTGTATGACAGATCCTAAAGACCCTGGCTGGACTGGCAGAGGAGGGCTGTGAGGAAAGTGTCAAAGGCACAGAAATAAAGAAATGAAGCAATGTTGGAAGAGAACAAAAGGAGGAGAGATGATGCTAGAAGCTCAATCTCAGTCAGAGTGTAGACTTGAGGAAACTGAGTAAAATAAACTGGGGGAAAACAAGTGAAAAGTGATTAGATAAAGACTTGTGGCTGAGGAAAGAAAGGCAACCTGACTTCTAAGTAATACATATCTCTGGAGAAGACCAAGTAAGAGAAAAAAGTACAAATATACCCAAACATAATTCAAGAGGTATTTCTGAACTTTTTACTTCAGCATTCTGAAGTAAAAAGATTTGAATCTACAGATTGAAATATAGACTAAGAAAAAATAGGTATGGACCAAATTATAAGAAAAAAAAGTCAACTTTGAAAAGCAGCAGGTAATAGTACAAAGACTTTCAAGATGTCAAGTGTGACTCAAGAATTTTACACACAACACTGTCATTCATGTATAAAAGTAAAGGATTTCCAGTTTTAAGAACACAGAAAATACTTTCTGTGAAACCTTTTGAAGAAATATTAGAAGAAACACCCCAGTCACCCAAGAGATGATTTGAAAAGCTGGAGTAAAAGCGCTGCCTTGAGGACAGAACCCATTTAATAGTAAAACTAAGACAACAAATGACAATATTGCTCACACATATTGGAAAGTGGAAGGGAGGAGAGAATTGAAGTTAGAGTACACATGTTGATTTTCTAGTTTTCCAGATGGAGGGTCAGAAGGCATTTCTTAAAGTTGGTAAATCAGGTAATAGAAGTACAAATTAAACCTCTGATGTTTTTAATCATCAGGTTACTATGCACAGGTTACTTATTAAAATAAATGATGGATAATAAAGTAACTCAGTTACAACTAAGGGACAGGACTTGCAAGGAGCGTGCTAAAGAGAATGTCTTAGAGGATTAAGCTTTTCCCAACCACACTGTGGAACTGAGTTGTGTGCCAGTATATGCACTTGTACCTGAGTTCAACTGGAATCCCTTACACTATAGCATTAACACATGATGCATCTTCTTGGAGCATGACTGTTATTCAAACATTGGAACATTACCTGTGGTTTTCCAGGGTACACAGTGAAGGTGGGAAGACTTTTTACAACAGTGACAGTTGGATAAATGGTGATCCCAAGAGTTTACTCTTTAGCAAAAAATTTCTCCTTTTAGGTCATAGATAAATGGAGAGCAGAAACTGGAAGAGGAGTTTCTATTTGAGGTCTCCTTTTTCACTTTAAGTTATGCTTTTAGGTCAGCGATATGAAAAATATTATTTCAGCATTGTGTCTTTTCTCTGGTTATGTACAGAGTTCTCTATTTTATAAATGTAACACATATCTATACTATACATTGTATGTAATGAGAGAAAAAATATTTTCTGAAATAATATACTCTGCCCCTTCACCAGACAACAGCAGGATTCACTAGCATGTCTGTGATTTCCTTTTTGTTTTAACGACCATCTATGGGACTAGGGCTCAAAACCTAGTAGTGAGGATTAACAAGAGAATGAGCAATCATATGCTGCTCCTGGTTTTGAATCTAATACTCCCAGTTATGGGGCTAACATTCCTGTTTCCTTTAGTCCCGGTCCTTTTTTTTTTTTTTTTGACAGGAAGTAGGATTTATTGGTGGGTGTTAAGGTGGAAGCAGAGACTTACGAGAGCAGAGCCTGCCATTTTAACAGGGGACCATGATTAGAGATGTATTTGACCCCACAGCCATCTGGGATGAGCTGCTTTTCAGCCACTATGTCTTCAAATTCATCCCCATTAAACTTAGTAAAGCCCTGCTTCTTAGAGATGTGGCTCTTCTGGTGATCAGGGAACTTGAACTTGGCCATGCATAGGGCCTCAGTCACATGCTCCTTGTTCTGCAGCTTGGTGAGGATAGACATAATGACTTGGCTAATATGGACCCTGGCCACTGTGCTCTGGGGCTTTCCAAAGGCAGCCTGCATACCTGTCTGGAGCCTGTCAGACCCAGCACAGGACAACATTTTGTTGATGCAGATGACATGGAAGAGGCAGAGCCACACTCAGATGTGAAAGCTCTCTTTGCCACAGCTTTTCACCATGTACTTGTTGGCACAAATATGGGCAGTTTCCAGGGCTTCGGAAGAGAGCTGTTCATATTCATCTGACACCATGTGGCCATAGAGTGGGAACTCATCCACTTTTGCCTTCTTCTGGCCAAGGTCAAAGATGCAGGTCTTGGCATCAAGACACCTAGACAGAAGCGAGACTTTGGAAACAGCTCATTCTTACAATACCAGGAACACCGGGCTAGGCCATGGCCCATGGCAATACCAGGATCTTCACTGGCATGCTGAAGGGAAAGAGTAGTCCCAGTGTTTTGACCAGTGACCTCCCCGGTACCTGGAAGCCTGCCTTAGCCAGCTGCTAGTGCACTGAGTGTGGCGAGGTGATGAAAGGGCCTCAACCTCATGCAAAACTGTCCATACACTGGGGTACAGGACTGTACCCTCAGAAGGTGCTTTGTCAGTGTGGGTGACAGTTGGAAGGTTCTATACAAATGGAAGTTTATTTGCATTAGAAAAAAGGTCTGGGCTTTCATAAACATCTCTTCATGAAAAGAATTTGCTAGGTATACTAAAAAACAAAAACAAAAAAAAAATTCTAAAAAGAACATCTGCTACAACAGCTGTTCCTGAAAGCAGATTAAGGTACAACTGCCACATAAAGAGTGAAAAAGGGAAATATCTTCCCATTTTACTCTAATGAGATTCAAAACCCCTCCCACTTATTACCTAGTAATTCCCCTGGGATTCAGCACATTTCAAGTCCCTCAACAAAAATTCACTCTGTTATAAACCAAACACAGTCATTTTACCTGCCTTGGAATGTCTCAGAGCTCCAAAAACAACACACATACCACGCATCCCTCAGTTTCCACTTGTTGTCCTCTGTTTAAAACTAAAGGGTCATTACAAGCCTTTAAGCAGGCTCATCAAGAAAAAAAGAGAAAGGATCCAAATAAACACAATCAGAAATGAAAGAGGACAGATTACAACTGACACCACAGAAATACAAAGGATTGTAAGAAATTACTATGAAGAACTGTATGCCCCAAAATTTGAAAACCTATGTGAAATGGACAAATTTCTAGAAAAATAAAATCTTCCAAAACTCAATGAAAAAGAAGCAGAAAGCCTGAACAAATCAATAACAGCAAAAGAAATTGAAGCAGTAATCAAAAAACTCCCAACACACAAAAGCCCTGGACCGGATGATTTCACTGGAAAATTTTACAAAGCATTTAAGGAAGAGCTAATCCCTATCCTTCACAGACTATTCCAAAAAATCCAGAATGATGGAAGACTCCCAAACTCTTTTTATGAAGCCAGCATCATCCTAATCCCCAAACCAGATAAAGACACAATAAAGAAAGAAAACTTCAGGCCAATATCTCTGATGAACATTGACACAAAAATCCTCAACAAAATACTGGCAAACCGCATCCAACAATACATTAGAAAGATTAAACACCATGACCAAGTGGGATTCATCCCAGGGATGCAAGGATGGTACCACATTCACAAATCAATAAATGTAATACATCACATAAACAAAAGCAAAGACAAAAATCACATGATCATATCAATAGATGTGGGAAAAGCATTTGATAAGGTACAGCACCCATTTTTGATAAAAACATTCATCAAAGTGGGAATAGAGGGAGCATTCCTTGACATAATAAAGGCCATATATGGCAGACCTACAGCCAACATCATACTCAATGGGCAAAAACTACAATCTTTCCCACTGAGATCAGGAACAAGACAAGGTTGTCCACTTTCACCACTTTTATTCAATATAGTATTGGAAGTTTTAGCCACAGCAATCAGACAAGAAAAGGAAATAAAAGGCATCCAAATCAGAAAGGAGGAAACAAAACTGTCATTGGTTGCAGATGACATGATAGTGTACGTAGAAAATACTATAGATTCTGCTAAAAAACTGCCTGACCTAATAAACGAATTTGGCAAAACTGCAGGATACAAGGTCAATATCCAGAAATCAAAGGCATTTTTGTATATCAACAATGAAACAGCAGAAACAGAAATCAGGGGAAAAAAATCCCATTTGATATAGCAAAAAGAAAAATAAAATACCTAGGAATCAATCTAACCAAGGAAGTAAAAGACCTGTATACAGAAAACTACACAACACTGAAGAAAGAAATTAAGGAAGACACAAACAAATGGAAACATATACCATGTTCATGGATTGGAAGAATTAACATCATCAAAATGTCCATACTGCCTAAAGCAATTTACACATTCAATGAAATGCCTATTGAAGTACCAATGGCATATTTCACAGACATAGAACAAACACTTCAAAAATTTATATGGAACCATAAATGACCCTGAATAGCTGCTGCAATTTTGAGAAAGAAAAGCAAAGTAGGAGGAATCACAATACCTGATACCAAACTGTATTACAAGGCCACTGTAATCAAAACAGCCTGGTACTGGCATAAAAACAGGCACATGGACCAATGGAACAGAACAGAGAGCCCAGAAATAAACCCAAGTCTCCATGGTCAATTAATATTTGACAAAGGGGGCAGCAACATAAAATGGAGTGAAAACAGTCTCTTCAACAAATGGTGTTGGGAAAACTGGACAGTTACGTGCAAAAAAATGAAACTTGAGCACCAACTTACACCATACACAAAATAAATTCAAAGTGGATGAAAGACTTAAATATAAGCCATATCACCATTAAAGTCCTAGAGGAGAACATAGGCAGGAAAATCTCAGGTATTTCACACAGCAACATTTTTACTGATACATCCCCCAGAGCAAGGGACATAAAGGAAAGAATAAACAAATGGGATCTCATCAAAATAAAAAGCTTCTGCATGGCTAAAGAAAACAGTATTAAGATAAAAAGAGAATCAACTGTATGGGAAAACATATTTGCCAATGACACCTCAGACAAGGGTTTAATCTCCAAAATATATAAAGAACTTACATGACTCCACTCTAAGAAGACAAGCAACCCAATTATAAAATGGGCAAAGGACTTGAACAGACGCTTCTCCAAGGAGGACATACAGAGGATCCAGAGACACATGAAAAGATGCTCAATATCGCTAGCTATCAGAGAGATGCAAATTCAAACCACAATGAGATACCACTTCACACCAGTCAGAATGGCCATCATAAACAAAGCACCAAACAACAAGTGTTGGAGAGGTTGTGGACAAAAGGGGACCCTAATGCACTGTTGGTGGGATTGCAGACTGGTATGACCACTATGGAAAACAGTATGGAATTTTCTCAGAAAACTAAAAATGGATCTGCCTTTTGACCCAGCAATTCCACTGCTAGGATTATATCCTAAGAACCCCAAAACACCAATCTAAAAGGACCTATGCCCCCCAATGTTCATAGCAGCACAATTCACAATAGCCAAGTGCTGGAAGCAACCTAGGTGCTCATCAGTAAATGAATGGATCAAAAAACCATGGTACATTTACACAATGGAATTTTATGCAGAGAAAGAAAGAAGGAGCTCCTACCCTTTTCAATAGCATGGATGCAATTGGAAAGCATTATGCTAAACGAAATAAACTAGGCAGTGAAAAACAAATACCATTTGATTTTACCTTTGACAGGAACCTAAACAACAAAACAAAGAAACAAGCAAAATATATCCAAAGACACTGAAATAAAGAACAGACTGACAGAGTTCAGAGAAGAGAGGAGAGGGAATTTCAGGGGAATTTCAAGGGAAAGGGGGAAGGGTTTACAGGAATGAGTAAAAAGGACACATGGATAAAAACTAGGGGCCGGTGGAAATGGGAGGGAGGAGGGGAGGGCTGGGTGGGTGGGTTGGGGTGGGAGTAAAAGATAGAAAATTGTACTGCAACAACAATTAAAATAAAATTTAAAAAATGAAAAAACTAAAGGGTCATTAATCATGAGCCCAAGAACAGCTAAGAGGCAGGAGTCATGCTGTACCTGGTGCTGGTCAGTGTGGGTGTCACTAAGAAGTAGGTGTCTGCCACTTGAGAGGGCCTAAAGAAGACACATTTTTATAAAGATGGCAAAGAATGTAGAAACTCTGCCCTATGAAAATGTACTTGAGATAATCGGAGATATTTAGTTTGCAGAGGAGAAGGTTTGAGGAGACATGGCAATTGTCTTGGCATATATGAAAGGTGTGCAGAATACATTTATTTGTTGCTCTGAGATGCAGAACCAGTGTCAGTGAGTGGGCTTATCTCATTTTGATTCATTATTGAAAAAGTATTCTGTCTAATTGGTTTTAGGAACAAAATTGGTTGATTCCTAGAATAGAGAGGGAGCTCCCTGCTGCTAAGAATAACCAAGTAGAAGCAAGTTAAGCATTACTCAGGAATCTGTGGACAGGTTTCTCTTATTGGAATGTAGGACCAGCCCAATGGCCTATTTTTACAACCTATCATCCGTGCTTAGTCATAAAGCCTTTCATGTAATTTTAAAACTGAAAGAATAATGCTTTGGGGTAGTTATTTTTAAGACACAGAATAATTTAGCCCCACTGCTTTTTTCTTCATTACTCTCTTTTGTGAAGATGAATTCGAAGCAGATGATGAACAGAAAAAGGGGAGGAAAAGTTACAGGAAGAGAGGGCAGGGGCAAATCCACAGCTCTCCATTACCTGCTCTTTCCTGGAAATTAGGCTGTATTTGAACGGTCATATCAAATGTGAACCACTGCATTACTAGAGTGCATGTTTGTCAAAGACCAACTCATACTTGTGAAGAGTCTCCTAAATTCTCATTGGACATGAATTTTCACTAGAAGCACTACAATGTTGGTACACAGTGATATAGTTCTTGTTTTTATTTGTTTTCTTCATGGAAGTTCTCTTCACCTTTCAGTATAACTGAGCTCATCCATAACTAGTTAATATATGACATTAAGAAAAATACAAGTTGTCTTTACAAATTAATTTTAAAGAACACAAATACCTCCAGTAAGCCTGCCCACCCTCAGCCAAAGGAACAAATACCCACAGAGTACTCTTGACCCAACCCACTTCGTAAACAAAACAAAATTAAAACAAACAGCCAAAGACATTATAATCTCCTTGGAGAAAAGAAATCACTTTTAAAGATAAGAACTGTGAAATCAGCTGATCACCAAATATCAAGTAAGTAAAAAGACACAGAGGAAACACACTGAGTGATAGATAAACATATTTGTGGTCTTCTAACTGGATCTCTGTTGGTACTCATCTAAATTCCACAATTCTCTCCAAGCCCACTTAAATTCTACCTCTTCCATGGGAAATATGAAAAATACGTGACAGGTTCCACCTGAATGTTTCATAGGGACTTCAAATCTGTGTACCTGGAACTGAACTTGTAATTTTGTCCTCTCAGCTCAGACCTTTCTCAGTGTTACTTGGCTGTAGCAACTATTATCAATATAAAAAATAAAAGACAGCCTTGACACTTCCCTTTCACCCCAATATTTAATTAATGACTTCCTCCCACCTAATTTATCTCCTAAGTACCATTTGAATCCATCCTACCACCACCATCCTAGACAAAACCACCATCTGCTCTCTCCTGGACAATTGCAAAAGCTTCCCAATCAGTCTCTCCAGGTACACTCTTGCTCCATTCTAGAGCTGAAATGACCTGGGAGACATAACTGATCATGCCGCTCCAGTTTGATGGCTTCCAGCTCTCCTTAGGATAAGTTCCAAACTCATTAGGTTGGCCTCCTGGACGTGAATGATCTGACCACGTGCTAACTCTCAGCTCTCCCTTATCACTTTCTTCTGCCTGAGTGCTCAAGTCATGCTCCCTGTCCCTCCAAAGAAGAGGCCATGCTCTTATCCACCTCAGCACTTTACACTTGTGATTCCTTCTGCCTGTCCTCCTCTCCCTCTCTCCCGTTACCAAGTCCTACTTTTCCTTCAGGTCCCAACTTACCATCATCAAGGAAGTATTCCCTCACACCTGCCCTGTCAGGTGAGGTCCCCCTCTTAAATGTTCCCACAGCTCTTTATATGTTTCCTTTATAAGCCACATCATACTATTACATCCTTGTTCATTGTCATTTTCAAAAACCAGATTAGAAATTCCAGGATAACAGGGACCATGTCTGCCTCAACCACTGCAGTATCCCTGGCACCTAGAACCTGACTGGTGTTCACAGAGTTGTTGAATGAATAAATTACTGAATGACATGTGCTAAGTCAATGATTCATGAACTTCACTCTGCAGAAGAGTCACCTGGGAAGGCAGTTTAGCAGAACCATGATCAGTCTTAGGAATCTACCTTGTCAACAAGAACTCTGGGGGATTTTCATGCAGATTGTCCTTGGCCCACACTTTGGAAAGCAGTACTCCAGGTCACACAGAGCAAGTGAGACAAGCAGAATTGAGGTTAAAGAGACAAAAAAGAGCAAAATGTGGGAACTTAAATAACAATAGAAGATTTATGTAACTGTTCAAATCACCATTGAAAATCTGAAGGACTAAATGATAGATTGTCTAATTCATTCCTCAACAAGGATAGCCCACAGCAGTTAGAAGAAGAAGCCACTTGCTGTGGCTGGCAGTGTGAGGAGACATTAAAACAGGAAACTGAGTGTGCACTTATGCTGAAGAATAAATAGGTCATGTTGGAAAGAAGAGTAGGGGAAATAGTATTGTAGACAGATATGCAAGTAGGAGCATGAATTCAGTGGAAGGGAGGTATAGCACAAAAGCACATTGCTGAAAAGAAGGCTCAGAAATTTAGTGGTTGGGGAGATGATTGGAAATATAGGGAAGGCTCTGACTGTAGACATCCTTGAAGTTAATGAAGGGGACCAGAATATGCCTCCTCAAAACATGCCACTTGGGCATATGGATTATTTGAGCTGAAGGCAATAGGAGGAGCTCTCTGCCCTCCCCCTTTCTGACTAATAGCAGGGCATAAATGTTTATTGGTGAGAGTATCCCCCATTCCTCTTTTATACCAGGAAGGGGAGATGACACTGGATACATCACTGACTTGAGTCTGTATTACAAACTTTGCGAAATCCTTATTTTCCTCTCCCATACATTTACCTTTCTACAATTAATTCCCACTAGCCCACTCCTCTTTTCCTTTATTTTGTCACCTCTCCACAATTTATCACCTTGTCATAAAATAATATATAAGCTTCCAGGCCTAAGCACTTTTATTAGTTTTCAATTTTTTAATGTGAGTTTCCTTGTATGCATGTGAAATAAAGCTTTTCTTTTGCTAATCCTCTGTCAGTTTAATTTACAAGCCCTTGTCACTGAATGCAAGAGGGTAAAGTAAGTTTGTTTTCTTCCCCTACAGTACACAAAGGTATGACAGGAACAAACTCCTCAGAGTTACACCTGACTTGAGGTTTAAATAAAAGGTTAAACTTTGTGAAAATGAAAATACTTTCTTTTTCATAAGATGCCCCATTTTCCTGAAGCACTAAAAGGCTTCTCCATAATGTAGCCTTCATGTGTGTTATAAAAATATAGGACAAAAAAATCAAGGTTAAAGAAAAAGGCGACATGCACGTCATGCCACAGAAGCACTTGTTCTAAGACCATGTGTGCTGAGCAATTTCAAAGAAAATGGAACAACTGAAATATAAGTCTAACTTTGAACTCAGCTGATATAAGAAGAGGTTCTTTTTCCCACCTTACTTATTTCATGTTGGCTTTGATCAGTGGTGGAAAGGAATCAAGGGAGATGAAGATATGCCCCTCCAGAATATGCCACTTTGGCATAAGGATCGTTTTCAACTGCAAGCAATTAAGAAATGGCGGACACAGGAGAACTGTCTGCCTTCCTCCTTTCTACCTAAGAGCAGGGCCCCCATTTTTCCCTTTGTGAAGGTGTCCCCAGTGTACCAGGAACAGGAGAGCAACTCTATCCCTAGAGAGAGAGTCGGCACCAAATAAGTCTGCATACACTCACCTTGCTAAAATAACCCTTATCTTTCATTAGTTTCCCTCATCTACGTATTTCCTATTTATTTTCCCACAATTTATTTGTCCCTTGAAGCCCAAACAAAGGAAAGTCTTTGTTAAATGGGATATACGCTCCTGAGTCTAACTACTTCTTTGAGTTTTACTTTTTTTCTGAGAACTTTTGTGCATATAAAATATTAATAAAATCTGCCCTTTTTTCTCCTGTTAATCTGTTTTTCTTTGTCAGCTAAATTCACAGCCCCCCTCCCCACACACATGAAACCTAAGAGAGTAGAGAAAAGCTTTTCCTTCCCAACAGAATCTGCTTGCTGCAATTAGAACAGCATAATCTAATATGTGGCGGCTGACTGAATCATAGGGGGTTATGAAAAGGTACAAAGGGAAACTCTGAATGTCACCCTGAGTAGAGCCTATCACAGCACCCACAGCCAGTTCCTGAACCTCTATGTATAGAATTTGCAGCTAATGCAGAGATGGAGCTCAAAGGCCCAGCCCCGTATCCTGGTTCTACCACTTCCAAGCCAGATGGATTTATTTCCACTGAATGGCAGATTTTTCACCTGTAAAATGGGAATACAATTTCTTGCTATCTTTATAGCTTGGGAGAATGCAATCTGTAAGTCACTTTGTAAGTACAAAGCATTTTTTAATAAGTAAACTGATAAATAAATCAAAGTAATATTAAAGTGATAATAAAGCCTATAAATAGGTAAAGCGATAAAGAGCTTCCAAGGAGATCCAATCTTTTTTTTCCTTAAATTACCATGCAAGTGACATTTAAGTAAACATCAGGTAGTAGGTTATGTAGGTATAATAGTAAAAAGAGACTCTGATTGACACATAGTACTCTTATGTGTATATTGCCTCTCTTTGGCCTCACTTTGTTTGCTTTCCTGAGAATAAACATCTCAAACCCCACCAGTACAGCAGTGTTACTCTCCAAAGGCTAAATACTGCAGGAATTTATATCTGATATTTGGGAAAAGTGCCAAACCTGATGATATCTGTACACACATCAGATAAAAGCTTCAGCAAACAGATGCTCCTTTTTGCAATCATCCAAGAACTTCTAATATTCTGACAACTTGTTAATCAACCAACATATGGCATCACTTCAGTAAACACGACGCTCAGACTTTGCTTTTTACAGATCGTTTTCTGAGCAATGTAAATGGTCCCGACTCATCAACACTATTCACTGGAAATCAAGTGAAGCTAGCCTTCACCACCACCATCTTAAATCTGCCTAATTACTTGGGAAAAAATAAATATAGGCATTGATTTGAATTTTGTGCAATTTTTTTGTGAGTTGAATTTTTTTTAAAGTCATCCTTTAGACATTTGTCAAAGTAGTAAAATGCCTTTATTATACAGATTTACCTATATCACAATGTCTGTAGTCCCTGTACTGGTTTTCTAGGGCTGTCCCTACAAAGTGACACAAACTGGGTGGCTTAAAAGGTAAATTTAGTTTTTCACTGTTTTGGAAACTAGAAGTCTGAAGTCAGGTTGTTGCCAGGGTCAGGCTCCCACCATACCCTCTCAGTGAGGATTCTTTCTTGACTCCTCCAGCTTCTGGTCGTACCATGCCTGTCCTGGAACGTGGCACATTAACGCCAATCTCTGCCTCACCTTCCCATGGCCATCTTCCCTGTGTTTGTCTGTGTCCGAATTGTACTTTTATTATAAGGACACCAGTCATAGTGGATTAGGACCCACTGTATTCCAGTATGACTACATATTAACCTACAAAGGCCCTATTTCCAAATAGGGTCACATTCACAGGCATGGATCTGGTTATGTTTTCAACGTATGCTTTCTGGGCACTTAATACACTCATAACAGTTCCAAATAGCACAAATCTCATCCTATGAGACGCTCCTATAAGGCATGTGTAAGTCTTACCTTCCAAGACTATTATAATAGTTGCCCCTTATCCATGGTTTTGCTTTCTACAGTTTGTTACCTATGGTCAACTGCACTCCAAAAATATTAAATAGAAAATTCCAGAAATAAACAATTCATAAGTTTTAAATTGCATGTCATCCTGAGTAGTGTGATGAAATCTTGGGCTGTCCCCCTCCATTATTCCAGGGATGTCAATCATTCCTTTGTCCACCCCTGCAGGTACTTCCTGCCCACTAGTTACTCAGTATTTGTCTTGGTGATAAGATCAACTGTTCGGTATCACAATGTTTGTGTTCAAGGAACCTTTATTTCCTGAATAATGGCTCCAAAACACAAGAGTAGTGATGTTGTCAATTTGGATATGCCAAAGTGAAGCTGTGAAGGCTTTTTGTTAAGTGAAAAGATTTGTATAAGTAGGAAGAAAACAGTATATTTAGGGTTGGGTAGTATCTGCAGTTTCAGGAATCTACTGGGGATCTTGGAATGTATCCCCCTCAGAATTGGGGGACTACTGTACCATAGGTGATCATTTTCTTGGGGTCCCTTTAAACAGGCCCAGCTGTCTTGAGCTCATAAAAACCCTTCTTTGTACATCTGCTTCCCATCTCAGGAATCTCTTTGCACCACTTCTTTTCTTTTCTCACCCACTTTCCCCCAGCTTATGGATCCCCTTTTGATTTCACTCTTCAGTTCCTATTCCTTACTTCCACCATTCACCTTGAATATGCCTTCCTTGTGTCCTCTAGTACCATGTAACTGGGCAGCTGCCACTTCCACCCCAACACCTCTGAGGAGTGTAAAATCCAGTTCCTTCCTGTATAAGGGGAGCCAGCCAGGCCCTAACCAGGCAGGGATGGGGAGGTGGAGGGAGGATGGGGCATAAGTGGGAGAGTACCCTTTTAAAGGCTGTCTCCACTACCTGATATCCCAATGGTTAAGCATTTAGTGACTTGAGGTAATAGAGTACTCATCACTCATCTAACTCTCCACTTCTAAAACTTCAGCAATAGTGTTCACTCCTGACATTTTAAAAACATATATTTTGTGTGCTCTAATGACTCCAAAAGTATTTCCTCTATAAGATGTCAAAGAACTATACCTTTATTAAAGATGATTAGAAATTCAGAAAGACACCAAGACTGCGTGTATTCCTAATTCTGATTCACACTCAGACCCTTCGACTAAGACCCCCCCCATAGGTCCCTTTACACTTCCTTGGGCTTTCATCTCTGTACCACGTCCCCAGAAAACCCTCTCACCAAGGTCAGCATGACCAACCTCACCTTGAGAAGGCCAACAGTCACCTCTCAGTCTTGGTCTCACTTGGGCTTTCAGAGCATTTGAGAGAACTGATCACCTCCTTCCTTCCGAAACCCTTTCTGCACTTGGTTTCTGGAACACCACCTCTCCTTCTCCTCTCCCTCCTCACTGGTAGCCCCTTTTCAGTCTCCTTTGCTTGATCCTCTATCTCTCCTCTGAGTCTCAAACTTGTACATCTGTCTCCTAGATATTTCCACTTGGGTATCTAATGGGCTTCTCAAACTTAACATGCCCCCCCCCACCAAAATTCGTAATTTACCACTCCCAGCCCCACCTTTTCCCAACCTGATCTTCCTCTAGTGACCCTACCACAGTTCCTAGAACCCCCTATTCATAAGGCTGTCCAGGACCCAAATTACTATTTTAAAAACACTTTTCAAACTTTATTGAGATACAACTGACATAGAGCATTGTGTAAGTTTAAAGTATTAATGTGACAGTTTGATATATGTATATATTATGAAATTATTACCATAATAAGGTTAGTTAACACATACATCACCTCAAAGATTAGCTTCTTCTTCTTCTTCTTTTTTTGTGGCGGTGGTGAGAACATTTAAGATCTCTCTTCATAATTTTCAGGTTCATGATACAGTGTTGCTAACTCTGGTCACCAAGCTGTACATTAGATCTCCAAGAACTTATTAGAACTAAAGGTTTGTACCCTTTGACCAACATCTCCCCATTTCCCCTCATCACCCCATCACCTCTCTGTTCATATGAGTTCAGATTTTTTTTTTCCTATATCTGACAAAATAGACTTTATTTTTTTAATATATATTTTATTGATTATGCTATTACAGTTGTCCCATTTCCCCCTTCTCTCCCCTCCACGCTGTGCCCCCCTCCCACCCACATTTCCCCCTTTAGTTCATGTCCATGTGTCATACTTATGAGTTCTTTAGTTTCTACATTTCCCGTACTATTCTTGCCCTCCCCCTATTTTCAACCTACATTCTATGCTACTTATTCTCTATACCTTTTCCCCCTCTCTCCTTCTCCCACCCCCCTGCTGCTAACCCTCCATGTGCCCTCCATTTCTGTGGTTCTGTTCCTGTTCTAGCTGTTTACTTAGTTTCTTTTGGTTTTGCTTTAGGTGTGGTTGTTAATATTTGTGAGTTTGCTGTCCTTTTACTATACATGTCTTTTCTTTATCTTCTTTTCTTAGATAAGTCCCTTTAGCATTTCATAAAATAAGGGCTTGGTGATGATGAACTCCTTTAACTTGACCTTATCTGAGAAGCACTTTATCTGCCCTTCCATTCTAAATGAGAGCTTTGCTGGATAGAGCAATCAGGGATGTAGGTCCTTGTCTTTCATGACTTGGAATATTTCTTTCCAGCCCCTTCTTGCCTGTAAGGTCTCTTTGGAGAAATCAGCTGACAGTCTGATGGGAACTCCTTTGTAGGTGACTGTCCCCTTATCTCTTGCTGCTTCTAGGATTCTCTCCTTCGTTTTTACCTTGGCTAATGTAATGATGATGTGCCTTGGTGTGTTTCTTCTTGGGTCCAACTTCTTTGGGGCTCTCTGAGCTTCTTGGATTTCTTGGAAGACTGTTCCCTTTGCCAGATTGGGGAAGTTCTCCTTTATTATTTGTTCAAATAAGTGCTCAATCTGTTGCTTTTCCCCTTCCGATTCTGGTACCCCTATAATTCGGATATTGGGACGTTTAAAGGTGTCTTGGATGCTCTTAATCTTTTCCTCAATTTTTTGAATTCTTATTTCATCATGCTTTCCTGCTTGGTTGATTCTATCTTCCTTCTGGTCCACTGTATTGTTTTGAGACTCATATTCCTTCCTTTCACTATTGGCTCTCCTCCGCGTGTCTTCCTGCATCTGTTTTATGGTAATCTGCATTCTTTCATCTAAATTTCGTCCAAAATCCACCAGTTCCGTGAGCTTTCTGATCACCAGTGTTTTGAACTGCGCATCTGATAGATTGGCTAATTCTTGGTCGCTCAAAAGGATGAGTCCTGGGGGACTGATCTGCTCTGTTGAAAACATTTCCCCCCCGCCCCATCTCTCCTTTCTTTTTTTTTTTTCTGGTCTGGTTGCTCTTGTTACGGTGGGGGGCAGAGCCTTAGGTGCTCACTGGGGCTGGGCACCCCAGTCGCTAGATTGTGACGTTATATGTGGGGGTGGGGCGGGAGCGGGGCGGGAGAAAACAATGGCGATAGTTCCGTTCCCCTGGACTCAGACCCTTGTCTGGGTTTCCAGGCCTCGAGTTCTGCCCTGGTCCACAATCGCTACCCCTTTGTGTCTGCCAGCCGCAGCTTGCGTACTCAGTGATCGCCGCTGCCTTCTTGCGCGCCAGATGGCTTTTGCGCCGATTTCGAGCCAAACCTTCCCCTGACCTCCGCGCGCCGCCGACCCGAGCCAGCCCCACGCCCGCCCGGCTCGTCTTCTCCTACCAGTCTGGATGAACGCGTCTACTTCAACTTCTTGGCTGCCCGACTTCCATTCAGATAAATCCTCTGCCGGATCTGGGTGTTATTCTGATAGTAAATTATTGTTGTAAATTATTGGTTTTCTAATCTTGGTTGTACGAGGAGGTACGGTGCGTCCACCTATTCCTCCATCTTGCCGGAAGTGAACCGAGTTCAGATTTTTTTATATTCCACAAATAAGTGAGCTCATATAGTACTTGTCTTTCTGTGTCTGATTTATTTCACTTAGCATAATGTCCTGAAGGTCCATCTATAGTATTCAATCATAAACAGAAGGAAATCCAAATGGTAGGATTTCCTTCTGCTTATGGTTGAATAATATTCCACGAAAATCACTTCCACCTAATATCCCACATCCAATTTACACAGTAAGCTATTTTCATTCTACCTTAAAGGTATATCCCAAATATGACACCTTTCACTTCCACTGCTTTCTGCTTGTCAAAGTCATCATTTCCTTCTGCTCCTGTGTTAACTATTAGAAACTCTGTTAATCAGTCTCCCTCAAAAGAAGTTTATAGTGACTATTTTAAATGTTATATCATATCATCAACATTCTGTCCCCAGATTACTCCTTCCACACATGTATGTGTGCCTGTGAATGGGTACATATTTGTTTGTACTTTTAAACAAGATTCCCTGCCCTGGCTGGTGTGACTCTGGATTCAGTGCCAGACTGTGAACCAAAGGGTAGCTGATTCGATTCCCAGTCTAGGGCTCATGCCTGGGCTGCAGGCCAGGTCCTCAGTAGGGGGCTTGTGAGAGGCAACTACACATTGATGTTTTTCTCCCTCTCTTTCTCCCTCCCTTCCTTTTTCTCTAAATATAAATAAATAAAGTCTTTTTAAAAAATTCCCCGGAAATTGTAACCTAAGCTTTAAAATTAATCAATTAAAATTATAAGAAGTTTACAGATCCGTAGATTGGAGACTTTAATTTAACCTAGGGAGCAGACAATGGGCATTTTACTCAGTGAAATGTAAGCAGAAAAAAGACAAAAATGCACTAAAGTAGTGCCTGAATGCAGATATTTCAGACTATGATAGTCAGTGGTCTGATTATGTAACCTTAATATTTCAGCAGAGCTGGGACCCCAGATGTACAATGTGGAAACAATATGTTCTCATGTAAATTATTTCCTTGTGGGCCAAGAGCAAGAACACCCTCTTCTTAGGAGAATGTGGTTTCCTTAAGAAGGAAATGGAGGCCTTCCAGTCAAGATGATAGCATGGGTAAACACAGTACTTGGAACCTCCCACAATCACATCAAAATTACAACTAAGATACAGAACACCCATCATTTGAAACTGCCTGAAATGTAGCAGAACAGAATTCCTATAACTAAGGGTGTAAAGAAGAAGCCACATAAGACTAGTAGAAGTGGAGACACAGATTGGGCTGGTCCCACACCCACGTGTGGCAGTTAAAAATCAAGAGGGCTATCTTGGCTACAGGGGTGCCCCTTGAGGAGCAATGGGTCTCCAACCCACACCAGGCTCTCCAGTCCACAGCTCCAGTGCCAGAAAGAGGAGTCTCCAAAACTTCTGGTTGTGAAAACCAGTAGAGATTGTGGCTGAGTGAGATAGAGGGCTGCTGAAGACCCAGGCACTTCTTTTGAAGGGTCTGTGCATAGTGCTGGCCAGGTGGTTTAGTGAGTTGGAGTGTTGTCCCATACACTAAAAGGTTGCAGGGTTTGATTCCTGGTCAGGTCACATACCTAGGTTGCAGGTTGGACCCCTGGAAGGGGTGCATATGGTACATATAGAAGGCAACCAATTGATGTTTCTCTCTCACATCAATGTTTCCCTCTCTTTCTTCCTTCCTCTCTCTTTAAAATCAATAAACTTATCCTCAGGTGAGGATTGAAAAAAAGGGCCCATGAATGGACCTATTAGGACTCACTTGCTCTGAGCTCTAGCATGGGGGCAGCAGCTCAAAAGGTGCCAGGGACGTATGTGGATAAGGTGAATTGTTGGGCTTCAGGACGAGGGCTTGGAAGGGAAGTTTTCTCCCAGACAGAATTGCTGGCAGAGGCCATTGTTCCATTGCTGAGCCCTCCCCTGACAAAGCCGGCAGGTGAGCACCACATCTGATACTCCATTAACCTCGCTAACACTGTTCCCTGACTCTGGTATTTACCTGAGACCCCGTCCTACCCAACTTGTGGGTCCACCCAAGACAATTCCAGTGGCTTTCCATACAAACAGTCTGTTTGGGCTCATGCTGCAGACTTTTCTAAAATCTCTCGAAGTTTCACAAACCATATACAAGCAGTATCTGGCTTCTGGGTAACCTGTACCTTTTGCTAAATGGCCCCATGCTCAGCACTAGCTACAGCAAGTTTTGGTTCACAGCTTAGCTACTCCAGGGCACCTCCAAGCCCAGCACAAGTAGCATCCATCTTCAGATTGCTTTGTAGTTCATGTTAGATGGCCCTGGGCAAGGCACAGGCAGCAGCTAAGTTTGGCCTGCACCTTCTACAAGGCCCCAGAGCTAGTGCATTTGGTGGGGAGCTTCATACCAAGGTGGAGCACCATCCAATCACTTCCATGATTGGCAGACTGAAAGGGCAGGTTCAGGGGGCACCAGAGTTCTGCTTAAGTGAGTCCTGTTCAGGGAGGTCTGTCCCTGCATAGCAGATACTCTACTGTGGTCAGTAGCAGTCCTTGTAGCCAAGTAGCCTGGGGGTAAACCCCTCCCACTGGAAAAAATCAAGGCTCAACTACAATAGGAGGGTGCACACAGTCCACCTGTGGCAGGGTGCACAAGGAGTGTTCACTCAGATGAACAGGGAGGCTTCTGCACTGGGTCCTACAGGACAAGTGCAACCTAAGGCCACTCTGCCAAGACTGGGAGATATAGCAGCTCTACCTAATACATAGAAACAAACACAGGAAAGCAGCCAAAATGAGGAGACAAAGAGACATGTTCCAAATGAAAGAACAGAACAAAACTCTAGAAAAAGAACTAAACAAATTGGAGACAAGCAATCTACCAGATGCAGAGTTCAACACATGGGTTATAAGGATGCTCAATGATCTCAGTGAGAATTTCAACAAAGAGATAGAAAACATAAAAAAGAACCAGTCAGAAATGAAAACTGCACTAATGGAAATGAAGAATACATTACAAGGAATCAACAATAGAGTAGATGAAGTGGAGAGTAAGTCAGCATTTTGGAAGATAAGAAAGCAGAAAACGCCCAATCAGAACAGCAAAAAGAAAAAAAAATAAAAATAAATGAGGATACTATAAGGAGCCTCTGGGACAACAACAAGCCCACCAACATTTGAATCATGGTGGGGGGGGGGCAGAAGGAGAAGAGAGAAAGCAAGAAATTGAAAACCTATTTGAAAAATTAATGACTGAAAACTTCCCTAACTTGGTGAAGGAAATAGACATACAAATCCAAGAAACACAGAGAGTTCCAAACAAGCTGAATCCAAAAGACCCACATCAAAACACATCCTCACAAAAATGCCAAAATTTAAAGACAAAGAGAGACTCTTAAAAGCAGCAAGAAAAAAAGCAGTTAGTTACCTACCAGGCAACTCCCTTAATTGTCAGGTAATTTCTCAACAGAAACTTTGCAGACAAGAAGGGACTGAAAAGAAATATTCAAAGTGATGAAAAGCAAGGACATACAACCAAGATTACTCTAATCAGCAAAGCTATCATTTAGAATTGAATTACAGATAAAGAGCATCCCAGACAAGAAAAAGCTAAAGGAATTCCTCACCATCAAACCAGTATTACAAGAAATGTTAGAGAGTCTTCTTTAAGGAAAAAAATATGAATAATAAAATGGCAATAAATACACTTATATCATCCATGTGTTCACTGCAACATTATTTACTGTAGCCAAGATATGGAAGCAAGCTAAGTGTCAATCAATAATGGAATGGATAAAGAGGTAGTGTGTGTAGACAATGGAATATAATTCTGCCATAAAAAAGAGTGAAATCTTGCCATCTTCAACAATATAATGGACCTGGAGGGTATTGTGCTGTGTGAAATAAGTCAGAGAAAGATAAATGCATATGATTTCAATTGTACATGGAATCTAAAAAACAAAACAAATGAACAAACAAAACAGAAACAGACTCATAGATACAGAGAACATTTTGATGGTTGCCAGATGAGAGGGTGGTTGGGGAGATGGGTGAAAAAAGGTGAAGGGATTAAAATGTACAAATTAGTAGTTGCAGAATAATCATGGGGATGTAAAGTACAGCATAGCCAATAATATTATAACTATGGTATCAGATAGGTTCTAGATTTATCAGGGTGGTACTTTGTAAATTATATACTGTGCTTTGCCATGCATAATGCACACCCATGGTTTTGGCCCAAACTTTCAGGAAAAAAATCTTTCATTTTAATTTTTAAATTCAATTATTTATTTATTTCTATATATAGAAACAAAACTGATTATTGTATTACGGGGTATTATTTTGCATATGGATATGATTATTGTTTTCTATAGTTTTACTACTAATGCATAAGCATAAATTAAAGAATTAACATCATTTATATAGTATGGGATTAGTACTATCCATGTATAATGTTCATCCTTAGTTTTCCCTAAAAAATCTGTGCAAAAGTGTGCATTATACACAGTAAAATATGATAACTTTTGAGTTATTATACAGTACTTCTATGAAGTATCTCCATTGAAACTTACTCTTTTGGTGCAGAACAAAGGAAAAGTCCACATTTCATTTAAAGATGAGCCAGAAATGTGAGAACAGGACTAGAGGATCATGTCAAAGGGAGAAAACGGAAGTGAGTAATTAAGTACCTTTAGACATAGAAGCATGGAGAGCCAGAGTTAGAACTTGTGGACAAACAGGGAATCATGAAGAGCACTGACTCTTTGGTCTACTGTTGAGTCTTAAACAAGGGGTTACTATGTGGAGACTAGTAATAGCCAACACTTGTAAAGTGCTTTCTATGTGACTAGCATGCTCTAACTACTGGACAATTGCTGACTCATTTAGTTCTCACAACAGCTCAATGAAATGGGTGCTGTTATTGTCTCAGTTCTACAGATGAGAAAACAGAGGAACAGAGAGGCTTATTACTTTTCCCAAGGTCACAGAACCTGAACCCAGAGAGTTTGGTTTCAGGGTTTGGGCTCTTAAAAACCACACAGATTGTCCTTGAAGTTTTAACTAAGCTGTCTGTCTTCTTTCAGAATCCTGGAGCAGGCTACTTATCCTGCCTCTGCCTCTTGGCATGGTGGTGGTAAGAAATTGGCTCCTCTAGGAATACCAAATTATTTGACAGGTTTTCCTTGAACACTTTTCTCCTTTTTCACAATTTCAGGGCAAGTTACAGCAAACTCTTATCTCCTATTCAAACAGCTTCTATCTCAATTCAAATCTAGAATTTCAACTGTATTCAATTTTTTTTTCATATACTACCCTGTGTGAATTGCACACTCATGTAGTAGCCAACAGTTTAGGGTTTAATTTCTGGTTTCATTGCATACCAACTATTTGACATTTGTCAAGTCATTTCCCCTCTAAGCCTCAGTTTCCTCTTTGGTAAAATGGGGATAATAGCACTAAACTTCAGAGGATGTTGTGAGGATTAAATAAAAACAATGCATGTAAACTGCTTTCCATAGGTCCTGCCTTACAGGAAGGTTTCAGTATCTCCTAGCTATTTGCTCTACTTTGGATTGTGATGTTGATTTTCATTATTATTAAAGGGAAACAATATTTTGTTTTAAATAGTTTAAAAGCTTTACATTAACATGTTTATAAGATTATTTATTTAAAACACATTTCATGAGACCCTTATAAATCTCTAGTCTACTGAAGTCCCTTCCAGCTATGCTATATTCTCTGTTCAGGAGATCTTTTAAATGAAAATATTTATTGTGGTTTTTCTTGTCAGGAATGTATATTTTGATTTTATAAATGATGGCGATGATGCCAGTGACAAAACTTTCCACTGTCAGCATTCACATTTGAACAGTTCCTAATGTGGCCACGGGTAGTTCTGATTGAATGAAGAGAAGTCTGTGAATGAATGTAGTGTTTGACACCTTGTTTGTCCTTGGCAGATGAATTCTGTCAATCTTAGCTTTTAACTATCCTGCATGGGTTGGTAAGGCTTAAAAAAGTGCTTAAAAATTACTTTGGAACTTCTGCTTTTCCGTGAATCATTATTGAGCAGAACAGTACCCTGAACAAGTCAGGTTCCATCTGGAATCTTCTTCGAGAGGATATTAGAGCTGGAGCACCCACAGGACATGAAACCTCTTTACTCACAATGCAGTTCCAGGAAGGATATCTTGCAGCTATGCACCATACTAACTTTCAATCCATGCAGATTTTTCCTCAAGTTTATAGGGCATTTTTTATATTACACAGCTCCAGTCAATTCAAAATAGAAATGAATGGTGCCAACTTTAATCTTCTGTTACCTGGGCATCGGAGGTGGTAGAGATATGAACAAATAGTCTAAAGTGTTGAGGGTCTTTTGACCATTAGATCCATTCACTGCTGCCTTTGTCCTTCTCTGTCATGAACTTGGACTTATTGACTGAGTGCTCCTCCCCAGACTGTACTATGAGGAAGATCGCCAAAGAAGAGCCTCCCCTGGGAATGGCTTCAGACAGTGCATTTCTGCAAACCCCGCTGACTCTCCATTCCACAGCCAGGAAAATAATGGAGCCCCCAAATGAGGCAAAGTTCACACAATGGACTTGGGGATAGATAGGAGACTGTTGCTATTTCCTCTAAACACCAAAGAACAGAGATACCTGAAAAAGATTCATCTAACACAAAGGCCAGTCCCTTGGAGACTCCCACCTTCCTCTCCTGCTTTCAGTAGTAACTCTATTTCCCTGTTCTGAAGTTTCAACTTGCTACCAGGCAAAGAGCAGCAAATCCTGCAAAAAATATTGAACATGAAATAAAATCTTCTCGATGTTGCTGTATTTAGGACAGAAACAGACTGGCAATGGAGACATGATTTAACTTGGGTTTCCTATAAAGGATGGATATGCATAAATAATCAGCCCCAATAGTCTCTATTCAAGGAAAAAATCTGTACATTTTCCATGGCTGGCAGAGAAATGGACTGGCATAATATAGTCAACTGTTGCTATTAAACATAGCCTGTTTCTGGAAAAAAAATCCCTTAAAGCTTTTGAATATTAGTAAATTATCTTCCAAACTAGTTTTGTAGTGATTTTAGATTTTTACTTTTTATAAGTGTAGGGTACTTAATTTCTCATAAATTGCTCAGGGCCAGAAGTGCCACATATGGGCTGCCATCAAAACAAGCTGGTGACTAAAATGAAGAGAAATTCATTCCCTCTCAGAAAAGCACCCTTCTACCTGGCAGAGTCCTGGCAATTTAGGATGCTGGTCCTTAGCTCAGTGAACCCAGAACAGGTTAATAGTCAATGAAATCTGGCTGACTTGCTGGTCGATCGAATACTACCATCTTTTTCTGATCGGTATTTATTTACTCATTAATCATGACTTTCTGGATTTACTGAATAACTACAGTCATTGGGATACAATAGGGAACACAATAAATTCCCTATGCTCATGGAGCTAGCCTTTTGGACTGGGTCTCTGATGAGAGACCATTAACATTCTAGGTTCCTAAATAAGCCATGTGGATACTAAGAGGAAAAAGGTTCCAGGTAAAAGAGTCAGCAAACACGCAGGTACAGCATGTTTAATAAATATGCAAAGCACCAAGGAAGTCTCTAGAAGAGACAGGAGCCGAGAGGATAAATCCCAGAGAGGTAGAACATGGCCAGGAAGGGCCTGCATGGGACGAACATTATTGTCTTGTAAATGTTATGTGAAGTGTGATGAGAAGTAATAGCATATTTACTGAGGGCTTTCTTGCCCAGAGTTTTGAGTTTGAATGCCCTTGGCAATTTAAAGATAAATAAATGAAGATACTAATAGACATAGCACAAAAATTTGAAGTGTGGAAGAGTTTTGGAACTGTTGCTTTATCTCATCCTTCTGAAAAGTTGACTGAGCTCATGTGTGCAGCTGACCTTCCTGCCTGGTTTGCCAGGCCTCACTTGTGGTGGGAATCTGTGAATTATGCCTCTGAATGAGCTCCTCCAGGCCCTGCACTGTGTGCTTGGCAGGCACATCTGGGCACAGTGAACTTGAACACACCTTCAGAACATAGAGCTTCAGAGAAGCTCCAGGATGATCCAGATGACAAATGGCCTCTTTAGACTATGAGGTTTTCCTCTGCTTGAAAGAAGAAAAAGAATGTCTCTGGGAACTGAGAGGCCGGTGGTGTGGAATGCAGGGTGTCTTTGAGGCTGACACGTGAACACTGATAATGTCAGACAGTGACCTGGGAAAGCCCAGACTGGATTCAGTGAACGCACTGAATAGGGGCAGCCCCTTCGGCTGCTGTGGGGGAACAGCAGGAAATCCTCTGATATATGGGCGAGTCTGCTCTTTCTTCCAGCCTCACTTTATCATACAGAAAACAGTCTCATTCTTTGCTAATCAGCTATTCAGTCTGCCAGGTTTTTCTTAAAAAAGAAAATGCAGAAACCCCATATAGGGAGAGAATGCTCCCCATCCCCACTCCTCTGAAAAGGACTTCATAGCACAGAGGAAATGGCCTGCAGTATTTCAGCTTGTGCTTAAAAGTTTTCTTTGGAAGGAGGCCATGCTCTTCTTGTCAGACAAACTCAGGATCAAGTCCCAGCTTCTCAGTTTCCTCTCATGTGTCCTTGGGCAAGTTTCTTCAAGCCTCAGTTTCCTCATCTGAAAAAATAATTCCCTCCTTATAAGTAGTTTTTAAGGATTGGAAATTATATGCCCTTTCCTACATCTACATATTACCTAGCATCTAGTTGAAATCCAATTATTGATGGCCATCATTATTATTATTATTACTACTAATAATTCAAATCTTATAATTTTTAGTCCCTGTGTCACAGACCTTTAGACACCCCAATGGTCTAATTTTAAGTAGCAGTCTTATAGTGAAGAATCTGCCAAAATTAGGGTTATAGCATTTCATCCATGAACAAAGGTCAGGCTTTAGGGGAAGGGAGAGTGCCTAGATCTGGGAAGACAGAGGCTTTGTAAATGTGTCTCCACTCCCACTCCTTTGCCATCCATTGCATTTCTCCTTCCTGCTGAGTCCTGACCACAAACAGCTCAGATGCCTTCCCAGCATGGTACCCTGGCATCCTCCACCAAAAGAGGGCAACTCACATTGGAGAGAGAACCTAATTCCTGTACTTTCTCTAAAACAGTGATTGTCAGCCTTTTTCATTTCTTGGCACATGTAAATGGATTACTACAATTCACCAAAATATATATTATATTTTTTGCCAATTTGACCAAAATATAGATCTAATTTTGATTCACTCAGACTGGACAGCTGTTGTTGGGTTGGCTGTTGTCATTTTTTTATTTGATAATTTAAGGGAAAAGAGGTCAATGCTCCTGACTAAATAGTCAGGTATTGCATGTTTTTAATATTCTCGTGGCATACCTTAAAGATCGCTGCTGTAAATGATGACTAGAAAATACTGGTTTTGTGTGAGGGAGGGGAGTAGGCTCAGTGAGGAAAGGGATTCATCTATGGTTATAATCACATAACGAAAGCCAATGATTCTTCACAGTTGTCAGTACTGGGCAAAGATGGAAATAGCCTCAGGCTGTGGGAAGTGACAGGATGACCAGACTGTGACTGCCAGAGATGGACAAGAGGCCTTCTATCTCAGACTAGGTTTTGGGTAGATGGTACAGAACTACAGGAAAGAAAAGACACGTGGAGTTCGGCTGTTAACCAACAAATGACTACAAATGCCATAATGAGGTTTTTAAATTCCACATAATTCTGAAAATAACACACACCGAGTATTGTTTGCTTCACATTTTTGTTACATCTAAAGTAACGCATGGGCACACTAATACACACACACTGTTCTAATATCTCCTGTAGGTGTTACTCTGTTACTCGGTGCTTCTTATCAGGAGGATGAAAGGGGTTCTTGGGAGCAGAGCCATTATAAAACACAGATTAGAGAGGTCTGAGCAAAGCTGAGTTTTACCAGTTTACTGTCATTAGATATCTTTTTTCCCTTCAAACTAAATGTGGTTTCTGTTTGTTTGTTTACCCTTCAAGAAATGCATTTTCCTTTTAAAAACAGAGTAGGTAAAATTGAAAGTTATCCACTGAACTTTTAACTTACTCAGCTATGGGTCCATTACAAAAAAGCTTTCTTCTCTGGCTACGAACAGCCAAATGGGTTCTTCTGCATGGGGTTCAGTCAGTCCTCCCAGAGCCAAGTCTCACAGGCTTTCCTGGTGATTTATTCATCAAGAAAGGAGTGAATGAGGGTGGTGGTTTGCTCTCAGTCCAGCCATTTAGCTTTAGTAAAAAGTATCTTTGAATTAAAAAAAAATTCGCCCAAAGGTCTAAAAACATCCTTTGAAGCTACAGGAAACTGATTTTCCCAAAATTAGCTTTTTGTCCTCTCCTAGACAGAGAGTACAGGGAAGAAAGAAGGGCAACTGAGTTTGAATTACTAAGGGTATGTCTTGAATCATGGATTTCATAAACCATCTTGTCACCTTATCTTCGGACAGAAACCAGTAACAGCTCACCCAAAGAAAAAGCAAATGCTTGCCTGAGAAACTCACTCACTGAAGTCCACTGACCTGCCTTTCCCTGCTGTAGCTAAGGTGACTGGATACCTGAACTCAGTGTTGAAAACACAGAATGGTTTAATTCATTTCTATTTCCTAGTTCCTGTCCTTCAACCAGCTTTCAACCATGCCAAATACCCTTTTCCTGCCCCTTTGTGACATCTCAGCTAGAGCCTGCAGACTTCTGGTCACTTTTCCTTAATAAAGTCAAGGCCAGCTTAAAACTCCAATCTTGCATGCAATTTAAATCTCATCTCCTTCTGTCCTTGGCAAAGGCTGGGCCATGGTTGTAGGGACACCAAAGGGGAAATGACATGGTCTGGCTCTGGTTAAAATCCCCAAATCTGGCTCCTCAGTGGATCTGGGGCAGTGAGAAGGAATTGGGAAAATCCTCTCTGGGTGGTTTTCTTTGCTTCTTGGGCTAATACTGATAAGTTCTTAGTATCTACTATGTGACAGGATCCAAATGTGGACCTTGGGTGTCTGACTCAAGTTTCTGTCTGGCTTTGTAGACTCTACACAGTCTGGAGGTGGGAGATCAGGCCCCTGTTCAACCTCTCCCACTCCATAGCTCCCACTAACAGCAGCAACCCTACCTCCCTTTTGTAGATGCATCCTCTTAGAAACTTTAGAGTCCTTGTCTGCTAACAGAGAACTCTCAATATGGTCCAGCCTACCCCTGGCCCAGGTAAAAATGTCACCCATCCTTGCTATCTCACCCACCATAAGCACCATTGGCCTCACGGCCAGTTCTTTTCATGGCTTTGCTCTGTCACCTTTCTTCTGCTTCCTTTCCTCAGGTCAACAAGGTAGAGGACCTGACTGGCTGGCCTGCAACCTAAACAGATGTCTAGCCTACAAGAGAGGTGTCAGTCTTCCCCTCTTGCAAGTAGTTTTCTCTTCAAGGCAACCTTCCCTTGGCTTCAGGAAGGAGAGAGCACCCTTCCTGCCCCCAGGGAGGTGATTCCTTTTATAACAAACACTTCATTCATGGAGTGGTCCTGGTTACTTCAGGAAACAGCCCTCTTCTCTTCTCCACTTCCTAGGGTACTGTTGGTTTTGGTAGCGGGGCCTGTCCCCCTCAAAGCTCTGTGGGATATCCAAAGCGTTTGTATTCTCAGATTCAGCCCTTAGTTGCCAATGACAAGGGAATAGGAAAAAGACCCTGTTAATATTGTTTATACTGCTATCTAAATATCTCTTGAAACTTACCTCCATCAAACCAGAAGCCTCTAGAGATTGATCAGTTCATTCATTCATTTGACAGATATTTCTTTTTTTGGCCACTGAACATTATTGTTTTATTTTTATTTTTATTTTTTTTTTATTTTTAGAGAGGGAAGGGAGGGAGAAAGAGAGGAAGAGAAACATCAATGTGTGGTTGCCTCTTGTGCACCCCCTACTGGGGGCCTGGCTCACAACCCAGGCATGTGTCCTAGACTGGGAATTGAACCAGCAACCCTTTGGTTCTTAGGCCGGCACTCAACCCACTGAGTCACACCAGCCAGGGCTCACTTAGCAGATATTTCTTGAGTGTCCACTCTCCCTGGGAAATTGCTGTAGGCACTGGAGATATGACAGCAAACAGAACAGAATGGTTACCGCTCTCAGACAGCTTACATTCTATTGTAAGGAAACACTTTACAGAGGCTGCTAGTAAGGTGATTTTAGATAGTGCTAAGTGCTCTGAGACAGTAAAATGCAGCATAGAATGATTGCAGGGGAAAGGTCGCCACTTAAGATTGGTGGCTGAAAAAGGATTATCTGTAAAGGAGATCATTGAACTGGACTAACTGATTCCCAGACAGGGCTAATGGGTAAACCCTGAAGTGGGAGCCTGTTCAGCATATTCAGGGAATCTCAGAGAAGTAAGTGAATGTGTTGTTTTCCCATTCTCATCCCAAGGTTAAATGCCCCAAGATGTTTCTCTCTGTCCTCTGCTTGTTCCAGTAAAGTACAGGAGATAAAGAGCTCTACTGTGCATTCCGCTGTTTGTCTGCTGCTGGTCCAACCTGTATATGTTAGGCTCTACAGCTGTCTCCTTAGACTTAGAAATTGTAGCAATGATGGAGCACTTTCATTAATTCATCTGGGTCACATACCAGGGAGTATCCTTATTAGAATTGTGGCTTTGGCCACACTGCCTCCCTTGGAAACATCACCCACCAGGCAAGGGAAGAAAAGAGCTTCAAGGCTTCATATCCACAGTACCTTCTTAATGGGGTTTATGAATGCATTCTCACAAATATTAAAATGTGTGTTACATCTTAAAGCATTATACAAATAAAAATTCATTATTGTGAGGTTTACTTAATAGAATTAAGTATGGATAATGACAGGAAAAAAATAGTTGCTAAGAAAGCTTAAGGGTACCATTTCTCTACGTGGTTTATTACTTTGAAATAAGAGAAATCTCATTGGAATTGTCCATTTTGTTAAACAAAATTGCTTCCATATCATTCATGCCCAAAAAGGCATATGTCTTAGTGATATGGAATGTTAGAGCTTAAAGATATCTTTGAGACCATTAATGATGACCCTCTAATTTTATACATAACAGATAGCCAAAAAAGGTTAAGCATAATTCCAAAACAACATAGCATTTATGACTGTGAAGTTGAACTTGAATCCAAACATCTTTACTGCCAGTCCATTAGTCGTGCAAGTTATTGCAGGATCTCTAATCTAAGACATGTTTCCTGACATACATTATATCAAAGACCAGGGCCAGCTGTGTTCTCAGTATAGTTAGATCAGAGGTATTGTGGGATGCAGCCTCCAAGATGGCCCCCAATGATCCCCACCTCCTGGTAGTCACACTCTTGTGTTACAACCTTCTACATTATACCAGGGTTGGTCTATAGCAGTGGTGTCAAATGCATTTCCACTGGGGGCTACATCAGCTTCGTGGTTGCCTTCAAAGGACCAAAATAATTTTAGGACTATACAGATGTAACTACTCCTTAACAGTTAAGGAGTTGAAATTGTATTCGGTCCTTTGAAGGCAGCCATGAGGCTGATGTGGCCCCTGGTGAAAATAAGTTTGACACCCCTGGTCGATAGGACCAACTGAATATAGCAGAAGTGACGGTATGACTTCTATGATTAATTTATAAAAGATTGTGGCTGCCATCTTGGTCTCTCTTTCCTCACTTACTGTGGGGAAAATCAGATGCCATAGTATGAGGATACTCATGCAGCTTATGGAAAGGCCTAAATAGTGAGGAACTGAGATGCTCAACCCACAGCTTGCAAGAAACTGAGTCTTGCCAACAAGCCCATGCATGAGCTTGGAAGCAGGTCCTCCAGCCTCATATGACTATAGTCTCAGCTGACAGCTTGACTACAACCTCATAAGAAATTATGAGCCTGAACTGCCCCACTAAACTGCTCCCAGATTCAGTACAGAAAAACTGTGCGATAATAATTATTATTTAGGGTAATATTTTGTAAGACAGTCTTTTGTATAGCTATAGATAACCGATACAAGCATAGGGCTTTGATTCTTCTAAACCACGCTTAGTACCACATGATAGGCTGTATAACACAGTGACAAATCTTGTCCCTCCTCACACTGGAGAATGATAGATAGACACTTGCTCTGCTCAAGGTCCTGCCTCAGCTCAGTCTTTGCCAACAGCATAAAGAGGTAAGAATGTGGCTCTGCCAAATTCCAACAACACCCACTCAAGGACAACTTGTAGCAACTTCTGCAGGAAAACATGAAACAAAGGCATGGCAGTAGTTTGATGTACAGGAGGAAAGTGAATACAAAGCATACCTTTAGGCAGACTTCTGTTAAATATGCAAAATCTTTTGCTGTTATTTTCATGCTTTTGGAGAACTGGAAGTTTCTAGGGGCTACTCTTTCCCTGCCCTTGTTTTTGTGAAAAGTTTTTGAAGCTGTCAGAGAACTCAAATTTCATATTTTCTTAACTAGTTCCAGGCATGTAGACACTTCAAAAATATTTGAAATTTAGGAAATGGGGTATACTTATGCTGATATGCTTTATGTCTTAAAATAACCTGAGTTCCTGGCTGGTGTAGCTCAGTGGATTGAGCGCGGGCTGGGAACCAAAGTGTCCCAGGTTCGATTCCCAGCCAGGGTACATTCCTGGGTTGCAGGCCAGAACCCCCAGCAACCGCACATTGATTTCTCTCTCTCTCTCTCTCCCTCCCTTCCCTTTCTAAAAATAAATAAATAAAATCTTTAAAAAAAATAACCTGAGTTAACCCACCCTTGTTTTTCTGATAAACTATGTCTCCGCTTTCAGAGTTCAGTGTGAGCTCACTAGATTTATAAAACTTTCCTAAAGTGATGCTTCTAGTTAGTATGATTTCTTACTTATTTCCTTCTCACTAATATTCCTCATGTATGAATAGAGTTGCATTAGGGTCTATGCTCCCCTTTACTCTGTGGGAGTCTTATCTGGTTCCCCACAATAACTCCTGAATTGAAGAACATTTGAGACTTTAAACAGTGGGTACTTAAAAAAATGTCACCAAATAATGCCAGTTACTGAGATGCTGGCATGGTCAGGGAGGAGCTGGATAATGATAACGGTGATAATACCAACTCAACCTAGATGGGAACTTTCTTTAGTGTAACTGCATGCAGAGCATGGGCTACCTTCTCAACTTCCCTGTGACAAATGGACAGAGGCAGGAAGAGAAGAAAACCAGTCTACTGTTACATGGTTGGGGATACAGGGACAGAAAAGCCTTTGTGCATTAGTAATATCTTTCAGGAGTTAGAGCTCAGCCTTCATATAGTCAGAGGTGAAGGTCAGACCAGAGCTCCCAAAAGGTACAACTAACAATAAGATCTGAGGGGATATTGAAAAACTTTCTTTCCATTCTCTGTTCTTCACTCCCACATACTTAAAACCCATCATTACAATAAATGTCTCTGCATTAGAGTCATAGGATTTTGAAATGCAAATACTCTTAGGAGTGTTTACTTGCTTTCTGTTCTTAATATTTTATGCTGAAGGGGTTTCCTCGGAGCTCTGAGAGAATAAGAGTTCTACGGAAGAGAAGGTGAAGAGATCCAACCAGATTTAGACCACGAGACACCCGCTGAAGACAGTTATTTCTTTGAAAAGACAGAGCTGCTCACTCACTCCTTTTAAGGACTTGATGTCAGAGGTGAGATCGTTGCCTTTTTGAAAAGTTTACTGGTGAGGAACTGAAAGTTAAGTGCTCCCAGGAATTATAAATAGAATAGCTGGATTTTCAAATAAGAATTCATAGACTTGTGGGGGCCTTATAATTAATGCTGTTAAATTCAAAGATTTTGAGGATTACCAGGCTAGTATTTCAAAGTTAGTTATAATAAAGTCGGAAGTGCAAAAGTTGAAATTATTATGGCAAAAGTAATTCATCCCCATTATATACTCTTCACAGAATTCTTACAAACCCTAGAAATCTGTGTCTCTAACATACTCAGTTTGAGGAGCTGGTTTTATTAAAGAGGACAACACAGTTAGCTCCTTTGCATGATATGGTTACATTTTCAGCCTCATTGTTAGGCTCTTCACATTTAGTTTGAATGTCCAAGAGGGAAATCCAATTGTAAAAACTTCTTGAAAGAGATAGGTTCCAAAACAGAAGAGGGAAACCATTGTTTTACCATTCTCTATTGAAATAGAGCATTCAAATTTGACCTAACAGACTTTTTCCAATTGGAAATTAAAATTAAGAAAAGCACACTATTTGCATAGCATCAAAAAACTGAAATACTCAGGGATGAATTTCACAAATATGTGCAACATATGTACACTGAAAACTATAAAACATTGCTTAGAATAAGTTAAAGAAGAACTATATGAATGAGAAATATATACCATGTTTGTGGGTTAGAAGATTTAATATTGTTAAGATGTCAGTTTTCCCAAATTGGTGTATTCTGGTCAACATCTCAGAAGGTTTTTTCTTTTTGTTTTGTAGACATTGACAAAATGATTCTAAATGCATTTTAAATGGAGAAGACCTAGAATGGCTGACACAACTTTAAACAAGAACAAAATTGTAAATCTAACACTGTCTGGTTTCTGCACCTATTATAAAACTATAACAATCAAGAGAGTATGGAATTAACAGAAAGATGGACAAATAGGTCAATGGAACAGAATATAGAATCCAGAACTAGACTTACACTTATATAGTCAACTGATTTTTGAAAAAGGTACAAATGCAGTTCTATGAGCAAGACTAGTCTTTTTAACAAATGATGCTGAAAAAATGTATATCCATATGAAAAAGCAGCAAAAAAACTTCACTTGGTATTTTGCACCAGATTTAAAAAAAAAGTCCTACCATACATATATATCATAGACCTACATGTGAAACCTAAAACCACAAAACTGATAGAAAACAGAGAAGAAATATCTTTGTGACCTTAAGTCATGCAGATTTCTTAGATATGATACCATAAATGAGATCCTTAAAAGAACCAATTGACAAAATAGACTTCATCAACATTTAAATTTCTGTTCATCAAGAGATATTGTTAGGAGAACAAGAAGACAAGCAACTCACTTGCTTGGAGCATGGTCCCATACACCAAAAGGCTGTGGGTTCCATATCCAGTCAGGGCACATACCTGGGTTTTGAGTGCAATCTTCAGTCAGGGCACTGACTGTATGTGAGGCAACGGATTGATGTTTCTCTTTCACATCGGTGTTTCTCTCTTTCTCTCTCTCAAATCAATAAACATATCCCCAGGTTAGAATTTTGTTAAAAAGAAGACAAGCCAGAGACTAGAGAAAATCTTTACAAACCATATATCTGATAAAGGATTTGCATCTAAAGAGATCTCTCAAAACTGAACTATAAGAAAACAAACATTCCAATAAAAAAGTGAACACAGATTTGATCAGCTACATCTCTAAAGATATAAGGATAGCAAATTACCACAAAAATATTCAACATTAATTTTTACTAAGAGTAAGCAATTAAAACCACAAAGTATTACATAGCTCTTAGAATGGCTAAAATTAAAAAGACTGATCTTACAAAAGTGTTGGTGAGAAAGTGGAGCTACTGAAACCCTCATACCTGCTATTGAGAATGTAAAGTGGTGCACTTTGGACAACAGTTTAGTAGTTTCTTCAAAACTTTACCATACATCTACCATGTGATTCAGCCATCCACAACTAAGGTTTACTCAAGAGCAATGAAAGTATTTTAAAATGTACCTGGAATATTTTTATTCAGGTGCAGTTAAACTTACAGACATAGAAATGAGTGCCAGGAAGGAAGTTTTCCTTACTGTTCCCTCGAAACAGGAGTTCTGGAATGCCATGAAACATTGATCAAGAGGCAGAGGAAGTGAGGGAAAAATGTGGGCAAGAGACTTTCCTGTGTTTTTTTGTAAGAAGGAATGGATACGTTAGGGTAAACAGGCTAAGCAGAATTAGGATTTGAATGACTAGCAGGCTCCAGGGTGTAGGTGCAGCTCCTAGTTGCCTAATACTTGGCCCTGGGTTGATTAGGTCAGATGAACAGTGGTCTAGAGGGTGGGAGCTCATAAAAGAGGTAGTCGGGGTGGGTGGGGGTGGGAGGGGAAGGTGTAGCAGGGATGGGCTCTGAATTGGCTAGTTTGCATATGAAAGGTGCACGTGAGAGGAGGGGCAACCTCTCCAGGATCACCCAGGTGTCAATACATCAGAAATTCATGGTCAATACAGAAATCACAAGTCCATACAAAGACTTTACATGAATGTCCATATCAGTTTTATTTCTAGTAGCCCAAAACTGAAGACAATTCAAATATCTGTCAACAGCTAAATGAATGAACAGATTCTATCGTATCCAAACAACAGACTACTACTATTATTCCTATAAAAAAGAATGAACTATTGAAAAATGCAATAGCATAGATGAATCTCAAAATAATCATGCTGGGTAAAAGAAGGAGGCAAAAATGGAGTGTATATGATTCCATTTATGCTATGAAATGCCAGCTAATTTATAGTGACAGGACACAGGTCAGTGGCTGCCTGGTAATGAGGTAGGATTTAGAGTGACATTAAGAATGGGAACAAGGAAACTTTGGCAGGTGATGGATGTGTCATTATCTTGATAGTGGTGATCAAGTGGTTTCATATACACACACATATGCCAAGGCTTATCAAATCGTATGATTTATTTTTTAGAAGATAAAATAAATGATTAATAAACTCTGGTAGAGACAGACTTTTTCAACTTCAAAGTGGAAGAACAAATCACCAAGAAAAGGTTGATGGGTTTAACTGAATAAAGAGTTGAATATTCTGTATGTCCTCAAATAGTGCAACTTAAATCTGTGCAATTACTATAATTCATTTACCACAATAAAACTATGTAAAACTGTCTGTGAAAGGGAGTGTTTTCTATTCTAGTCTCTGAAGTTGTCTAATCAGGGTATAGTAAACCTTTAGCCCCATTTGAGGTCACAGAGTGGCCCAAATGAGGCCCAGAGATGTGTGCAGTTCCAAGATTTTGGGGGATGAAAACTAGGAGTTTGTAATCTTGAGTTTTGGTTCCAGCTCTGCCACTAATTTCTGTGTCATTTTAGGCCAAAACCTGTTTTTCTAGATCTCAGTTTTCTTGTGTTTAACATGGAAATGTGAGATTCAGATATCCTTTGAACTCATGTCATCCCTGACTATCTGTGATTCTGTGCTTCTGAGCAGTAGATCTAACCTCACCTCTTATGTGTATTTACCCAAGTAGTCCCAATTCCAGATATCCCTGATCAGATCTTTAGTGACTGTCAGTCATTTGTCCACAGCAAAAAAGAAAGACTAAGAAAGAAGACAGAAGTGGCAGGTTAACAAAAGTTGTCTGGCAATGTACAAAGTGCTTTTATTTTTTAATTGTGGAAAATACATGTAACATGAAATTTACCATCTTAACCATTTTTAAATGCGTTCAGTGGAATCAAGTACATTCACATTGTTGTGCAACCTACCATCCATATGCAGAAGCCTTTTCATCTTGCAAAACTTGAGCTCTGTACCCCATTAAACAATAGCTCCCCATTCTCGTTCCTCTCAGCCCCTGGAAGCCACCATTCTATTTTCTGTCTCTGTGAATTTGACTCCTCTAGGTGCCTCCTGTAAGTGGCATCACAGAGCACTAACTGTTTTTATATTATCCATTTAATGTCCCCAATAAGCCAGGAGAATAGTAATTATCCTTTTTAAAAAAATAATGAACAAACTAAGGCTTTGAGTAGGGAGCTCTATATCATACAACTAAGACATCACTGGGCCAGGACTGAAACATAATCAGCTAGTTCCAAAGCCCCAATCCTTCCATGACTGTAATCAGATATTAAAGCATTCAGTGAAAAGGCAGTGATCTAGCAAAGAGAGGACAGAAGTTCAAGAACAAAGTACACATCAGTGGAATTCACTCAACTCCCAATCTTGATTAGATTATAATAGGACAATTATTTACTGGCTCAGTCTTCCCATCTCTATAAATTATGTGCATGTTTATTTATGTTACTTTATTCCTAAAACCAAAGTAAAATAAAAAATAAAAATGTGTAAAACCCAAGCTCCTTCTGAAGGACGTATAGTACCATGTAACCATAGTATATATTTGTATTACTTCCAGTGTTTAAAATTAAATGTCTCTAGAAAACACAGAATAAGATTCCAGACAGACATAACCACAAGTGGTATTCTTACCCTCAAAAGCATAAACTAACTCTTTCCTGGCTGCTGTTTCAGCTGTTAGGGAATCCTGGGGTATCGGAATTTGCAATTCTTCATGTTATATGAAGGGACATTTGCTTCCAAGGCCAGCTGTAGTCAATCAACCCCAGAGTGAACCAGACACCCCCACAGCCAGACTTTATGCGGGAAAGGATAAAGGGGCCTGTGAAGACCCAACTGACTTAAGGGTAACCAACTGCTCATCAATGTGACAAAAGGCCCTAAACCCAAGAAGAGTAGACTTGCACCCAGCAGGCACCATTTAAAGTCAGACTTGTAGACCTTCAATGATTTATTTTTTTCAAACAAAACTGTTCTCAGGTTTATTTTTAACTCCAGAATGAGTGAATTTCTTTTCCTTTTTTTTCTATACTAGTCATATGAGACTTCTTTATTCATTATTGAAAAATCTTGCCAGCATTCCACAATTTCTAGGAACAGACTGTTTTTAATGAGAAAAAAATTGCAATCTTAGAGTCTTCCCTTCTTACTAAAAGATTTGGCATTGTGTTTGAAACAAATCATACAATCTTTCTTTACCAAGAGGACTTTTACTTTTTTTAAGGGAATAGGAAGTACAAGACAGTAAAGTTTATTTAAGTGTTGGACAATAGATGAAAAAGGCATAATATGTTCTGCCTTATTTAGTCCAAAAGGAGATTTGCTGGATGTGAGGGGGATTTGGAAGTCTCACAGAAGTAACATAATCTCTCCTTTGTAAAGACTATCATTACACTCAAAGTCATTGTTTACTTCATGCATAGAGAGATAGAAAATGCTATTTCACAAAATAAGAATTTTTGTAATTCATTAACTTTCAGTTTGGACACATGCAGCAAATATTTTACATACTGATTCACATGGAAAGGTTTTAGAAGGTTAAGTACTTACCCAGTAAATGAGAAGGAAAGGAAATGAAGGTGGGAATGGGCGTTTGTACTCTATCTGTGGATATTTACTGCAATAATAATATTTTACTTTTATAATATTTTGCTTTCATTTGCAATCTGGGCATTTACAACAAATATACACTCAACAAACAAGAGTTTAAAATACTAAAAAAGCACATCAGAAGAAAATCATACACTCATTGCATAATACACTAAATGCTGAGAGAGAGACTGAGAAGCTCAGACAGTTTTATTGTCCATATCCAATAACCAAAGCATTCCAGAGATGGTGGAAGCTAAGAAGAAACAGGGAGGGAGGGAGGAAGACTAAAAGGAATGAAAACTATTTTAAGCTAAAATGTTAGACCTAACCTAATCACACAAGCTTGACTACTTTGATTAACAGTAAGGGACTTCTATTTGGACATTTAAACATGAAACTTAAATGGTTGCAGTTAGTATGGAAAGAAGACAGGATTTGGAATTATAATTAAGTCTTAGCCTTGCCACTAACCTATGTATGGCCTCTAATAATCCATCCATCATCTCTAGCCCTTAGTTTCCTAACCTATAAAGTGAGGACATTGGATTAAATCCTTCCCTTGGGTCTGTGTAACACAGGCTATAATTCTCTGGTAAGTGGACACAAAAAGGTAGCAGTTCATCTAGCATAGAACCCTCAGTGCTACACTGTACAAAATTTAGGAGGAATTCAAGCATGGAGGAAAGTGGACATATTCTTCCTGAGGTAAGAGAGCCTTCTCTCTGCAGAGAGCCTTTAAGTCCTCATGAAGTACTCACACCCAGATGGCATCACTCCCTAAGCACCATTCCTCTGTTAGACAGGTATCATGAGGCATTGGATTGGTGGGGCAAACTTCTTCCAGTTTCTATTGTAGAACCTTGAAGAATGCTGGTCATGTTGAGTATACCAGATATTCAGTGAATGAACTCCAGGAAAATCTCTCCGCTGGACAGATGCTAGCTCTGCCTGGGGCAAGTAACCTTGGGCAACTTTCTTAGTCTCTTAAAAAGCTTCTGTCTCTTTATCCTTAACATTAGATTTTATTAAATGAGGTAAAATATGTAAAATTCAGTCTGAGTAGCCCAGACTGGTGTGAAATTGTAAAGTATGTGATGTCTGTCTTTCGTAACCTCTGCCAATTCCCCACAACCAAAGTAAGCAAACAATAGATATAAGAACTAGGACATTTCTGTTCTTTCTAGGCTGAACTAAGTCCAGCCCCAAGTGTGCCTCCCTCCCGTGTTAGTTCTTTCCAGCTCAGCTCCAAGCATACCTGGCCTCTGACCCTTGGCCTCAATCCTTAGGACCTGGAGGTCTGACCTCAGCTTTTCCAGTCTTCCAAGCCTCACTCTTTAGTTCTTCTTATTCCTAGCCTCTTTCGATAACAGGCTTTTCTATCTCAAGTGTGAACTGGAACCCAGAATGTGCAAGACTGCCACCCAGGCCAGTCTTGCCTCTGTGTTTCCTGGGAGGGATAACAGTCTCCAATCTCAATTATTGAGAACTTCATGCCCTTTTTAGATTGTTGGTTCTATCAGATTATTCAGTTATTGAGAATAAAGCCACCAGAAGGCACAAAGAAATGGAGGGAGGGGAAGAGATTCTGGATGACAGCTTCCATGAGCACAGCCATACCTGATGCTGATCTATCCCTAGTCATTTCATTGCATAATTAACTGTTTATCTTTGCCCTATCCTATGCCACCCTGAGGTCAATTTATGTTGATTGCTGCTCCTGGCAAGTGAGGGCTCTTATATCTGAACTCTATCCAGACAACTGAATGGAAGAGTAGTTGAAGAGGTGGAGGGAGAATAGACCTGAAAATCAGTGGAACCCCCAGGATTGCTTCTAAGTCAGTCCTTCTGTCCCTGAACATCTTTTCTGGTCTGGCCCACAGTTCCCGGTGGAACTAGAATCAGACCAGCTCCTGGGAGATATGAAAGCAAGACTTGACCGTTCTCTTAAATGCATTCTCAAAGTTGGCTCTTTGCTTAAATAGGGACACATAATGAACAAGATCTTACTGCCTTCTAAAAGGAGTTTATGAATGTTTTAGAAAAACACAGAATATCTTCCATTTCTATGTAAAAGAAAAATCTGTCCCTGCTTTTTTCCCCTTACCTCTAGATGTTTCAAACTTACATACACAAAATCTAATATCTGTTCAGAAATAAGCTGCCTCTATTTTCTTACATGAAAAAAAACTATTGCTCTTGAGGAGGTAGAATTTGTTGATGTCCCTTTTAAAATTGTCTATTCTATCAAATCATTCAGCCCACGTGTCTATAAAACCTGGGAGACTTCAATTCTGCTTGCATGAGGAAACGTAATGCCAGGCAGGAAGCAGGGTGTGTACAAAACCCCAAGATTCTCACTTTAGCACAGAGTGAGTTTATCTGTTGTCAACAAAAATAAAAACTCACTGCAGTTTCCATATTATTTTAAGACACACAAAAGAAGGTCTGAGGTCAGAATGAATGTTTCATAGCAATGGAAACATTCAGTTAAAAAGTAGTACGTATCTTTTCTCCATGCAGTTAAAAAGAAATAAATGGGAAAGACATTAAATTTAACTTTAGTTTTTTTCTCTTTAGCTTTAGAAACTTATCTCTATTTACATGTAAAATATTAGCATCAGAAGTAGCAATTCTTCATAATACTACTTAAGTGTTCGAGAAAACTCAGTTCAAATATGTGCAAGAAAAAATTTAAACCTATTCATAGTAATGAATGCTGTAGTTAAGAATGCAAAATAGTTTTAGTAATTTAAAACCAAAAAGGAAAAAAATATCTTTTAGGGAATAAGTACTCCATATATGGTTTTTATTCAAAGGCAACTTATTTTTAGGAAACTGGAGAAGACTATCCCTAGCTCTTTTGGACTTACATGCTCAAAGTAACTATTTATATTTAAAACACATTTTAACCTTATATTTTAAAAATCAGCATTTTGGCAATACATATACTAAGTTTAATACTTGTTTTGCATTTTCTCAAATATATAATCGAAAAACGAATAGGTGCAGAGTAGAAATTTTTTTTTAAATGTCTAATGATATTGATTTTGCTGAACATTCTTCTCTGACATTATGGCCATTTATTTTACTACTGTTTAGACAATAGCACATATTTGGACAACTTACTCCTCAAAGTTCAGATATATTAACTGGACGCTTCCAAGAATTCCCAAAGTAGTGCTTTCGAGGTTAGGAATAGTTCTCTAATAGCTCTCTAAGAGAATTCTCTCTAGAGAATTGACAGTGTAGATCACTTTTAAGAGTCTTTCTTTTCCTGCAAAACAAAGTGTATTTAGAGAAATAAAGACAAGCCACTCTTCATTCCTTCTTCACCACTGAATTACAGAAATAAAAATATTCAATTTGTAAAGTAGCAAAAGGAAACAAGGGTGCTTGTGTGATCTCCACAATGAAAACACAGGTGAAAAAGAACAAGGTGTTCCACATTTATCAACCAGCAGAAGCTATTATTCACACCATTCCAGAATTACAGAGAAAGGATAATTAAAACCACAGACCTTGGGGCCTCACCAAATCTTTCAAATTGGAATCAGAATCTTCAGGGACATTTTTTAAAGGGGCTCCCTAAGTGATTCTTTAGGGCACTGAAATTTGCAGGCTGCAATGTGTGATGTTGAAGAGACAGAGCAACTCTCAAATTCCAACAGAAGCACCAAGTATTTTCCAGGCAACTCTCTTTTGCGCTATTTGTTTTGTGACTTCTTTCTCCCTTCATCTATGAGAGATGGGATGGGGGTGCTTTTTGGGAAGTGGAAAGATGGGTCATCCTGGCCAGTCTCCTTCCACCAGGTTTAGCAGACAAAGGTTGGAGCATTGGTGTCCTCCTTGTTTGTTACTTCAACTGGGGAATTAAGAAATGCTTGATAATGCTTATACTGTGCCCAGTTAAGGACTTAGTTCCTCTACAGATCAAATTGGCATTTCTGTGGTAGTGTCTGGATTCTCATAGAAATGTGCCCATAAATGAGAATGAGTAGCTTCTGAATTTTCTTCAAACCACTTAATTCTTTGAGAGTTGCTAAAAAATTATGGAGAGGGGGAACATTTGTGTGACCTCATCATTATGTCTTTCCTGACCAAATGTTACAAATGTAAAACATAATGGTTGATTCTTACTACATGTAGATATTTGTGTTGTTTCATTTGGTAAATGCTAAATTTCCTACGAAGGCAAAAATAAAGAAAGGAAGAGAGAGAGAGAAAGAGATAAATAAAAATAAATAAATAAATAAATAAATAAATAAATAAATTTATATACCAGTATTGAGTGAACACTTATTTTCTGGCTTTGCCTTTCTTGAAGTCTTGTTTATGTCATTTTTAAATAACAACTAATTGCAAGAATAGCTCTTGTAAGAAGGAGTCTTGTGTACATGGGTGTGTACAATGCTCAATTATACACTTGTGTAAGTCCCTGGTTAATTTCAGATAATAAATACCTGGATATGTTCTTGAGCAAGGCCTTGAAGTCATAGTGAAGTAGACAATAAAGAACATAACAGAGTTATCCTTGACCAAATTGTTTAAAACTGTTATCCCAATTTTCTAACAATTCAGGACCTATTTAGGCAACTGCTGGAGATGTGTCAGAGATAAAATAGATGCAGACTGTAGGTGTAGACTTCTGGAACATGAGATGGTTCACGTTGGGGGTGACTTAGCTTGCATTCCTCTCTGTGCAGTTCCAAAATAGAGCCTCTTAAATGTTCAATTTCATATGAGATCAAGTTCTAAAGCATTCTCTGATCTGTATGAACACCCAAACAAGATGATAATTATTAACTCAGATAAGTTCCCTGTTTATCGAACCATTGTGACCATTTGGCAACCGTAAATAGCTCTTTGTCTAGGATTGGAAAATTCATGAAGAAGCAGGATATATAAATTATAAAGGATGTGAGTGAGGAAGGAGAGGGGTGGGGTTAAAGAGAGAAAAGAAGATATACCCAGTAACTTCCAGGACACTGAAAGGCAGGCCAGGAGGACCTAAGGAAGAAGTAAGCACAAAACATCTAAAAATACCAGGACTGTAGGAAATGGTGCTAAAGATATTTGATCTGCCATTGTACTTCAAATCCTGCCATTGCAAGTCAGACCTATAAAAAGACATCTTTCAATAATGCATCATCTCCTTCCTATCTATTCAGTAAAGATACTGATTACACATCCTGCTTTGTGCTGCTGGTCCACACACCAGGATTGCTTAGTTTCTTACTTTAAAAGGTCAGTCACATGTTACACTGCTTTCTCTTTGTGAATTTACACGAATCACAAAATTTAGCCAGTAACAGTTGCCCCTCTCATCTTTGCAAACAACCATAAAAGTGCCAGATGTAAGACTAGCAAACATGTTTTAAAATGTGCATTCTTTTGCTCTCAGCAGGGCTCACTCTACATTAACTTTTGCTTAGTATCATCTCCTTTATCTCCCTTTGCCTTTTGCTTCTCAAAAGATGCTATTTAAATATTCATTTGCTCAGTATTCTAACATCAATCAATTAATAGCTTCTGAATTACTGATGAGTCCTAGATGATTGACAAAATAAGATGCCAACTTTGAAAATTTAGTCCCTCATTGAATATTAAAAGGTACTTAAAGATTTGAATATATGTATAAATAAAAATAAAATAATTTATTTAATAAAACTTTTTTCAATTCTAGTTATTTATTGCTGGAGCCTTTGCTGTCTCACTTTTCTATGCAGATTATGTTGATTTGGATCTAGTCTAATGATGCAGATAGCTAACATGCATTAATTGTTACAGAGTTAGATTACAGACTTGACCTTAAGTCAGCTGAGATGTTATGATCCGTTGAATATCTGCCATGCCCAGAATTCATGTCCAAAACTCATGTCCAATGAAGCCAAGAGTTCTACATGACAGGTTGGAGCTCTGCAACACACGATCCTGAGATCTTAGCCAGAGCTGTTTTTATCAGCAGTCAGCTCCTGACCCAAAGGCTTGCTACTAGCCAAAAAGGATGCCAGATATGTCTTCATGCACCATCTCAATAGTGACTGGATGAACCAATCTAAAGCTTGGGTCTCAGTAAGGCTGAATACAGGACACAAAGGGAGGGGCAGTTAGTGAACTATAGCAGTACAATAAGTAGAAGCAGAAACAGAAGATCACTTAGTCCCCAAAAGGGTGGACCACACCCTGGGGAGAAATGGGCATCTGCTGGTGAGGGGTGACAAGCTAACCAGGTCACTACGGCTGTGGTATCCAGAGGGTCACTACAGTCCATCCTGCATGGCTCTCCTGTTCCATGAAGTGTTTCTCTACAGCTACGGAGATACTTCCCTCCTTATTTCTCTATTTAACTTTGAACTTTCTCCAGTAAAAGGAAACTGCATGTCTCAGCTCTTCCCAACCCTAAGGAATCTACCTGAGACAACCAGTAAATTGCTCCTTGCTAGTTTTTCTCTTTGCTTTTTAATAGTGTAAGAAAATGGTTTCAGCATGTTTTAGATTAATGTCTTTCCCCTGAACTGAAATTATTGTAGTTTTGGTCTTTGACATTAGTAATAAATTCTTTTATCTCTTTCTATATATGTATCCATTTTTTAGAATCAGGAACAGTACTCAGATGTTTTTTCAGTCTTTTTTTTTAATATTAAACTCACAAGAAAACTGTGTTTTGCAGAAACAGTTCTTGATTACATGATACCATGGGAGGTCATACTGCTTTCTTCTCTATAAACTTGCAGGTATTCAAGGTTGATAGCTGCTCTGTCCTCTTGTCTTCAGTAGGGTTTTTTTTTTTTTAACACTTAGAATGTTTTATTGAGTTTAGGTTGGCTGGGAACAATTTCTTGCATTTATAGTCTAAAATATTTTACCTCATTGAAAAAAAAAATAAATGTAACATATTAGACTTGTGACTTTCATGTGTTGGCTGCTCTGGGTTGAGAAAACATCCAGCTCTTCCTTGCAACCTGTTTCAGTATTACAGCTCATCAACAAAAGATGTGTGCCCCGAATTTCCACTTGCTGCCATCAACTTCTTGCTGGAAACAAACTTCTTTGCAGCATTTATGACATTAGTGTCAGCTACGGAGTCAATCTGCTGAAGGACTGTGAATGGTGGCATGTATGAACCAGCAATAAGGGCCCGAGACCTGACTTCATCCAGGAAACACTTAGAAGATTCCACTGACATTGAGTACCCTGCTCTTAGCTTGTTCTTGGAAGCTTGGACATCTGTATTGGAAAGGTTTCCTTGAGTAACTGTTTTTATTTGTTTGTAGGCAGCCTTGATGACATCTTGAGAGGCTGCAACCTGTGAGATAGTATAAATCCCAAAGTCCAGAATCTGAGTAACTGGCATTAAAAGTGGGAATGTCTTTGGTTATATTTTGCTTGTTTCTTTGTTTTGTTGTTTAGGTTCTGAAATAGAGGGCAGGCTGATAGTGACCAGAGGGGAGAGAAGAGGGAATTTCAGGGGAGAATGGGAAGGGTTTACAAGAACAAATTTAAAGGACACATGGACAAAAACTAGGGGGAGGGTGGTAATGGGAGGGAAGTGGGGAGGGTTGGGTGGGTGGGCTGGAATGGGAGTAAAAGGGAGAAAACTGTACTTGAACAATGATTAAAATAAAATAAAAATTTTTAAAAAAGTGGGAATGTCAAATGGATGGTGAATCCCCTTGGTAACAACTTGGCCCAGAACCTCAGACATGCTGGAGAACACTAAATGCATTTGCTTCTGCACTTTCTGTAGCACAATTTCTGCTACAAAAGCAGCATGGATGGGACTGTCTCCATTCTGTTCTCAAATTTCACCTTCACCGTATCTGCACTTTGCACCAGATAAACTAAGCCCACCCCTCATGTTCAGAAACTATTCAGCAACTTGCTTCAGAAAAGGACGATTCATACCAAGTCCAATCAAAGCCATTCTTGCATTTTTAAAGTGGTTCTGAACACAGTGGTGTAACTCATCTGCTGTCACCTTTCCAGTCCTATAGTCTGGACAATAAAAGGCATTTCAGTAAGCTGCAGCATGAAAAATTTTAATGAAAAATTCCAAAAATTTTGGGCCTGTGGATTCTGAAAAGCCTTAGCTTTGTCAATCCTGAGCTGAGACTGAAGGGCAGCTACCTCCCAATGATGAAATTCAGGTGCTGTGGTGACACTGAGCAGGAACTCCATTCTACGTGGAGTGTATCGACATCATCCCGTAGGTATTCCACAGTGTTGGCCATGTTTTCCCTTGTTGAAGCCAATTTAGCACCAACCACTACAATCCATGAGTTATCTTGAAAGATAATACTTGTTTTACAGTCCAACTCAATGCAAGATGAAGCAAATGACAGCTTCCTACATTGTTAGAATTCGTGTACCTACTACCTACTTAAATGAGCAAACCAATTCTTGATGCAGGGGCATAGTTTTCCAGAGAAGCAGTCACTAAACCATTTGGTAATATGGTAAACTCAAGGTCCTGAGGATGTGGAGGCACTCCTGCAGGGGTACAGGCAGTTGTGGCTTTCACTTTGGGAGCAACATTGAGGGAATAAAATACTGACAGGGACCCAGCTCTGATTGGCAGCTTCATGGCCCAAAATTACTCTGACCCATGGTCACTGCCAGTTTATAGGAATGCAAAATGGTGGTAGAACTATTTTTCTTTTTTATCTTTCTAACAGTAGGTCTTATCATCTCCTCGACAGAGTCTTCATTCTTTCTCCTTCTCTTCTGTATGTCCCATCTGTTGCTGTCCTCATCTTTCTAGACCAGGGGTGTCAAACTCATTTTCATAGGGGGGGGCCACATCAGCCTCATGGTTGCTTTTAAAGGGCTGAATGTAATTTTAAGACCATATAAATGTAACTACTCCTTAACAGTTAAGTGAGAGCTCAGCACTGCCACTGGGTAGAAACAAGGTGCTGGGATAATAAAACAAGGTGGAGGGCTGGATTCAGCCCGTGGGCCCTTGTGTTTGCCACCTGTGTTCTAGACAAAGGGAAACCTTATCCACATGAGAACAATGCCTTCACACTATCTTACCTATATAAAGCCCATGACAAAGAATCTTGAATCATGTAATTCAGCAAAAAATAGATCCACAGACAACTAGACTAGAAAGAGATCACCTAGTCTGGATCCCTCAACTGATAAACTTAAATTTGAAAACTGATATTCTATTCACTTACTAGAAAACTTTTAGGTATGTTTGGAAAAACTTGAGTATGTAAATCTACATTTTCACTTGTAAATTTTATGAAATCTAAACATAGACCAAGTATTTCTGATGATCATTTAATGTCTGAATTGAACTGTGCTTGAAGTACAAAATACCTACTAGATTTTGAAAAGGGCAAAAAAATCTTAGTAACATTTTAAAAAACATTTTTCCTTAACATTTAAAAATAGCGATCACATGCTAAGCTAGTAGTGTGGATATATTAGGTTAAATAAAGTATATTATTAAAATTAATATCACCAGTTCCTTTGTACTTTTTAATGTGGCTGCTAGAACATTTAAAATTACACACATGGCTCATGTTTCATTCCTGGTAGACAGTGTTGCCTCCATAGAACAGGGAGCCCATGCACTCGAGCAGGGTCTTCCTGGTCCTGGATGAGAATGCCCTCTGTTTGTAGGTACACTGACCCCAGTCATGAGAAATGCAGGACTCTTCTATATGTCCAAAATTTAATTTCAATATAGTCAATAAACTGTGTCTTTTCTCCCCCCAACCCAATCACTGTCATTTTTGACACAGAACATTTTGATGGTTGCCAGGTGAGAGCAGGCTTGGGGTGATGAGCGAAAAGGTGTGGGGATTAAGAAGTAGAAATTGGTAGTTCCAGAATAGTCACAGGAATGTAGAGTACAACATGAGGAATATAGTCAATAACATTATAATAAATATGTATGGTGTCAGATGGATACTAAATCTATCAGATACTAAGAACCAAATCAAAACTTGGTTCTTAATATCTGGATCAAACTTTTGCTCCTGGTCACTTTCAATTCAAACTCAATAAACCATTTTATTGAGGTATTATTGATATGTAAAAAACCTGTACATATTTAATGTATACAACTCACTGAGTTTGGGGATAAATATACGTCAATAAAATTATCCTCACTATCAAGGCCATAAATATATCCATTATTTCCCCACATCTTCTCCTATTCTCTTTTTTATAATTGCTATTATTATTATTTTTGGTGTATGTAGTAAGAAAACTTAACAGAAGAGTTACCCTTTTAGCAAATTTTAAGTACAGTGTAGAATACAGTATTATTAGCTATAGACACTATGCTGTATAGATCCCCAGAACTTAAATTTATCTTGCATAACTGAAACTTTGTACCCTGTGATAGTTAATTTTATGTGTCAGTTTCACTGAACTAAGGAATGCCCCAAGAACTATTTAAACATTATTTCTGGAATTAGTATACTGAGTAAAGACAATTGCCCTCACCAGTATGAGTACATATCATTTAACCTGTTGAGGGATTGAATAGAACAAAAGGGTTCAGGAAGGGCAAACATATTCTGTTTGCTTGAGCTGGGACATCCACCTTCTCCTGTCCTTGGACATGAGCATTTCTGGTTCTCAAGCCTTCAGACTCAAACTGAATTACACCAATAGCTTCCCCATTCTTCAGCTTGCAGATGGCAGGTTGTGGGACTTCTTGGCCACCACAGTCACATGAGCCAATTTTTACAATAAGTCTCCTCTTATATATCTCCCTATAGATCCTGTTGGTTCTGTTTTCTGAAGAACCATAATATATATCCTTTGGCTCTCATATCCTCATTCCTCTGCTACCCCCAGTGTTGGGAACTGCCCTGCCTGGTATCAGAAGCTGTAACCCCTGCCAAGGCTAAGGCTGAGGGAGTGGCCTTGGACCGTAAACCAGCAAGGAGACAAAAGCTTATCTCCCTGGCAGAAGTGCTGCTTCTGCTGCTTCATTCATAACTGAACCCCAAAGCTTGGTTGGTTAGCCAATGATGGATAAGATTCCCCAAGGGGGGAATTACCTAAGACAGGCACGATCACATGGGAGGCCCCCAAGAAAGGACTTTGGGGGCCACAGCAAAAGGGGGTGATGGACCCTCACTCCTCCTCGGCTGTGATATAGCCTGAGTCCTCATCCTCTGGGAGAAAATCTCCTTATCCCTTGGTTGCCTTACTTCCCTTGCTCTACCTAAGCCTGAAACAATGACAGGGTGGTGCAGCTCTGTGCTGAAAAGGGCGGGTTCCCTGGGTGATCAGGCCTAAGAAAGAATATGTAAAATCCTGTGAAACCTGCTTTGTTTAGAATGCTGTCAGTTGAATGATAAGGGTCCAAGGAAGAAGTAAATTTGTTCCTCAAAGTTTTACAGCTCTTTGACCCTGACTCAAAACAGGCCCTCAGACTTCCTTGTTATCTATTGTTTGATCCTTACTTCCTAGCAATGAGTAATGAGCTTTTACCTGAATTCTTATTCAAACAAACCAGTAAAAAGCCTCTCCGGGAGGGGAACGGGGCGGGCGCTCTCCCCACCAGGGAGGGTGGTCAAGTGGCGTGCTCCCAAGTGAGGAGTGGCCAAGGCGCCCTCCAGGAGAGAGGGTGGCCAAGGCGCTTCCCACGTGAGGAGTGGCCCTGTTGTTCCTATTCCCCCACAAGACCTGGTTGTCTCTGTGTATGTTTTCCTCGCGTGTTGACGAACATCCGCAGCCATGATGGATACTGCTGGCCGGTATCCTCCACACCCCAGCCTTTGGTAATCACCATTATTCTTTGTTTCTGTGAGTTTGCTTATTTTAGATTCCATATATAAGTGAGATCATGCAGTATTGTGTCTCAACACAACATTCTTCATGTCAATCCATGTTGTCACAAATGGCAGAATTCCCTTATTTTTTAAGAATGATTAATATTCATATGTATGTATATATCACATTATCTTTATCTATTCATTAGTCGATGAGCTATTTCCATATCTTGGCTATTGTGAATAATGCTGCAGTGGGCATGGGAGTGCAGACATCTCTTCAAGACCCTGATTAGTTCCTTTGGATAAACACCTAGAAGTGGAATTCTGGATCATATAATAGTTCTTTTATATTTACTTGTTAATTAATTGATATAATTTGCTCTAAATAAATTTTTATTTTTCAATTACAATTTACGTACAATATTATACTAGTTTCAGGTATACAACCCAGTGATTAAGGATTATATAACTTATTAAGTGACCACTCTGATATATCTAGTACCCATCTGACACCATACATATTTATGTTATTGACTATATTCCTCATGCTGTACTTTACATTCCTGTGACTATTCTGGAACTACCAATTTCTACTTGTCAATCCTTTCACCTTTTCGCTCATCACCCTAAGCCCACTTTCACTGAGCAACCATCCAAATGTTCTCTGTATCTCTGAGTCTGTTTCTGTTCTGCTTGTTCACTTATGTTGTTTTTGACTTCCATGTATAAGTGAAATCATACAGCATTTGTCTTCCTCTGCCTGACTTATTTCACTTAGCACAGTACCTTTTAGGTTCATCCATGTTGTTGCAGATGGCAAGATTTCATTCTTTTTTTATGCCTGTGTCATATTGCATATATGCACCACTTCTTCTTTATGCACTCATCTATTGATGGACACGAGTTGCTTCCAGATTTTAGCTATTGTAAATAATGCTGCAATAAACATATAGATGTATGTATCTTTTTGATTTAGTGTTTTGTGTTTTTATCAGATACATAGCAACAAGTAGATTTGCCGGGTCTTTCTGTGTCTCTTGTATGTCCTTTGTTTTAAAGTCTATTTTGTTGGGTATAAGTACTGCTACCCTAGCTTTCCCTGTTTGTTTGTTTCCATTCTCATTAAATATTTTTATTTTCAGTCTTTGTGTGTCTTCCAATCTGAAGTGAGTCTCTCTTAGACCACATATGTAAAGGTCTTGTTTTGTTATCCATTCAGGCTTCATAAGTTTTTATTGGAGCATTTAATTCATTTGTATTTATGATAATTGATAGATATGTATTTATTGTCATTTTATTATTCACATTTTAAAATATGTCCTCCTTCTTCCTCTTAAAGTCCATCTTGTAGTACTGGTTTGGTGATGATGAACTCCTTTAGGTTTTTCTTGTCTGGGAATCTCATTATCTGTCTTTTATTCTAAATAATAGCTTTTTTGGGTAGATTAATCTTGGTTGTAGGTCCTTGCTTTTCATTGTTTTGAATACTTCTTGCCAATCCCTTCTGGCCTACAAAGTTTCTGTTGAGAAATCAGCTGATAGTCTCATGGGAGTTCCTTTGTAGGTAACTAATTGCTTTTCCTTGCTACTTTTAGGATCTTTCTTCATTTTTAAACTTTGACATTTTTATGATGATGTGTCTTGTTATGGGCCTCTTTGAGGTTTTCTTTAACACATTAGGAAAGTTTTCTGTCGTTATTTTTTCCACATAAGTTTTCAATTTCTTGCTCCCTTTCTTCTCTTTCTGACATCACCATTAATATTGGTATATGTGAAGTTGTCCCAGAGGCTCCTTATAATACCCTCATTTGGGGGGATTCACTTATTTCTTTTTGCTGTTCTGGTTGTGTTTCCTACTTCCTTATCTTCCAAATTGCTAATTTGATCTTCTGCTTCATCTGCTACACTATTGATTCCCTGTAATGTACTCTTCATTTCTGATAGCTTCTTTTCTATGTTTTCTATCTCTATTTTTATCTTTCCTATATCCTTGTTGAAGTTCTCATTAAGTTCCCCTCCATTTTCCCTAAGTTTGTTAAGCATCCTCATAACCAATGTTTTGAACTCTGCATCTCGTAGATTGTCTCCATTTTGTTCAGTTCATTTTCTACAGCTTTGTTGTGTTCTTTCACTTGAGCCATGTTTCTTTGTCTCCTCATTTTGGTTGCCTCCCTGTGTTTATTTCAATATATTAGATATATCTGCTACATCTCCCAGTCTTGGCAGATTGTCCTTAGGTTGTAAGTGTCCTATAGGGCCCAGTGGTATAGCCTCCCTGGTTACCTGAGCTGGGTGCTCCAGGCACTCCCCCAGGTAGACTGTGTGCACCCTCCTGTTGTAGTTGAGTCTTGATTGCTGTTAATGGAAGGGATTTACTCTCGGGCCATTCTGCAGCAAGCACTGGCATTGACTGCAGCAAAGTATCTGCTGTGCAGAGGCTGATCCCATAGAGAAAGACTTGTGTCAGGAGGGTTCTGGTGCTTTTGAGTCTACCTCTTCAGTGTGTTGATTTTGGAAGTTGTTGGTTGTTGCTTCCACACAGTCTGAAAGTGTCCACAGGATGTGCTGGCTTGGGCCTCTTAGGAAGTGCAGGCCAAGGTCAGTTACTGCCTATTCCCTGCCCAGGACCACTGAGCATGAGATACAAAGCAATCTTCAGATAGCTGCTACTTGTGCTGGGCTTGGAGGTGCCTGGGAAAGGCCAAGCTACAAACCGAGGCTGGCTTGCAGGCGGTGCCAAGTCTAAGTCCATTTTATAAGAGGTACAGGGCATGCCAAAGGAAGATACTTCTTATTTGTGGTTTTTTAACCTTTGAGAGATTTTAGGAAAGTTTTCAGCTTGAGCCGAGACAGGCTATTTGGATGGAAAAGTCACTGGAAATGAGTTGGTTAGGCTCACAAGTTGGGTGAGGCTGGGTGTCAGGGAAACTCCAGACAGGGGTGAACATTGTTAGCCATATTGATGGAGACTCAGATATGGTGCCTGTCTGTTAGCTCTGTGAGGAGAGTGCTCAGCAAAGGAACAAGGACCTCTGTCAGCACGTCTGTTTAAGAGAAAGCTGTCCCTCCAGCTGTTGTCTGGATGCCAGACAACTGAGTTCCTCCCAAATGTCTCTGGCACTTTTTAAGCTACTGCCCCAGGGCTGGAGCTCAGAGTGAGTAAGTTGTAGTAAGTCTATGTATGGTCCCTTTAAGAGGAATGCCTGGGTTTCTAGAAGCCCTCTGTCTCACTCAGCCACAATCCCTGCTGGTTTTTATAGCCATAAGTTTGGGGAACTTCTTTTCCTGGCACTGAATCCTGGGCTGGGGGGCCTGGTGTGGGGCTTGGACCCCTCACTCCTCATAGGAGATCTCTGTAGTTGAGATATCCCTCTTGATTTTTTTCTGCCACAGCTGGGTATGTGACCAGCTCCTTCTGAATCTCCACTCCTCCTACCAGCCTCCATGTGGCTTCTTCTTTATATCACTAGTTGTAGGACTTCTTGTTCAGCAAGATTTCTCAGGCAGTTCTCAATGATGGTTTTTCTGCAATTTAGTTAAAATTTTGATGTGGTTGGGGGAGGATTTGAGTACTGCTATGTTGTCCAGAACCTGTAGTTCTAGTTCTGATTTTTTGAGGAACTGTTTTCCAGATGGGCTGCACCAATTAGATTCCCTAAAAGTGTATCAGAGTTCCATTTTCTTCACACTTTCACCAGCCTTGTTAAAGTTTTGGTGTTTTTTTGTTTGTTTTTGATACTAGTCATCCAAATAGGCCTGAGGGTGATCTCACTGTGGTTTAAATGTGCATTTTCCTGATGATTAGTGATACTGAACACATTTTAATACATATGTTGGCCATTTGTATGTCTTTCTTGGAGTAATGTCTGTTTAGGTCCTTTGCACATTTTAAGATTGAGTTATTTATTCTTTTATGATTGAAAAATTAAAAACTTGAACACAGATTGCTTCTCCTCCCTCAACTCATGCAGCTTCTCTCAGGTTCTCACTTTCTGAACTTTTCAAAATCACTGGCATCCAATCTTCTTCTCTATCATTTAGCTTTCCTACAGAATTGTCCTTTCCAATATGAAATTTTCTCCATTAATATAAAATACAAACAACAAAACAGTTCATAAGCTCTTACTTTCTGGGATGTCCATCCCATCCTGAAATACATGCAGGAAGGCAGGAGCTAATTGCTAAAGCATGCAAGCTCAGCAAGAGCTACTGATGCCCCACTGGTTCCACTGTTGTTGGAATCCCCACAGGTACCTGGGAGCTAAACAACTGCAAGGAAACTCTTCCCACCCTGCCACTCTGTGCCATGAAACAAACCTCTGCCACACCCCTTCCTACTTGTTGAGGGCCATAAGACCCTAGTCCCAAGTTCCACTACTGGGTCAACACTGTCAGAATTGATGAAGGAAGAAATAACGGGACAGGATGGAGGGCCTGATTAAAAACTTCAGTGACTGGATTCAGAGTCTGTGGACATACTCCAGAGTCATGATCTGACCCTTTCCAATCAAATCATTTGAGGGTTAAGAAAAGTGCTAATAAACTCTTTACCCAACCAACACAGATATTTAAATGTTATGGCAAAAGCAACACTAAAACCACCCCCCTTTTGTTTATTCATTTGTTCTGGAAAAGGAGGCATTTTCATTCTTTTTTAAAAAAAGATTTTATTTTTTATTTGTTTGTTTATTTATTTATTTATTTATTTTTAGAGAGAAGAGAAGGGAGGGAGAAAGAGAGAGAAAGAAATGTCAATGTATGGTTGCGTCTCATTTCAACCCCTACTGGGGACTTGGCCTACAACCCAGGCATGTGCCCTGACTGGTATTCAAACCGGTGACCCTTTGGTTCTCAGTCTGGTGCTCGATCCACTGAGCCATGCCAATCAGGGCACATTTTTGTTCTTGTCCATCATACATCTAAAGTTTATTTATCATCAAGATATTCAAAGTTTTAAAATTTGCCAAAATTGCCTACCTAAAGATTCAACATTCCCTCAAAGACATCTCTCACTTGTCATTCCTCAGAGTGGCTGCCACAAAGTCACAAAGACCCCTGGAGCCTACACACAGGTCACAGACGTGTCCTGTGCTGGAGCCACAACTCAGAGGAAGCCAGGCACCTCTCCTAAACCAGGTTTTCAAGCTGGAACACACTTTAGCAGAGATTTGGAACAACCTTTCTCACTGAATACTGAGGGGCTTGAGTAGATAGCCAGTGTAGAACACCCACTTATTTCAGTTTAACATTTTGGTTCACTAATCCTTTCTCCCTCCAAAAAACTTCCTGCTATGCAATTCTGCACCAAGCAGGCAGGCTTATTCTTCAACACAATGGGAGTCCCTACTTTGAATGGGATGCTTTTTGACCCAGAAATTCTCCTTCCTCTCTCCCACAGCTGTCTTTTAACTCCTCTGTGCTCTGACCTCTGACCACTTATAATCCCGGGAAAGCAAACATTCCACCTGTTTGTGTACTGGATCATTTTGTTACTTAAGGAATCCTCAGGAGACCAATAAGAACTCAATTTCTTAATCAAGTACTTATTTTCAAATTTTACATGCTGGAACTCTCAGTCACTGCATGAAAAAGATTAGTATCTAGGATGGCTAGACAAATTTTGTGATTTTCTGAATACTGCAAAATAAAGATTTCTAAATTGGCAAGGGGAGAAAAGGACAATTTTTATTTCCTGCAAAAATGTGGCTGTTGCTTTCAAACTTGCTGTAGCATAATGAAGACAACTACAATTCTGGAAGCACTTTAAAAATTATTTATGCTGTCATAATTTAATAGCAACATTAGCTTTTCTCATAAAAATCCTTGTACATACACATACTCATGCTATTATTTTATTTTTATTCTTACTTTAATCCTCACCAGAGGATATGTTTATTGATTTTAGAAAGAGAGGAAGGGAGAGAAAGAAAAAGAGAGAGACATCAAAGTAAGAGAGAAACATCAATCAGTTGTCTCTCATATGCACCCAGATGGGGGAATCAAACCCAGATATGTGCCCTGTCAGGGAATGGAATCCACAACATAGGTATGTGCCCTGACCAGGGATCAAACTGCAACTTTTTGGTGTGTAAGACAATGCTCTAGCCAACTGAACTACCTGGCCAGGGCTATCTATTTTATTTTTAATTAATATACACTAAAATGGACCTTTGATTAAGTGTGTGTGTTCTATGAATTCAAACATGTGTAGTTTCATGTAACTGCTGCTACAACCAGGATATCTAAAAGTTTTATCACCCATCAAACTTCCCTCTTGCTACCTGGTTGTGGTCACACTATCCGCTGACCCTAAACCACTGATGTTTTGTCACTATACTTTTATCTTTTTGAGAATGTCATATAATTGGAATCATATATTAGGTAAACTTTTTTGTTTGGCTTATTTCTTTTTTTAAAGATTTTATTTATTAATTTTTTTAGAGGGAAGGAAGGGAGAAAGAGGGAAACATCAATGTGCGATTGCTGGGGGTCATGGCCTGCAACCCAGGCATGTACCCTGGCTGGGAATTGAACCTGTGGCACTTTGGTTCACAGCCCGAGCTCAATCCACTGAGCTACGCCAGCCAGGGCTTGTTTGGCTTATTTCAGTGAACATAATTATTTTATGATTTACACAAGTTGTTGCATGTATCAAAACTCCATTTCATTTTATTGCTGAGGACCATTCCCTGTGCGCATCACAGTTTGTTTAATCACTCACCCTCTGAAGAACATCTGGGCTGTTACCAGTTTTTGGAGATTATGAATTAAGCTTCTGTAAATATTTGTGTAGTGTTTTTTGTGTGAACACAAGTTTTTATTTCTCTAGGGTAAATGCCTAGAAGTGGGATTGCTGAACCATATTATGAGCGTATGTTTAAATTTATAAGAAACTACCAAGCTGTTTTCCAAAATGAGTGCCTGTACCATTTTACCTTTCTACCAGCAGGATATGAGTCTCTCTTGCTCTGCCTTCTCATCAACACTTGGTATTGTCAGACTTTCAAATTTTACCCATTCTAATAGGCATATAGTGGCCTCTTATCATGGTTTAATTTGAATTTCTACACAGACTGATGTCATTAAATACGTTGTTATCATCCATAGATGCTTGTTTGCCATCCATACATGCTTTATGGTAAAGTATTTATTCAAATAATTTACCTGTTTTGTTTTTTCACCAGGTTGTTTGGTGTCTTACTGTTGAATGTTAAGTGTTCTTTATTAATTCTGGATATGAGTCTTCTGTAAATTATGTGACTTACATAATTTAAAAATGTACATAAAAGAAAAAAATGTTTTTCCATTTGTATTTTGCCTTTTCATTCTCTCAACAGTGTCTTTTGCAGTGTCCAATTTTTAATAGTGCTTATCTTTGGATTTTTTCTTAAATTTTTTCTATAGTTTTGCAGTTTTCAAATCTATAATAAGACTATATTAATTTTTTATTTTAAATTATGCTATTTAAAGCAAAACAAGTGTTCTTAGTGATTAAAACAATTCCAACAGAATTCATTTGTACATTTGAAAGAACTGCCAAATATGAGCTGACATGTCTACTTAAACCTTTGCTTTTTACAACCAGGAATAGAAAAGGAATGTTTTTAATGAGATGTCATGGCATCAGTTTAATAAGGGAATAACCAGATCATTAAGTTTTAACTCTTCATAGTCATTAGGATGAATAGAATATTTTTGATGCTGACCTTCCAAATACAACATACTGTCTTTACTGTGTTCAGGTTGAGGCTTGACACATCCCAGTAGGGTAATAAATGGTTTATAATACTTTATATAATAATATGATTTTTCTCTATGTTTCAAATAACATGCTTAGAAGATGAACTAAGTTTATAACAACTTAAAACAAAGTCTGGGCAGAAAGTTTTGGCTTTTGGCCCACCTTTGTGGTGCTAGACATCTTGAGAAAAGCAGGTTTGCACAAATGTTGTCTGGCCTTTCAAAGAAGGCGTAGGTGGAACAGATCATGCTCTTTGCAAAGTGTCATTCCTTGTTCTGAATCACCACCGGGAGAGTGCTCTCCTGAGGGCCTAGGAATGCTTTGCTACAAGCCTGGGCATCTCCAAGTCATTGGGTCTCAGCCAGATTCAGTCATCAACCCCCCTAGCTGTGTGGAGCAGGCAGAGAACTATGATCCTGCCCACAGCAGTGAGGGTGAACGAGTCTTGGCAATCTTATGGCTCCAAGGTAGCCTCCAATAGAATGATGATGACAGTGATATTTTTACTTTTGTAAAGGGATTAATGTCAATGCTCTATCAAATATGATTCCATGTGGTGCATTTTAAAAACAAATATATCAGGATTTACTTATTAAATGAATGCTGTCCCCTTCAAAGGAGTTACCTTATTTTAATCGTGTTTTCATTGCTCAAACCACCATTTACACTTCACCTGGGACCCTGCACCAGAGTTTATGGCACATATAAAAAAAAATCATCTTCTTACCCTGGCTGGTGTGGCTCAGTGGAATGAATGTCAGCCTGTGAACCAGAGGGTTGCTGGTTCAATTCCTGGTCTAGGACACATGCCTGGGTTGCAGGCCAGGTCCCTAGTGGGGGCCATGTGAGGGGCAACCACACATTGACACTTCTCTGCCTTTCTTTTTCCCTCCCTTCTCCTCTCTAAAAATAAATAAATGAAATCTTAAAAAATATCTCAATAGTGGCAACATTTCTACCTTTAGGGTAGGCCTAATGATTTTGTAAGCACCAAAAAACAAATAATATGGGTAATTCAGTATCACTCTGACATAGTTTCAAGGGCCAGCCAGTGTCTCCTTTTGTATGAAATAAGTAAAAGGCTCAGCTAAGGGTTTCTAGATAATCAAGCCCAAAATACGTTGTCATTGGTGGTGATTTTCTTTGTAAATAATAACTTTAGATTCTAAGGTAAGAAGACTGCTGTTGTCATGGCCAAGCAGCTCAGCTGCCTGCAGCATTTTCCCGCACACTGAAAGGTTGCCCGTTAGTTCCCTGGTCAGGGCACATCCTTGGTTTCCGGCTCAATCCCCAGCTAGGATGTGTACTGAGGGCAATGGATCGATGTTGCTCTCCACATAGATATCTATCTCTCAAATGAATAAACATATCCCTGGGTGAGAATTACATTTTAAAAAAGGCTCTTGTTTTATATTATTATAAACCCATTAAAAAAGGCTGTAGAGCCCTGGCTGGTGTGGCTCAGTGGACTGAGTGCCATCCTGCGAACCAAAAGGTTGCCAGTTTGAATCCTGGTCAGGGCACATGCCTGGGTTGTAGGGTGGGCCCCCAGTTGGGGGAATGCAAGAGACAACTGATTGATGTATCTCTCAGACATCAATGTTTCACTCCCTCTGTTTCTTCCTCCCTTCACATCTTTCTGAAAATAAATAAATAAAATCTTTAAAAATTTTTTAAAAGGCAGTAGAGATAATAAATACAAGTCACAAAAATATTTTCAGTAAAGTAGAATGATCAGTTTCAATGTATAGCCTTCAAGATGAATATTCATTTGACTATGTTCTAGTATATCTGTTTCTTTTTTTTATAAAAGCATTCTGCATGTTTATAATCATACTGTGGTTGTATAAGAATACTGTGACCTACAAAAGACAAATTATTGGATAAATGACTTCATATAATAAAGACTTGCCCCTTAAGAGGCTCACATTTTTAAATTGTAAAATTTTAAATAGAACTTAAAAAACGTATTCCAGTCCCCTCCCCTGTCTTTTATACAATAGAAGCTTCAGGATGTAATTTATCCATTTCTTGATGACTCAGAATTATCTTTGCAAGCTTCAATTGCTCAATGATGTTTTCAGGGTTCAGAAACTATAGCACAAATACAGATAGGCCCCAGAGCATATGGAGATGTAAGCATTTTTTCTCACTACACTGAATGGATCCATATTACTCTTTCAAAAACAATTCCTTTGCTTTCTTTTACCTCTCTTTATGGTGGGCTCTCTACCCTTGCTTGGTCTTATTCACATCTCATATTCTGAGGTTCCCTCTTTATTTATATTTTAAGTTCTCTGGAAAGAGTAACTAGAAGGCTAAGCATATTTTAAAATCATGCCCAAATTAAACATAAAGTCCTTGATGAATAAACTGGAGCAGAGTGCTGTCTCATGCTGTCAACATGAAGTTTGTAACAATGTCAACATGGACTGTCCAAAGTCCACTTCTATTTACTTTTCTGTTTTGGCTGAATTTTGGGTAAGTGACATTTCTGATCACAGCCTATGGATAAGTGAAGTGTCATTGTAAGCCCATTTGATGGATGGAAAAACCAAGGCTCAGGAAGCTGAGCAGCAGAACTATGACTAGAGCCCATGTGTCCTGATTCTTACCATTCCCTTATGCCTCCTGGCCAGGGCCCATGCTGTCTTCACTCTCTGGGCTGCCCCACCTACTCCCCTTGCCATCTCCACAACTGCATGGATATGTGAGGTCTCAGGTATCTCCCTTCTTCCATCTCTGCCCTCCTTAAAAGCCTGTGATTGCATCAGAATAACATTTAAACTCCCTGGCTTGCACATCTCCTTTTCTCTTTCCAGTTCTCTTCTGCTTTTCAGACTACCTTAAAATATTGAGAACTTGTGATCTGCAAACTCAGCCTCCCATCCCCTCCCCCCACCCACCTCCCTGAGCCAGTCCCCACCAAGGCCAGCAGACTCAAAAATGCTATGGGGGTGGGGGTGTTGCCCTAAGCTCAGTTTTGAGGGACTCTAAGGTCCCTCTGACCTAAAGCCTCCCCCAACTCCCACTGATAGCTGGTCCATGAAACAAAGCATCTGCAGTAGGTTCTGGATTTTTTCTCTAGTTCCCTTGCTGAGATGAAGACCATAACCTGCATTGCAGCCCACTTATCAGCAATCTCCAAGCTCCTTCTCCCCTTGAAGAAAAGAGAAGGGAGTAGGCTTTTCCTGGTCACCAGATCTGTGCCAGGCAATGTGCTGGATGTGGATTTTATTATCATGCATTATTATTACCATATTGCAAATGAGGAAGCAAAGGCTTAGAGAAGTTCAATTACTTGTCAGCGACCATAGAACTGGTGTTTTGGAGCTGTCTGTCTGGAAAGAAGCTTTTCTTATCTATGCAGATTTGACTCCCCAAAAACCTATTCCAAGATTAAATGACTACTTTCTAGCACAGTTTACTGAATTTATCATCCCCACTGCCTACTGTTCCTTGTTTTCACACCACACTTACCACATTACACCCCACCCCTCCCTCAGAAATCAATCTGATTTATCTGAATAAAAACTAGTGTCCCATACCTCACTGGGCATTGTGAGGTAGACAATGGAAGGTAGACATTTGTATACCTCCCGTGTAGGTCAGCCCAACTACAAGGTTCTCCTTTTGCCCTGGTCACTGCTTTGTCCTTGATTTCTTACCTTTTCTGAGGACTCCCTGCTAAGGTTTTAAGCATGCCTGAAATCTTTTACCCAAGCTGGAAGCCAACACTTTCTATCTCATTTTCCATTATTGCCCCATGCTTAGCTTCAGCCAAATGGAACTAATTGCTACTCTATATGCATCTGCTGTTTTTCTGTCTCCTTGATTTTTTATTTTGAAGATACTTTTTAAGAGAAGTTTTAACTTTACCACAAAAATGGAGAGGGAGGTACAGAGATTTCTTATTACCTCTCATCCCCACACATGCACAGCCTCCCCATTATCAGCATCACTCACCATTTTTTACTAAGGATGAATCTACATTGACACACTCCTTGCTTTTTTATGTTGGTTGCTCTGCTGGAAATGCCTTTAACAAAGCTCCATCAGTCACCTTTCCTGCCCATCTCCTGCCCCTTTAAGGTCTGTTGCCTTCTCCTCACTGCCTTTCCTTAGGCACACTTCACACAGCTAGATCTCCCAGAGCACATTATTTGTACTTCTCCTGGAGGCCTTCACCAGAATTTAGATATAAACGGCACATTGAACAGATCAGCTATGGCAGCTCTAGGCATAAAAAAGAAAAACATTGTTTTAGCCTGTTACTGTGCCTTTATGCCTGCCCCTGATGAAAACTCTGGCAATATCATGATTTCTCTGATTACTCCTAGTTCAGAAAACATTCTGTGCTGTAGGTTACAAAACACAGTCTTAATTCAGAACTTAGAATGCCTAGTGCAGTACCCATCCACACTTGAACCACCAGGCAGAGCTTTACCATCTCCCAGCTGAGCTGCCTGTGGGCAAGTTGCTGTGTTCAACAGAAACTGTCTGGCTTCCTCTGGCTTCCTCATTCCCATCTTCACTAACTGATTTCTTTGACCAACTTCCATCTCCATGGCTGAAGTAAGAAAGACTGATAAGAGGGACAGAAAAGATCTTTTTGATAATAGAATCATAAGGGAGTGTGGCCAATATTTCAAGTTGACTCTTTCTATGACCACTTCAGAGGGTTTTCCCACACTGACTGGCTGACTCTGGTGGCTGGCTCTATTGCAGCTGATGGCTTCTTCCTCAGACTTGGGCACCTAGTGCTCCACCTCCAGCTTTTCTCTGCTGGGGTCCCATGGCCCCTCCAGGTGGCTATATTGAACAGAATTTAAAATGCTACACCCTGCCACCCCCCATCCTTTTATCAAACAAATTTGTAAGTCAGGCCGATTTCAACTCAGCAACAGCTTTCCTTTGCTCCTGCCATCAGGATAGCTAGTTAGTTATACCAGGTTTCTCAGATTGGAGGGAGAAATTAGCCTCTGTGTTGCCTCTCCCAGCCTCCAAGAGTAAGTGTCAAGTTCTCAAAATGGTCCTGTTGAAGTCAGTTACTAGAACATAGGTGGGTAGCAGATCGGGATATGGGTAGAGAATACAGCATATGGGTGGAGAATAAAGTTAGTTAGAAAAATAGAATTCTCCTCATGAAATCTCTCAACTTTCACTTTCAGGGACCTTTTATATATTTTCTGGAGCTAAGAAAAGTTTAGATTATAGAGCCCTTTCTTGATTTGCCTTTGAAAATCTACACTTTGATCTAGTATCTCACTTTGAAATTTCCTATTAAAACTAGAAGTCTCAGCAGAAACTTGCAATTTAACATCCTGTTTCACAAGCTAGAACATAGCTGGTTATACAAACAGCCTACTCCTTTAGGAGACTATTTACTGCCTGAGAGCAAAGACAGTATCTAACTCATCTTACACCCCTCATAGCATCTAAAATTGAGCACTCTTCCTAATAGACAACAAGCAGCTATAGCTGCCTGGAATGGGCACACTTGATCCCATATTTTCTTACAGCTACTAGCTTTCGGGACTGACAGGGGGCTTTTTCACAGACCCTCTTAATTAACCCCAATTCAAAACTATGTAAGATGTTACAGAAATAGCTCTGTGTTCATCAAATCCTATTTCTTTTCCTCTTAGTAGCCACCTAGGTTTCACTTCTCAGTCTCCTTTGCTGCATGGGGATGTATAATTGAGTTCTGGCCAAAGGGATGAGGGCAGAAGCAACACATACCACTTTCAGGTCTGGCCCCAGAATACCTCCTGGGAAGCCCTCTGTGGTATGTTCCCACTGGTGGCCTGAATGCAGAGAAGGTGAGAGCCCTAGAAATAGCAAAGCCATAGATTGTAAGTAGCCTGGGTCCACCAGTGACAGCTTAGAGCAGAGCCCTCATGTTGTCCTCATCCTCATGTCATTGGACAATGTTGTGAATAATAAACACCTTTATATTGATAAGCCACTGAGATGTGGGGACTGTTTTTATGGAACTATGTCCATTAACACAGAGGGCTCTACATACTCACAGAAGCAAGCTAAGGAAACTCTCCTAGAATGAATTTTCCCAACTCCCCTGAGAAAGTGCCCAACGTGTATTTCCTCAAGTTCCAGGTAACACGATATATTCCTTTCTGTGACAGTTCACACACCCCCATCTGAAAAATGTCTGATTTCTCTTTTTAGGTTAAGTGATTTTATTTTTAGTTAAAAGAAATATATGGAACAGCTCTTTCCTTCCCTCACCATTTTCTCAGAAATGCAGGCTTATAGGCTCATAACTCATATTTCTTATTAAAAAATGATTATTGGGTATGAAGGTATGGAGTGGGCATAATTATGAAATGCTAACTTAGGGACTTGGCCTCTTTTCCTAAGGGCTGTAGATCAGGATGTGGTAGGCTGTGTTTTTGGAGTAGAAGAAAGACAAGTTTATTCAACCATGCAAATTAAATTACAAGACTTGGAATCATTATTTCTGTGAAAATGTGATCTCCATACTGTGTTAGTTCTGGCATTCTTTTCAGATTTTCACCATAACAGTTCCACTTGGCCTTTAAATAACATAGGATCAGTAAAATGTCTCTGGCAAAAGATATATATTAAATTCCAAAGTTAAATTTGAATATCTTTGCTTCAGTGTTCCAAAATTAAAAATACCTGAAAAGAAACACCATGTAATCAAAGAACAAGGTAACTCTTACTGACAAATGTAAAATTCAAGGTCTGTAGAGTTTAAATTAGTCTCCAAATCTACCTCAGATATCAGTATGTTATCCTATTTTAAATAAAATATAAGGAAGGTGATTGCATATTTTCCACTATTATCTGTTTCAATATTCAATAATACTCAACTATAATAACTATTTATGTTTTAACTATTCATGTAGTAATCTAAAGATATGTATTCTTATTTCTCTATGAGGAAGAACCATTATCATTGTTATATCATCCTTGAAAAAATCACTTTTTGTCTTTCAGGGATACTAAAGGAAGATGGAAGCTTGCACCCCTAGATTAAAGAACTTTAGTTTAAAGAGTTGTAACCACCAATTGCTGCACTGATTTTATAATGGCCTTTGGCATTCTTGAGGTTTTATAGAAAAATTGTTGGAAAAGTGGATGATGGTGATTAATGATATGTAATTGACACATTCCAATGACAGCATATTTAATATTTATTGAGAACTTACTATGGACATAAAACGGTAATTCCAGTGGACTTTTTTTTGATTTTTATGAACAACTGGATGATTTATCTGTTTTAAGTGCTTCTTTATAATGTCCAATTCTTAGAGTATAATGCAGGAACTCCATGATACTTTGTCAACTCTACATTCTAGGTATATCTTTTCTAGAAGTTCATTTAGGGAGCTGGACCACCACCAACTGCTGTAATGTTGATTATGCAAATTAAAAGCTCATGAATACATGCAAGATGCTACAGGGTATGATACCTGGTAAACTGCCTTATTAAAGTACCCTATAATCTTGTATCCAGCAAAATCATGAAATAGCTTTGCCAATTACACATGTTTATATATAGGAAATAAGGGCTGTTTAAGTTGTTGCTTGTCTTTGAGGTCAGTAACACTTCAAATAACCCAGGAGTCCCAGTCAAGGAAGTTTCCATTGAAAGGCTGAGTTGTAACTTGCACACTGAAGGCAGAAACATTTTTGTTTGAGAGATGGTAGGAGAGAATGATCAAGAAGTTTCTAAAATAGTTGTCTATGCTAAGGTTACAGGTCTTATTGTAAAGGAGGAAGGCAGCAGTTAGAGATAATGTGGGATGGGGTATATGGGCTGAGACTCAGGAGACCTGTGATTATGAATCTGGACCTGATTAAGGGCAACAATGAGCTCAAAGCAAAACTGGAGAGTGAATGGACAAACTGGACAGGATGAAATAAAGTTCTAGCCAAGTTTCTAGGGATGGGTGAAAGGAAGTTATAAAGTAAATAAGATAGATAAATAGAAGTGAAAAGATACAGATATATAGGACAAGAAATAGTAGAGTTCTATGGTAGAGAGATAGTTATTTAAAGTCAAGACTAACAATAGGACTGGGAAAGAATATAACAGTTTCAGACTTTAAAATTAATGAGTATATACTTTAAAAACATTTATAATATTTTATTAAATATCTTCATAGTCACTTGTGCCACTTAGAAGTATACAGTCTATAATACCAATTGCCAAATGAGACCTCCAAGTGTCTTTCAAATATCAATGCTGAGATTTAGTGAAGAAGCATGACCTCTTCCCCTGGCCCCTGAAACTTACTGATTTATTTTACAGTTTTTAAATTGTGTTTTTCTCAGATGCTAATCTAAGAAATACAACCAATAAGCACAAAGTATAGCTGCTACTTGATTTCAGTGCCCATGTTTGCATTTATGATCTTGTTGGCAACAAACAAAACAGATATAATATGAAAATGATGCATCTGAGTATAGAGCACACTGTAAAAAAGATGCAGCATATTTTTCAATTTATTTAAGCTAAGAAAAGTTCAACCACTTCTTACTGATTTTTACTGGCCTTATATATCTGACATTCTTGACCAAATATAATAAATGTATAACAACTGAATTCTTTGTTCTGCTTCTTCTCAAATCAACTTACTCCTCTATTGTACTACAGCAAGGCACATAATTGAAATTTTAAATTAAAAAATAAAAATATCAGAAATCCTAAGGCAGAACCATTAGCATCAGAGTTTGCCATACATTTCTCATCAGCTCAGTACATTTCTCATCAGCACTTCATCTCACATGACCTCAGGCAGAATGAGATTGCTTGCCTACACAAAGAGGGGAAAACTAAGTTTACTTGGAGAAATGTCCTTAGGCTAAACTTTAGGTAAAATAGGGTTAATCTGGATTGTCCTGGAAAGAGATCTGTTACCTTACATAGCAGGGCAGCTAAGGTTCTTGGCTATGATAGCTTTGGTAATTACGCTAAACTTACAGTGTAATTTGGCTGAGATTTATTATTGCCATTTATGAAATTATTAGGGCCTATTTTATCTCAAGCCTTTGGCTCCAGCTTCTCCTGGTTTAAGTTTGATAAGCTTGGAGCTTGCAGCTTGTCCTAATGGGTGATGGAAGACTGTGCTCCATTTCTCCTGGGACTTCATGCTCATTAGTCACAGACGCCAATTAAAAGCTTTGTAGAGGCCTAGAGGAATGTGCCACAGTGATGTAGAGGCCCGGAAGCCCCTTTTGAGTATATCATGGATGAATAAGTCTCTATGGCATGCCAAGCCACACATCAGTAGATCATGTGCATCAGCAGATAGGACCAACAAAAGCAGCACAAAAATGTTGAGGTCAGCACTTTTCGAGCCAATCCTTTTCCATTTTGACTGATAAGGATTTAAACATTTTCATTACCCTTACTGACCTTGGCCATTTTAAATGACAAACACATTACAATTGTTTTTAAAGGCAAGTTGCATAATCTAGGCCTACATATGATAATTTTCTAGAAATGATTATTGACCCTTGTATATCTCTCTTGTGACCATGAGGGGTCAATTCAAGGTTAATGATCTGGCAACCCACTTAGGATCTAGGAGAACAACTGTTCTGGTAGGGATTATTGCCATTGTAAACCACTGACAAGGTCTGAAATGATAATTCTTAATTAAGAAAATAAAACAACTCAGCGTCTGTGCTCTGATCATGCAGCTAACAACTGACTCCATCTCAAACCAAACAGAATGAAATTCAGCTAAAAGATGGGTTGATTTCTTTTTGTAATAATTTGTTTTATATATTTTATCTAAAATAATGTGTTGAGGTTTCAGAAACTAGGTATCAAGTGTTGAAAAAATATTTGCTCTACTTTTTTAATGAATCTTTTGCTTTTATTTCAACTGTGTTGTATTCTTGACTTATTACTAATTTGTTGCTTCCAAAGAGAATTTTGAGGCAAAATATCTCAAAATTACAGCATGTTCAGTGGAAGTAATGAAAACTTCCAACAGTATATATTTTGAAATATGTCATGTTTAGAAAGTGTTCAATAATTAACATTCTCTTTAATCAACAAATTATTTTGACATGGCATAAAAATTAGGTGGAAAAATTATATCAAGAAATATTAACAACAAAAGAGATGAATACAATCTACTTTATATCTATGGCCTTGCTGGGGTACTATGACAGAGAGAACTGGAGAGCATCTTGAGAAGGCTGAGCAACTTTTATACCTGGGATTTGGACAAAAATTATACACAGGGTACATGATTTGTCAAGGAAATGTGTTAAGGTAATAGAAAAATCAGATAATTCTAGAGCTAGAAAGGACTTAGATTTTTTACTAAAATGTTGTTCTCTTGGTCTCTCAGTAAGAAAAATCAAAAGATGATAGCACTATTTCCGAAATATTTGCTCCTCTACAGTACACTCCCTGGAATTTTCTCAAAGTAGGGCATAGTCCTGGCCTAGCCCCACCCTGTTATTCTCAACACATTGGGCTGTGGTCCAGTTTATTGTAGAAGTTCAAAGGAATGGAATTCCTCAGCAGTTATATAGCTAAACATTTGGGGTTACATTAGTTTAATAATTTACAAGCAGCTTTTTCAACATTAACATTTCTACAGAAGCTAGCAAGAAAATCTTGCATGGAGAATATGATGTGTGAAATTCTTACACTTCCTTTTTAAATTTCAAAGAGCCAACAGTCAGATGTCTTGTTCCAATTTTTTGGTAGGTAGTTTTGGTCAAGAAGGTGATACAGGTAAATGCAGTTCTCGAATACTCCAGAACCATATCAAATTTACTACAGAACAACCATCATTCAGGACCACCTGAAATCTAGCTGAAGAAAAGCCCTGTAACTAAGGATATAAAGAAGAAGCCTCACTGCACCAGGTAGGAGGGGTGAAGATAGGTAATGGCAGGACCCACACCCACATATAGAGGATAAAAACCCAGAGAAATATCTCAGCTGTAGAGGTCCTCCCAGAGGAATGAGGAGTCTGATCCTCATACTAAGCCCCCCAGCCCAGGGTTCCAGTGCCAGGAGAAGTCCCCAAAACTCCTGGCTGTAAAAACCAGTGGGGATTGTGGCTGAATGAGACAGAAGGCTACTGGAGTCCTAGGCATTCCTCTTAAAGGGTCCATGCATGTATTTACTAGGACTCACTTACTCTGAGCTCCAGTGCTGAAGCACTAGGAATATACTGGAGGAAATGAATTGTCCAGCATCTGAAGGAGAGCTGGAAAGGCAGCTTTCTTCCAGACAGAAATTTTTGCAGAGGTCATTGTTCCTTTGCTGAGCACTGCCCCCATAGAGCTGACAGGTGTGCACCATATCTGAGTCTCCATCAACCTGGCTAATAGTGTTTGCCCAACCCTGGGGATTTCCTGAGACTTTGCCCCACCCAATTTGTGAGACCCCCAAGCCACTTCCAGTGGCTTTTTCATTCAAACAGACTATCTTCACTCATGATTTCCTAAAATCTCTCAATTAAGCAGAACCTGGCTTTTACATGCCCTATACCTCTTATTAAAGTGGCCCCAGGCCAAGCACTAGAAGGCTTTGATTCACAGCTTGGCCTGTCCTGGGTACCTCCAGTCCAGCAAAAGTAACAGCCACCTGCATATCACTTTGGATCTCATGCCTGGTAGCCCCCAGGCAAGGCACAGGTGGCAGCTGACCTTGAACTGCACTTGGGTGGTTCTTGGCTGGGAAATTTACCACCCAATCACCTTCACAAAAGACATACTCAAGGGGTAAATGCAATGTGCAACAAAACCATGCTGAAATAAGTACAGTGCTGTGGGGTCAGCCCTATACAGCTGATCCTCCACTGTGTTCATAGACAGTATTTGCAGAAGATAGGCCTGGAGGAAAATCCCTCCTATTGATGTTCTGACAGCAATCAAGGCTCAACAACAACAGGAGGGTGCACACAGCTCACAGGTGGGAGGGCATACCTGTAGTACCCAGCTCCAGTGTTCAAGGAGGCTGTTTCATTAAACCCTACACAACATCTGCTACAAAAGGCAGCTCTACCAAGTTCAGGAGATGTAGCAGTTTTACTTAATACATAGAAACAAACACAGGGAGGCAGCAAATTGAGGAAACAAATGAAGGAACAATAACAAAACTCCAGAAAACCAACTAAACCAAATGGAGACAAGCAATCTGCCAGATGCAGAGTTCAAAACACTGGTTATAACAATTGCTCAATGATCTCAGTGAGAATTTTACCAAAGAGATAGGAAACATAAAAAAGAAACAATCAGAAACAAGGAATATATTACAGGGAATCAACAGTGGAGTAGTTGAAGCAGAAGATCAAATCAGCAGTTTGGAAGATAAGAAAGAAAAAACACACAATCAAAATAGCAAAAAAAAAAATCCAAAAAATGAGGATAGTATAAGGAGCCTCTTCAATGATAGTATAAAGGAAAACTTCAAGGGTACCACCATTTGCAAAATGGTGATGCTGGAAGGGGAAGAGAGAGAGTAAGAAATTAAAAACTATGTGAAAAAATAAGGACAGAAAAGTTCCCTAACCTGGTGAAGGAAATAGACATATAAGTGCAGGAAGTGCAAAGAGTCCTAAACAAGATGAACCCAAAGAGGTCCACAGGATGGTGCATCATCATTAAAATGTCAAAGGTTAAATACAAAGAGGGAATCTTAAAAGAAGTAAGAGAAAAGCAGTTAGTTATCCACAAGGGAGCTCACATAGACTGTCAGCTGATTGATTTCTCAACAGAAACTGCAGGCCAGAAAGGACTATCAAGAAATGTTCAAAGTGATAAAAAGTAAGGACCTACAACCAAGATTACTCTACCCAACAAAGCTATTATTTAGAATAAAAGGACAGATATAGAGCTTTTCAGACAAGAAAAACCTAGGAGTTCATCACCACCAGGCCAGCATTACAAAAAATGTTAAAAAGTATTCTTTAAGAAGAAGAAGAAGGGGAAATAAGATAAAAATATGAATAATAAAGTGGCAATAAATATATATCTATCAACAATTACTGTAAATGCAAATGTATTAAATGCTCCAATCAAAAGACATACAGATTCTGAATGGTTAATAAAACAAGACCTTTATATATGTGGTCTAAAAGACACCCACTTCAGATTGAAAGACACAGAGTTAAAGAAAAGGGGTGGAAAAAGATATTTCATGAAAATGGAATATCAACAATAAAAAAATGGGGAAGCAATAATTATTCCTGACAAAATAGACTTTAAAACAAAGGCTATATAACAAGAGATAATGAAGGACCCAGAAATTCCACTTCTCAGTGTTTATCTGAAGAAACCCAAAATACTAAGTCTAAAAGCATATATATCCACATGTTTATTGCAGCATTATTTACAATAGCCAAGATATGGAAGCAACCTAAGTGTTCCTCAAAAGAAGGATGAATAAAGAAGTGGTACTACATACAATGGACTATGACTCAACCATAAAAAACAATGAAATCTTGCCATCTGTCACAACATGGATGGACTTAGAGGGTTTTGTGCTGAGTGAAATAAATCAGACAGAGGAAGGCAAATGCCATATGATATCACTTATATGTGGAATGTAAAAAACAAAAGTGAACAAGCAGACTCATAGACAGAGAGAACATTTGGATGGTTACTCAGTGAGAGCAGGCTTGGGGTGATGAGTGAAAACATGAAGGGATTAGTTAGTAGAAATTGGTAGTTCCAGAATAGTCACCAGGAATTGGAACATAGTCAATAATATTATAATAACTATGTATGGCGTCAGATGGTTACTAGATTTTTTGAGGTGATCACTTAGAAATTATATAATGTCAAATTCTTGGATTGTACCTGAAACTAATATAATATTGTATGTCAACTCCAATTGAAAAACAATAAACTAAAGTAAAAGAAATACAAATTGGTAGTTACAAGTTAGTCATGAGGATGTAAAGTACAGCATACAGAACAGGGTCAATGATACTGTAATACCTGTGTATGATGTTAGTTGCATAATAGATTTAACAAGGTGATTGCTTCATAAGTTATGTAAATGTCTAATCACTATGTTGTATACCTGAAACAATATAATATTGTATGACAACTGTATTGTAAAAAATAAAAAAAATTAAGGAAAAGAAAACCTGAAAAGTTCCCCACTACAAATGCTTTGAAATAAACCATTATTTTTTCAACTGCAATACTGAGCTTGCAACAAAAGTGTGAAAATGTGCACACACGGGCATGCAAGAGAAAGAGTGAGAGAGAGAGAGAGAGAGAGAGAGAGAGAGAGAACCAGGTCTAAGACAGGGGCATTTAAAAAACAATTTGGTAATGGTTCAAACAGATTATAATTTGCATTAAGGAAGTTTATGGGTCTCATTAACCTAGGAGCTCAGGATTAAAATTTAAATTCCTATGTGGAGAGGCAACAAGTTGACAATGTCCCAGCACATGGACACAATAATGAAGCCTATCTGTCTCTAGTGAAGGGAAAAGATAGTATCCATTCAGAATTCATACTCAGGGTTATGTGTAGTCCAGGAACATCTGTATCCAAAAATTAGCCTAAGAATTCATCCTAGGACACTAAGCAAAAACAAATGCAAAATGTCTCTGAAGGGCTGGCTATATCCATTCTGGCTACATATTTTTATACAATATTCTCTACTAATGAGAAACTCATAATCCTAAATTATAAATCATATGAAGAAACAATCCACCGGAAGATTCATATCACCAGATATGACATATAGGAGACTCTGAATCCTGTGAACTTTGGATAAATGAAGAAAACAGACTATTTAATATCAGTTTTAAATGACTAAGACTAAAGGGAATGTAAACTGTATGAAAAGAAGTATTAAAATAATAGGTAGGTAGACCATTTAGAAATGGGGACACTAGCAAGAATAAAAAAGCCTATAGATAGGTGAAACAGCTGTTTAGACATCATTGAAGACATAATCAATGGTATGAAAAACGGATTTAAAAACTCAGAATGCAGCACAGTGAGATAAGGGGATAAATATAATTTAAAAGACAAAACATAAAAGGAACAAAAAGTTCAACAAGTCTAATAAATTTCAGAAAGAAAATAGAAGTATGAAGCATCAATATTCAGGTATATGCTTGTATATGTCCCAGAATTGATTGAACATATGATTGCCATGAGTTAAGAAGAAATCAAAGTAAATAAAAGACAAATCCACAGTGAGATACATTTTAGTGGAACTGAAAAACAACAGAGACAAAATGGATATTAAGAGCAACCAATAGCCTGGCTGGCGTAGCTCAGTGAATTGAGCGCGGGCTGTGAACCAAAGTGTCGCAGCTTTGATTCCCAGTCAGGGTACATGCCTGGGTTGCAGGCCATGACCCCCAGCAACCGCACATTGATGTTTCTCTCTCTCTCTCTCTCTCCCTCCCTTCCCTTTCTAAAAGATAAATAAATAAAATCTTTAAAAAAAAAAGAGCAACCAGAGAGAAAAGATAAATTATTTTCCAAAGGTAACAATTAGACAATAGTAGACTTTTAAAAAGCAAAGATAAGTCACAGAAATCAATAAAGTATTTTTAAAGGAATAAGAGAAAATAACTGCAAATCTGCAATAATATACTCAACTAACATTGTTTGGCTGTTGAAGGTATTTGCCCATTAGTAACAGAGATGTTCTAGAAAGCCCAAAATTGTTTCTTAGTTAAAAAAACAATATATAAATAAAGTCTTGAGAGACAGATTTAAAAAGAGAGAAAGGGTAAGCAAACATGTCTACTTATATTAGTATGGATAAGGGGACATAACTACAGGTAAGGCAGGGATTTTTAAAAAGAGAGTATCAGAAACAATTTTATGTCAATACATAAAAAAATTTAGCTAAAATGGTCAATTCACTTTAAATATAACTCAAATTACTCAAGAAGGAAGAGAAAACTTGACAAACAATAATGAGAGAAACTGAATCATTAGTTAAGGTAATCACTAAATCAGTAGTTACATACATACACTGCTAGAATTCTTTCAGATAAGTTCTATCTTTTGAAATAAAATTCTAATAATATAATTTAATCTTATATAAACTTTTCCATAGAATATAATAAGCTGACAATCTTTTTTTTTAACTCATAAAAAGATAAGCGTGATATAAAATGAGCAAGAAAAAAATATAGGTGAGTTTCATTTAATATAAACATTCTAAGTAAAATATTATTAGCAAACAAAATTTAGAGTGAATATTTTAAAAATTATGACCAAGTATGAGTTACCCCAGAATAGAATGATTTAATTTTAGAAAACATAAATTCACTAGTTAATGTATAAAAAGAGGGGAAAAACATAAATTCATCCCAAAAGAGGCAGAAAATACTTGATAAAATTCAAAATACTTTCCTGATAAAACCTTTGATCAAACAAAGAATAGAAGGAAACTTTCTCATCCTGATTAAAGATATTATCCCCTAAAAATCTGAGAAAATGTAATATTTAATGGTAGTAAATCAAAGGCATTTAACATAACATTTGGAACAAAATGTCTGCTGTCAATGTTTCTGTTCAACATTACACAAGAGGTCCTAACCATAATGGCAAGTGAAGAAAAAGAAATAAATATTTAAATATAAATAAATTGAATATTTACTTTATACTCAACCAAATCAATTAAAATATAGATATATTACAAAAGAACAAACATAATTGTCATTATTTGCATATATGAATGCTTATTTAGAAAATCTAAATAACCTACAAACTTTTAAAAATAATGAGTTTAACATGGTAAGAAACAAGAATTAAACAAAAATCTATTTTCTTTATGAATTATCAGGCAATAATTAGAATATTTTAGAAAAAGAATAAAATTTACAATAAAAATCAGCCACTTCAACAATAATTACAAGGTACCAAGCAATGAATCTAACAAAAAAACCAGAAGATTTTTGCAGGAAAAATTATAAAATATATTGATAGACATGACAGGAAGCTTAAATAAATGGAGAGCTGCATTATGTCCATGAATGAGGGAAGTTGATACTTGGATGTAGACATCATCCCCCAAATGATCTATAAATTCAGTGCTGTTGTAACTAAAATCCCAACATTGGTTTTTATGTAACCTGAGATGATGATGCATATACATTCATATAGTACAGTAAATATTCAAGAATAAGCAAGGTACATTTGTGAGAAAATAGCAAAAATGGGTTCATTTATTATAAAACTATAATAATTAAACTATATCTAATTATAAAGACATGGAGGCTCAACAGCATTAAATGTCTCTGAGAAAAGATAGACTAGTTAATAGATGGCATTGGGACAATTGCTTATTTATATATTAAAGGATAAAATTTGATCATTACATCACACCATACAGAAATCTAAACTCTAAATTGATTAATGATCTCATTAGAAAAAGTAGCTGTAAAATTTTTCAAAGAAAAGATAAAAAATAGTTCTATTAAATTTTGTGGGAAAATACATAAGATTTCCGAATGTACAAACCATAAAGGGAAATACTGACAGGTTTAATTATATTTTTAAAAATTAAATTTCCATATGATAAAAGGTATAAACAACTTAAAAACTAAGTTATTGACTATGATATTTGACAAATCATAAGCCCCCTAATGGTTACTATTCAGAATATTTAAAAAGTGCCTATAAATCAACAATAAAAAAGAATTAAAGAGAAAAATGGGTAAAATATATACACATAATTTTCAGTTGGAATGCTTAATGGTATTATACAAATATATTAGCTTCACTAATAATTAGAAAGTCCTTACACCCATGAGATTAGCAAAGCAGAATGTTTGATCATACCCGGTACTGAAAAAGACGTGGGGAAACAGAAATGCTAAATCAGCGATTCTTAGCCCTCCCTGAACACTAGAATCGCCTGGGGAACTTTAAACAAATACCAGTCTTGGGTCGCCTCCCCAGAGATTTCTATTTAATTGGTCTGGGGTAGAACAGAGGCCTTGGTAATTTTAGAAAGCTCCCTAGGTGATTCTTTTCTGCAGCTGGAGTTTCAAACTCCATATGCTCAACATTGTTGGTAGTTGAATTAACCAATACAGTTTGGAGAGCAGTTTAGTAACATCTAGTAAAGTGAACATGTGCTTCCCTATGACTCAACAGTTCAACTTCTGGGTGACTCCCTTTGGGAAATTCTTGCACAATTTTTGGGGATATGCTCAAGGATCACTGCAGCACCATCATGAATAGCAAAAACTGCAGGGACCACCCACATTTCCTCAGTAGGAAAATGGACAAACAGCCTTGGATCATGTATACTGTGTGTACTGTCTTGCGGTGATAGTAAACGGACTAGACACCTATGTATCAATGTGGGCACATGCCTAAAACAATGTCAAATTAAAAGAAGTTATAAAATTATATGGGCAATGTTGTATATCTTTAAATTTTAAACACAAAACAATAGTATAACCACACATAGATATAACCACATATAGATATTTCTTGTCTGGATCTTATTACCCACAGACCCCCACACATAGTAAAATTACTAAAATATACATGAGAATATTATATAGCAAACTTAGATAATTATCTTGAGAGGGAAGGAAGGGTAAAGAAAGGAAGTGATGCTTTGATTTAATTTATGTGTTTCATTTTATTTTATAAGTTATCTGAACTAAAGATGGCAAAATAACATTTAATTTTGGTGGGGAGTTTGCAGATAACTATTAGTTTATTTTTGTGCATTTGAGATATTTTATATTCAAATATGTGAAAAGCAAAAGAGCAATGCAATTGGTATGCTCATGGGGGCATATCTTTATTATTTTTTAATCATTGAAGAATCTATTTTTAGACATAGAACTAAAAAGTAAACAAAAAAGGCACCAGATATGGAGGCTAGAGTCCAGAATTCTCATTCTAGTTCAGCTAATTTGTGAGCCATGTCACTACACTGGCTTCAGTTTCCTCATACGCTGTCGTATACTGTAAAAAAGTTGGATAGGATAATCTAAAACTCAGGATAACTTCAGATGTCTATGAGGCTCACTCTCATGTATCAGGTAGATAATAGGCCACTTAAAGAAGGCAACATCTACTGAACATTCTCTTAGCTGATGACAGAGGAGCACGACAAGTGGAGTTGAGCACCAGAGCTGCCTTAGCTGATGGGTAGGTAGCCAGTATGCGTAAGGAGAGCTACCATGCCCCATAGAAAGAAGCACTGACTTTTAAGCACATCTAAATCAGAAAGCAAGTAATTCTTATGAAAGCAATAACCATCCTGGATGGTGAAGACCAGACTCATTAGGCTCCCTTTCTGTTACTAAATCACCCCTCCCTCTCAGGCCCCCCAAGATTATACTATCACTGCTCACACTTCCAAAAGGTATTCACAACAGGACTTTGCCCTTGGACTACATATAGCTACCACACAACATGTAGGGGGAAAATTTTTAAAAAACACCTATAGGGCTGAAATCATATACTCTCCTAAATGAAAATACCATATGGTCTGGCAGATAGAGATCTTTAACAGTAACAAGGCCAGTTCTGGGAGCACTGGCTTTGGCAACCAATGAGACAGAGGAGTCACGTTTCTTTGAGGGCAAGGCAGACAGTATGTAATGATGGGGGGCGGTGCAGGGTACACATTGGAGGGAAGAATGCAACACTCTCCATTTGTGGAAGAGGCTTTCACCGTTACCTTTCCATGGAATGCATCATTTCAGACCAGCTGGTTTACAGAGAGCTGTGGCCTGGATGATGGTTGCAGTGGTAAACTGGGGGAAGTGGGGAAGCACAGACCACTCCTGTATTCATTCTTGTCCCAATGGCAAACAGATAACACTCGGAAACACTTGGAAAGCAGCCAGCTCTTGCCCTAAACGATTTCTGAGAAAGGTAGCACAACCTGTCTTGTAGCAAAGTCATGATTCACAGCTACCATATAAGGAGGGAAGGGGGGCTGAAGGATGGGGGTGGGAATTAGGAGTCCAGGAAGGAGTGGGATATTTTGGGCACATTTAGTTGCTCCCCTGATTACTTGCACACTGTCCAACCACATCCCGCTAGAGCAGCCTGGCAGCCCTGATTCCCGGAGTCCTGAGCAGGTGCCAACACGTGCACAGCTGGGGCTCCATTTAATAGTGTAATCAACAAAAGGGAACAGCGGCTGAAATATTTTAATGTTTCAGTGACCTTTTGCAGAAGAGTAAGTTTTTTTTTTGCACATTTGTGACATGATTTCACGGCATTTTCAAAAGGGGTTCATGAGAGTCACAGTTTTAGTGAATTTTCCCCTAGATTTACAGATTCTTCAGCAAATTTATCTCAGTACTACAGAGACGGTGACAAAAGTTGATTTGCTTGCTAGGGCAACGATGCTCCTTTCAGAATAAATTTTTACTTACTCATTTTTCAATCTAAAATACATTTTATATTACTGGAGGAAATGAAGCAGAAGATATTCATTGGAAACATTAATGAAATTACATGACTCTTGGCATAAAAACATAGACATTACTATAAATATTACCTGCTACCTGCTAAACAGTGTTAAGAGCAGGACACTCAATACCTCATTTTCTAATTAATTTATGTATTTTCAAATCATTGCACTTATATTTAGAATCCAACCGATAAATTCACTTAGATTACAATATGCAAAAATATGATTATTAGGCGATTAAGAAGGAAGAAAAGAGGACAACAAACACAGAGTACTTACTTGCAGTGATATTTTTAAAGTAATCCTGAATTTCAAATTTGGCTTTTTTTCTTTAAGAGCAAAGCCCCTGATCTGAGCTATCCTCCTTTGGTCTTCAGGATGTACTCCAATTTTGCACAGGACAAATCTTTAAGAAATCTTCCTTCTTATATGTGTTTCCCCAAATATCACAGCTCTACTGGAAAGTAGTAAAAAGGGAAAAGACTATCCTTTAAAAAAAGTTCCATGAAGTTCAGAATGTAAGCAACAAAGGAAAAATAAAATTGCTCCAAAACTCCTCTCTAGTTCAGAAGTGTAACTGCTCCCCCAGCTCCATGTGCAGGCGTCCGGGTGACATTTCTCATCATCCAGCCAGTGCTTTTTACAGCAATGCGAGGATGTTTGGAGAGAAATGAACTCACTCTCTGAAGTTCCTTGTAGTAAAGGAAAACATATGGAGGATTTCCTGCTGAGGCTTCCCTACTGAGGCACAAATTCGAGGGGGTGTGGAATTTACTTGTGAAGGCACTCTGTTTCCTAGACTCAGCACTATCTGCTCAGCAATGAGCCCACAGGCACTGCTGTTGCTCGGCAGAGAACGCTGTTATTCCGCAACAACCCAGCAACAGTGGCCACTCCTAGGAAGCAGGTCAACAGTATGTCAGCGCCTTATTTGTCAGTCCTTGTTTCAATCACATGTTACCTCCAGCAGCAGATAACTGTCCATAAGGACATTCTGCTGAAATACAGGTTTCTTACCACATTTGTTTCCTCCCTGCTTCTTCACCTTCACCTCCCAACTTCCTATCTGATATATGGTCTCCAGGTGTGCACTTCGTAAGCACATTCCATAAAATTAACTTAAAATGTTACTAGGGTGTTCTTTCTCCATCCAGCCCTTCCCCATTTGACAATGCACTTTAGAGGACAGAACATTTCAAAATATGTTATCAAGACACTAGTTGGTGAAGGAATATTAAATTGCGCATATGAGGAAAACAGCATTCCATGTAAGCTACTCACAGCTACAGAGGCCCACTCCCTGACCCTACAGATTAATACTCTCTAGTTTGAACAACAGAAGCAGAAACAACTGATATCTCAAAGCCTGTCTTTGAAAGTCCTGCGGATGACGGGGTTACTTCCTTCCCCACCATCAACAGTCAGGTCACTGCTGCCCATATGGGAGTGTGTCCCCTATGAATCCAGCAATTCCACTAACAAAGCATTAACCATGTATTAATCTCAGTTATCCTAATAATTTGCTCCAACTCCATATTCAACTTTTTATTACAAACTGATGTTAAGCATCTTTCTAGAAATAACTGCCATGTGGTCTTTCTTTCCATGTCAATGTCTCCATGCAAAAATTTTGTGGGGCAAATGTTTTCATAGGCCCCACTGAGTGCCAGCATGAATGATTAAAGGGAGTAAAGATGGGTATGTGGGAGATGTGTATGTTGTATGTGGAGCGATTGCTGCTCTGTGTGGTAGAGACAAAGAAAACTTTTGTGGGCTTAATAAATTTTTTTTCAAAATTTTCTGAATGGATGTTCTACATCAGAGGTCCACAATATGATCCATGGACCAAATCAGGCCCCTAGCCAGTATTTGTAAATAAAGATTTATTGGAACACAGCCACATCCATTTGTTTATATGTTGTCTATGGCTGCTTTCATATTATAATGGCAAAGCTAAGTAGTTATGACAGAGACTCTGTGGCCCCCAAAGCCCAAAATAATTACTATCTAGCCCCTTACATATAAAGCATGCAGACCCACTTTCTGTATGATAGAAGGTCACTAGATAACCACACATGCTTAGGCTTGATTTTTCTGAATTGTGCAGTCAGGAGTATCATCTTAAACATATGTAGGGAAATGTTGATCACTCAAATGTCCTCCCCCATGTGGTAGGAGGGCTTCTTGGAGGTATGGGGTGGGGGTGGAACCCTGAGCTCCCAGGGAACAAAACGGATCTTACGAGGCTGTTCTTGGATGACACAGTCAGAAGGAGATTCCAGACATCATCAAGGAGGGAAGCCAGAGAAGCCAGGCTGAGAGTAAGAATGGGGAAGCACAACAAAGGGAAATTTAATGAAATGGTTACAAGATAGGATATGAAGTATAAAATGGCTGGAAATCAAAGTATAAAATGGCGGTGAGGACTAAGACTTTGAGAAAAAAAATGAGGTGGACACTTTCTTTCTGGTGGGAGAGTACTAAGTTCTCCCAATTTTCCCAGGACTTTCCCAGTTTTAAAACCAAAGGTCCTGAATCCAGGAACCTCCTTGGTGCCTAGGAATCCAGACAGCTGCCTGACCTGCTGCTGCTGTATGGGGACCATGGGAGTTGAGTCTGAAAGAAAGACCTGAAGCACCGTCGCTATACTGCCCAGCAATTAGTGTCTTCTGTCTTAGAGACCTTGGATCAGAGAAGGGAGCCACTCTGGTGCTCCTGGGAGCCACTGGAGAAAGACACAGTCTCTGTTCTCATTGAGTAAGTGATTTCACTGAAAGAACTTGCACCATGTAAATAGGAAGAGAACAGTCCTCAAACAATCCATAAACAAGTGTGAGATCATCTGTCCTACTGGGCAGTGTTTGGCCTGGCCTTTTCACCCCAAAGCCAGCGAATTTTTTCCCAGAAGAGCTGACCTGCATGATTGGATTACTGTCCGTAACTTTGAATTCTCAGCTTTAATTTTTCCAAACTCCACAGCCATCCCAAGTACTATTTGGCTTTTAGGTTTAATTGCTCTTTTATTGAACGACAAATGCTGACTCAACTTTCCAGGCCCCAAAATGTAGCAATTTTTTCACTCATCAATGCAACAGTAAGTCAGAACATTGCCAAATATTGCTAACTAAGTGCCAAGCACCGTATTAAGCCTGGGGCATAGGACTGAATCCGACAAGCAAGGTAGCTCTGGCCCCCGCCCAGAAAAAGGAAGCCTAGAAACATACAAACAGGGTAATTTCAGATTGGGATATGTGTTTGGGGAGAAATAAGCCCAGTAATATGCTAAAGAATAATGTGTTTGGGGTGGGGTGGGGTGGGGATTCCGTCCTACATAGGGTAGTCAGAGAGAACCTTTCTGAGAAGGTGACACTTTAGCCCAACCCTGGAAGCTCTGAAGAGATGGGCTATATAGTGATCTAGGAAAGCTATGAGCTCAAACACAGAGGTAGGAAGGAACTTAGTATGTCCCAAAAAGCAGAAAGGACACTGGTGCGGCCTAGTGGGCAAGTGGGGAAAGTTAGAGACGGTCACAGACAAGATGGTGTGGGGCCTTGTAGGAACAACGAGGAGGGTCAGTTTTTCAAGGGCAAGGCAAGTTTAGCAGCGGAATGTCTGTGACCTGGTTTGTGTTTCTAAAGGATTTCCCTACCCCTACTTCTCAGAATGGATTGGAGGGAGGTAAAAGTGAAAAGCAGACCAGTTGAGAGGAGAGTGTTGGCTGGGAAAAAATCGTGCCATTGGTGTTCAAGGGAAGAGAATGGTTGTGAGATGTAATTGGAAGTATAGCAAATCCGCCTCAGAAACAGTGGTCTGAAATCACCTCTTTTAGTTGTCCCCATGTTAATTTTCCATTTCACATGTTAATTTTTCATTTCCACCCATTCGAGGGAAACTCTAGAGATCAGAGGCCTCATCTTCTTAGCCACCACCATACCCCCAGCACCCGGCAGGCAGCACATGCCTCACACCAAAGAAGGGACACCTGTTATTTTGTCAGCTGCACAGCAGGTGTTGTGAACAAAAAGCCGTGACGGAGCAGGATGGGTCCCAAAACCACAGAGTGAGAAGAGAACACACTACTCTGCTGACAGCTATCTGCACTTCTGGAGTTTGAACATGGAGGTGGATACAGTAGATTGGCTCACTCAGCATCTCCTGCAACTCCTTCTAGAGAGCTTCCTTCAAGGTAGAGCCTAGGCAGCTGAAAAGGACACCCTTGCACAGGGTTCTGCTAGTCTTACACACTCTCACAAACTTGAATTCGGTCCTGCCGCAAGTGGGGAAGAGCTGTAGCACAGGACACATCCATTTCGCAGGTGCAGGTGAGCAGGCCAGCATGGCTCCTCAGCCCACAGCCAGAGCTGGCTTCACAAGCTGTGACCAAAGCAGTCACACAGGGCCCTGAGACCAGAAGGGCCCCACACTTGTGGATGTTATTGTTGCTGTCCTGATTCTTAATAATTTTGAACAAGGGGCATTTTAATTTTTCACTCCATTTTGGATGCCAACATTTCCATTTTCCACTGGGCAGCTCCAAGTACATAGCTGGCCCTGTGTTCTGGGGTCAGCCCCTCCACTCTGGGGGGAGCAAGGACAAGTGTTCCCTGAGTCAGCAGCTGTGGCAATAGCTTCCAAGTCTCTGGATATTGCCTCAAGTGTTACAACCCAGGACTCGACAGCTGGTCTAGTGGCTCCCTGGTCTTCATCTTCCTGGTCATGACAGAGGGAAACCAGCTCTGCTCATGGTTGCTGTGTCTGGAGCCGTTTTGGGAGGCCCAGCCTTGACCTGACCCTCCAGGTCTCTAATGATATTTTTTTCATTCTCACCTGAGGACATTTTTATTTTCATTGCATTTTAGAGATAGAGATAGAAAAAGAAAGAGAGGGAAAGAGAGAGAGAGAGAGACAGAGAGAGAGATATTGGTTGCCTTCACTATGCACCCTGACCGGGGATCGAACCAGCAACCTGGATATGTGTCCTCACTGGGAATCAAACCTGTGACCTTTCAGTATATGGGATAACACTCAAAACAACTGAGCCACACTGACCAGGGCTCTAATGATTTTGTAAGCAAAATTCCCTTTAGGTTTAAAATACATTGGATGCTGTTATCTTCTATAATACTCATTCCTAATCAAGGGCACAATTGGACGAAGAAGCTGCCTTCTTAAAGAGCTTTTTTAACTGTTTCATCATCAGACTTTGCCCTGTTGAGGTGGTGGAATTTAGCAGCATTTTGAGATTTCATGTCCTGGACATGTTCTTTTTGAGTGGAGAGCCTGAGCTGCTGTTTAGCAGGGATGGACTTGGGCACTTCAGTTACAAACTTTAATTGTGAAGATGCATCCTTTTCCTTACTAATCTGTTGGACCTGCAAGCATAACCTGTCTACCTTCTCACTTGGATATCCATGTGACAGGTAAAATGTGAGCAAGCTGTTGTATTGGTATATTGTTTGTCTGTGCCTGGCACAAATTATTATAAACTGGGTGGCTTAAAACAATAGGAATTTATTCTCTCAGAGTTCTGGAGGCCAGAAGTCCCAAATCAAGGCGTGGCAGGGCTGGTTTCCTCTGGAAGTTCTGAGAGAGAATCCGTCCTGTGCTTCTCCCCTAGCTTCTGGTGGGCTCTGGCAAAGCTTGGCTTTCTTAGGCATTCTTTAACCTCTGCCTCGCTGGTCTTTGCATAGTCTCCTCCTCTGTGTGTCTCTGTGTTTTTTCCTTTTCTTCTACTCTTCTTCTAAGGACAGGGTCATTGGATTTAGGTCCAACCCTAAGCCACCATGACCTCATCCTAATTACATCTGCAAATATCTTATTTCCAAACAAGGTCACATTCTGAGGTTCTGGTGTCGACACTATTCCACGCATGACATCAGGGTGCAGATTTGAGCATTTCATACAAATTAAGGTGATTTGGTCTACACGGAAGTCAAACATCCTGGCCTCAAAGCTGTCTGTTCCCGGAAGCTGAGCCAACCAGTTACAGAAATGTGAGGTTAGAAGGACTTAAAGGTGACCAACCATACCGTTGCGGAAGAAAATGAAAGATCTTGAAGTTTGTTACACCTTCAAACACATCCTACCACTCACAGTGCCTCTGTGTATCTTGCTTGCATATCAAGTAACATCTTTCTTTCAATGCATTTGTTGTCAGGAAATATTAAATTTACAGGGAAATGTCAATAAGTTACCCAAAACAAACCATCAAAAATGCCAACCTCCTCATGTAAAACTTTTTTTTCATCTATAATCTTTTTTTGTGCACGAATGTGCCCCTCTGATTTTGTTCTGCCAGGAAAAGTTCTGCAGTACCACCAGCAAAGGACAAGTGTTCATGCAGAGGAGAAAAATGTCAGGCAAATTGTTGAAATTAATGTTGCTTCACTCATGTAATATGATGGCTTTTTACATTTAACAATTTAAAACATAAGCTACTTTAGATACTACTTTTCTAGTTCAGTGAGATCTAATTCCTTAAAGCTGAAGAAGTTAGTATTCCACCCCCCCAAAATGAACACCCAAAATTCCACAACAAAATATAGCCTTAGGATGGAGATATCTTTTTTATAGGCATAGAAGAGAAGACTGCATTAGGAACTAGACAAAAAGCCATTCCATCAGAACTCCTACATCATCTTTCACTGTACATATCTTGCCATGAGAGAATTACATTTATCAGGCAGCATTGACGCTGTGTATTCTTTCTTATTCCACTACTTGAACTGTAATATAATCACTTGGGTCACCCATAACCAATCTTTGGAAGGCTAATATAGAATGCTATTTTTTTGTTTATATTTGGCTTCTGCATGGTAATGAGATAGCAATAAAGTTTATATTCCCATAAAATGTAAGAATTGCATTTTGCACCAAGCAGCCAACATCAAAAATAACTACTGGTGTAAACAATCATTCTTGGCAAACATTAATGTGTCACTGAAGATACTAATGCAATGTCCATTGTAGCTACAAAAATCTGAATATTTAAGTCATAAGAATTCATAAAGGAAAAAATTACTAAAATATGTCATGTCAAAAAATATGTGAAATAGATTTTGAATGTTGACTTTCAAGTTACCTCATTTTGAATATGCACTTTAAGAAAACTAAAACTTGATTTGTTCTAACCTAAGTACTTGCTTTATTCCTGGATCAATCATTTTGGTCATTATTATTCCTTTAACTTTTAAGCTTTTTTCTCTCCTTTCAACATTATTTCCTGCTGAATGTCCTTCTGGGTTTTGGTTGATTTTAGATCCCCTTAGCTTTCTCTCCACCCCTCCCCCACTTTCCATCTATTTGCCTTTCTACTGGTTTTCTTCATCACAATTAATCCACCAAGAGTGTTAACAATGGAAGTAGGAGCCATACAGAAACCATAACATTGTGAATCAGTGTAAACACTGCTCAGCAATGTATCCAGCAAACTTAAGTATGTTTAAAAACAAGACCACAATTCAGCCCTGGCTGGCGTAGCTCAGTGGATTGAGCTTGGGCCACAAACCAAAGCATCGCAGGTTCGATTCTCAGTCAGGGCACATGTCTGGGTTGCAGGCCACAGCCCCCAGCAACCGCACATTGGTGTTTGTCTCTCTCTCTCTTTCTCCTTCCCTTCCCTCTCTAAAAATAAATAAATAAAATCTTTTAAAAAAACAAGACCACAATTCAACAGAAAAGTTAATAAACTCAACTAACTACATAAAACGAGGTAGTTATAACAATGGAAAAGAAAATGGCAACTGGGAAGATAGACAAAAGAGTTGGTAAGTTTCTTTCCATTTGTGGCATTAAATAATTTAAACATCCACAGTAGCATTTTGTTTGTTTTGTTGCTACTCATGATGTCAATCCCACTTCTCAGATCATTAATGCCGAGTGACAAAGTGGAGTTTAGTTTTGAGAGTATTTTGCTTTCCAAGTCTCCTCCATGATTCATCATTAGATGTTGCCTAGATTCCCATCTACTTTGTAATTTGGGGGGATATTTAGACTTTTGGCAAGTTTGGATTGATTTACTAGGTAAACTGCAGTGACCTAGCAATAACTGATTCTTGAGAATTCAGAAATATTACATCTATTGCATTTTCTTTGTCCATTAATTTTATCATTCCATAAAAAGGCAATTGAGTTAGTGAAACATGGTTTCTACTCATTTTTCTCACCTTTAGTTGGCTTAAAGCTTTCTTTTCTATTAATATAATTTCTTCAACTATTTCACAATGGATTCAAGCTAGACTTTCTGAGCAGCAAATTCTAAGATGTGTTTTGCTAGCATCTTTTAAAACTGAAAGTACCACATTTTTCCCCCTCCAGCACTTATTAACCATGCAGCTGACTGTGTCTTTTTAGACTTAAGAACCCTTCAGTTTTTGAAAGCTAGTTAATACCATGACTATTAGGCATCCTTACCTGTTTTTGCCACCTGAATACCTTTGGCTGTGAGGTAACCCCAGCATTTCCATCTCTGCCTCAACAGAGGTTAGTATTTTTCTGAAGATGTGTGATTTCCTTCTGTTATAAACAGTTCCATGATTACCTAGTTGCTTACACCTGGTAGGTAGAATAGCCTGCCTTAGGGTGAGAGGTCAAATCTGAAACCTGCAGCCTTTTGGAACTTTCCTGGCTGCTTATTCCTAAAGCATCTCTCTTACTTCCCTCTACCCAACCATGACATGGGATGCCTGCAGGGTGTTCTGAACTTTCTCCTAGATGAAACTGCACACCTGCCTTTGCCTGAACAAATTATTCTACTACCGACTATGTCATGGAGTAATGTGGTTCAAACCACCTATGATGGGGAGTATTAGACATTTTCAACACTTTCTTTGGTGTCTTCATAAAATTCCAAGTGGAAAAATATTTCAAAAATTGAAACATATAGGAATATGTCTTTAGGGGAAACCTCTGATTATTCCAGGCAAGATTCTGCAGTGGGCAAACTGAAATATATAGTATCCTAAACAAAATGTTGCTTTACCAATTAAGAAAATAAACAAATTTACCATTTTTCTATGTGGTTACAGTACATTTTATTTTTCAGAGCAATGAGGTTCACGGCAAAATTGAGCGGAAAGTTCAGGGAATTTCCATACACCCCGCCCTCCCCCACCCAACCCTCCCCTTCTGACATGCTTGGCCTCCCCCACTGTCACTACTGGCATCAGAGTGGTGACACTCTGATAGAGTGGTAACTCTATCACATTAGTTGCAATTGATGAATCTACACTGACACATCATTATCACACCAAGTTCATAGTTTACATTAGGGTTTACTCTTGTGTTGTACATTCTATGCATTTGGACAAATGTATGATTACCTACCAGTATAGTATCATAAAGAATGGAGGCACTGCCCTAAAATCCCTCTGTGTTCGGCTTATTCATTCCTTCCCCGAAACCCTTGGAAATCACTGATGTCTTTATTGTCTTGATAGTTCTGCTTTTCCTAGAGGACATACGATTGCAATTATACAGGAATACAGGACGTAGCCTTTTCATAATGGTTTCTTTCACTTAGTAAAATTTAAGTTCCCTCTATATCTTTTTACCATTTGATAGCTTATTTCATTTTAGTGTTGAAGTATATTTCATTGTATGGATCTACCACTGTTTATCCATTTACCTATGAAGGACATCTTGTTTGCTTCTAAGTTTTTCTTATTATGAATCAAGCTGTTACAAACATCCATGTGCAGGTTTTTGTGTGGATAAACTTTATAGCTCACTTGGGAAGACACCAAGGAGTGCAACTGCTGTATGGTATGGTATGTTTGCCAAACTGTCTTCCAAAGTGGCGGTACGATTTTCCATTTCAACCAGCAATGGTTGAGAGTTCCTGTTGTTCTACACAATGACCAGCTTTTGGTGCTGTCAGTGTTTTGGGCTCTTTTCCATTATAATATTGGTATACAGTGGGATCTCATTGGTGTAATTTGCAGTTCCCTCATGACAGTTGATAAGGGGCATCTTTCTACATGCCTATTTATCATTTGTATATCTTCTTTGGTGAGGTGTCCAAATCTTCATCCCATTTTTAACTGTTTTTTGTTATTGTTGAACTTGAAGAGTTCTTTGTATATTTTGGGTAACAACCTTTTAACAGCTGTATCTTTTGCAAATGTTTTCTGTTGCTTATCTTTCCATTCTTCTGGCAGTATGTCTCAGAGAGCAGAAGCTTTTAATTTAATGAAGTCCAACTTACAACATTATTTCTTCATGGATCATGCCATTGATGGTGTATTAAAAAAGTCATCACCAAACACAGTTCCATAGATTTTCTTCTATGCTATCTTCAGTAGTTTCACTGTTTCACATCTTATATTTATGTCTATGATCCATTTTGAGTTAATTTTTGTGAAGGGTGTAAGGTCTGTGTCTAGATGATTTTTTTTGCATGTGAATGTCCAGCTGATCCAGTGCCATCTGCTTCTTCATTGCATTGTCTCTGCTCTTGTGTCAAAGAACAATTGACTATACTTATATGCATCCCTTTCTGGGCTCTTTATTCTGTCCCATTGATCTATTTATCTGTTATTTTGCCTTGATTGCACTGTCTTGATTATTGCAGTTTTATAGAAAGTCTTGAAGTCAGGCAGGGTCAATCATCCAACTTTGTTCTTCTCCAATAAGGTGTTGGCTTTTCTAAATCTTTTGCCTCTCCATATAAACTTTGGAATCAGTGTGTTGATATACATAAAATAACTTGCTGGGGTTTTGATTGGGATTTCCTTGAATCTATAGATCAAGTTGTGAAGAGCTGACATCTTAACAATATTGAGTCTTTCTATTCATAAACAGAGGTATCTCTGCATTTGTTTATCTTCTTTGATGCCTTTCACCAGAGTTTAAAGTTTTCCTCATACAGATTTTGTGTATATTGTTAGATTTTTACCTGAGTACTTAATTTTACCTAAGTATTCCAATTGTTCATTGTTGGTACACAGGAAAGCAATGGATTTTTGTATATTTACCTTGTATTTTGCATCCTTGCTATATTTACATATTAGTTCCATGATATTTTTATTAGTTCTTTTGGATTTTCCAGATAGATGATCATGTCATCTGCAAACAAAGACAGTTTTATTTCTTCCTTCCCAGTCTGCATACCTTAATAATTTTTGTGGAACTACAACCCATATACCATAAGACTGACCCTCTTAAACTATACAATTTGGTATTTTTACATATTGTATACATAAACCTATGCAACCATCTCCACTATCTAATTCCAGACCATTTTATCACCCCAAGAGGAAATCCACACCCATTAATAGTCACTTTCCATCCTCACTCCCTGAATGGCTCATATTTTACACAAAAAATTCAATATACAAGATAAACTGTTGTGGCAAAATCTAAAAGTACAAAAGGAAAAAACAAAACATAATTCAAAGTACAATATGACCAATTTCCAAGTGAAAAATACTAGACTAGACATTACAAAATTGTCATTTTTATAGGCAAAATGACTTTAATGATAGCAATTTCATGTGGCTCAAACTAATATTTGCATGGGTATATTTGAATCACTGAATTGTTTCAGAATACCTTGATGACTATAGCCTTCAATTTAAGTTATAATCAGCTCCCAAGCATTGTGACAATAATGTGCCAACAAAACATGAAAAAATGAAAATTGCAAACATTAAAAAAAATCACATTCATATTCTGACTTTAAGCATCCTCTGGTGCTAACATGTCTCCACAAGAATGAATGTACTGGGTGGGTTTCTAAGCATGCACAGAAATGAGATTTAAACACTTCAAAATAATTTTAACAAAACCTTTTATCCATATTTGATTTTGCTGAAGAATTTTGTGCGTAATTTATAAACATACCAGAAAAACCCACTGATAAGGGGGGAAAAATTTCCCCCATTAGGGGAAAATATGTGGGACTTGTGCTCTTATCGTGTGCGCACTGCTGACTGTCTCCTGCTCAGTGGTCCCATCCCTGGGTTTCTACAGCATATCTGCTATTAACACAGGGGTGCTGTTTTCTTCAAGCTGTGACTGTATTTTGACCTTGACTATTACTGTGGTTTGATAGGACAAATAAAAGTTTGTTGTTTTAGTTCTTTTGAGCAATAGTAACATGTGGAACATATTGTTTCTGAGAAAAAGAAAAACCATAAAAACTTAAAGAATGCTTGTTAGCACGGCTAAAATATCCAACCAAATGGTTAGGAAGTTCCTGATAGAAAACATTCACCCTGGGTCCCTTAGACATAGTCTTTGCATGTGTTTCCTTAGAACAACTAATAACAGGGATGTGTAGCCAAATTTTCTTTTCCTAGTCTATTTTGTGAGGAAAATGTCAGAAAGCAATTTTTCTAAAACTGACACTAAATGGAAAAAGTGGAGAAGGAAAATATCTAAGATAATTTAGATCTTGATAACATAATTGCAGTGTATGGGAGATATATTTTTTATTATAAGAATTGATATCCTTTTAAAATAGTTCAAAAAGAGAAAAGTTAATGATATTTCTTGCCTTTAATATACCTCTCTTAACCAGGCCAGAACACAAACTTAATGACAGTTTTGCTAAAAGCAATATTCACTTTATGTATTAAGTGCTAGCATTATGTAAGTCACTGAGGGAAAATATTATCCTATTTACTATAAAAGTTGAGGATCAGTAGATAGACTTGAGAATGAATATACTGTAGTTTGACAACATTCAGTCATGTTTATTTTGTTGCCAGTCTTTTTGTGGGTAATTTTCTGGCCAAAGTGTGGAATGTATTGGGGGAAATTAATCCTCTCCACATTATGAGTTCACCATCCTGCCTCCCCAATTAGCACCATGAGTTTCAGAAGGTTTTCTCTGGGGACCTTTAGAACATACACTCAAAAGGCTACCATCTGTAGAGAAGCCTTTTATTCTTAGTCCTGAAACAGATGTGCACCCTGCTGTCCTCCAAAGTTACCAGCCAAGTAGAGTAACAACTGCAGGCTTGTTACCAACATAACTACCATAATAGCAGCCCCATATGTCTGTTTTGTGGTGGAGTCATGAAAAAAAACCCTAAAAATTTTGAAGACCACTGAAATAAAGCACAAAGATCTTGCAGGTTGATTGCTAGAGTAAGGACAGGAGAGGAGGAAAAAATCTAACAACACACACATCTAAGAGAGTATTAGCAGCTACAGTAACCCTCTGACCAGGTAGGATGTTAGTAGCAGGCAATTAAGGCACACATTAGTCAAACAGAGGCTCAAATGTGTGACCTTTGCAGTGTATAACAAAAGGGCCTTCCCTCTTTCCTCCTGAGAGCTGGGAAACAGGTTTGCCTAAGTAAGGGTGGGGTGCAGGGGCAGGATTAGAGGTGGAGCCTTAATGTTTGTCTTGCTGTTTTTTTTTCAACCACGTTGGACTAATGTGGGTGCACTGTGGTCTTGAACCTCTGCCAGGGTGAACCTGGATGAATTCCAGCTGAGGTCTTCTTTCTCTGTGTGTCTGTGTGTCTGTCTCTCTCTCTGTCTCTGTCTCTCTGTCTCTCTCTCTCACATACATACACACACAGATGAGAATTACAAGCTGCTCTCTGTTAGACAAATGGTCTGGAACCTGAACAAAGACTGACCCTATGGAGTCCAACTTAAAACCACTCTGCATCTCCCCCCCAGAGCTCAGAGAAAGTTCCTTGGCATGGATCTTGTTCCACTAGAGTGCTTTGGGCTCTTAACTTGGGCCTCTGGTCTCTGTAGAGACCCAGAGCAATCCACCCAGAGCCTCAGCTGGTTTTTATCATTGAACGGTACTGGTTTCTTCCCTCTTAGGGTTTTTGCAAATTTCAGTTCCACATTTCAGGCAATCATCTTCCTTTATGCTTTGAAGTCTAAAATCACTCTTTATATTTCCTCTTAGTTTAAGTTAGGCAAACAGTGCCATCCCCTGCACACTGGTGAGATCTCACCCTTTGATAGCTACAGGTCCCTGGAATGTCTCCTACAGTCCCTCATGCCCCTGAGCCCTCTCAGCTTCTGTTTCCATAGGATCCCATGTGCCTTACTGATAGCGCTTTCCCCCTTGCCTCAGAAAAGCAGAATCTACTAGGTCATAACCCACACATACATCACTGCATTATTGTCTGGGGCTAATTCCCCTTCCTTCCAGGTCACCTCTGTCAAAGATAAATGGCAGCCTAAGGGAATGCCAGCAGGAGGGTAGATATGGTGCCCTGGAATTTGGAAATCTGCTCACAGTCCCAGGCAGTGTCCCTGGAAAAATGCAGGTACTTCCCCAATGGTGCCGTAGCCCTGACTGCATATGATATGCAGTCTGGCCTCACTCCATTCCCCCTGAAGAAACAGAGACTACCTGCTGAGAAAATTATCTGCATAAACAATTTCACTTCAGCTTCCCTGGCAGATGGTCCTGATTTGGAAAAGGTATGCAGACAGTCTTTGAAATATGACTTCTGCTTTTCAGGCGACTTGGAATTCTTCTTTGTAGTCTTTACAGTCCTGATGACAATTTATTGACCTGACATCATTGGCTTCCTCTGAAAGCCAGCTTTCATTTCTTAATTTCCTATTCCTTCAAAAATCACCAGACCCTAATTTCTGAATCTTCATGTTTGTTACTCATTTCCAAATGCAATTAGTTATCAAATCCTATAATTTTTTTCTCTCCATTTCTATTGGCACCATTCTATTCCTGACCCTTACTACTCTATGACTCATCTATTATATTACATTATAATGTCAGTGTTTTAGCTTTCCCCACCATCCCCTGCACATGACTTCCAAAGTGATACCATTTCCCTCATTTCTCCCATGTCTTTGCATGAACTGATGCCTTCAATGGCTCACCATTACCTATATGCTATGTGTTGGGCTGTGCATTACTAACCTTTTTAATTTTTATTTCCTTCCAACAGATATTCATTGGGTACCTGCAGTGGGTCCTACATCATTCTTAGCTTTAGGGAGACAGCAGTGAAAAACCAGACCCATTTTCTGTTTGCCTTTCGAAGAAGGGCGTTCATGTGAAAGATAAATGCTCAGAAAGAGAAACTATAAAATCACAGAATGAGGGAAGCAAAGCTAGTGTCTGGAGTAATGAGAGGTTTCCCCAGAAGAGACATTCAAGCTGAGGCCTGAAGAGTGAATAGTGGTTAGTTGGTGAAATATAGGTGAAGTTGAAGATACAGCACATGCAAACGACCTAAGTGGGAAAGAGCCTGATACTTCTGTGGAAAGAAAGAAAGCTGGTGCAGCTGGATGCAGAGAGATACAGGGAAGCATGAGGCAAAGGGTTGTGGGGGAGAAAGGCTGAAGGTCACAGGGCCAGGCCATGCAGAGCCTGGTAGGACGTGCTGAGGAATTTGGGCTTTATTATAAAAGCAGTGGGAAACCACAGGCAGGTTTGAAGCAGAGGAATGCAATGATTTATTGTGTTTTTAAAAGATCACCTTTGCTGCGTAGTGGAGAAGGTTTGAAGAGGCTGCTGAGTGACCAAAGGGCAGTGTAGCATAGATAATAGACGGTGGTGGTTTGGACCAGTGTGGTACCATGGAAGTCAGTGGAAAAGGAGGAAATAATACATGGATTCAAAGGGATTGTGATGTAGTGATTGTCAGTGAGGAAAGCATTCATGTTTCTTGGGAATGAGATTATTGGCTATATGGCAAGGACTTGTTTAACTTTATAATAATGAATATCTTAATAATTTTGTAGTTTTGGTTAGGTAGTAAGGTCAAAATGGGATGGTAGAGAGTTAAGAAGTAAAAGAGAAGTGAGAAGGTTGATATATAGTAAGTGTAGAGCAATGCTTTAGGGAATTTTGGCTGACATGGAGATAGTAAATAGGGCTGTGGTGGAGGTAGCCATGAGGCTAAGGACGGGAGGCAAGGATAAAAAAGACTTGAGCAAGTTTAATGATGGCGGAAAGGAGGAAGCAGACAGGGAGAGGTTAGATAAGGGAAAGAGACAGGTGTGGGAGAGGAAAGGGATAGTAAGATATCCGAGAGGGTGGGAGGGACTGGCTTTTGATTAGAAGGAGGTGCCCCCTGTGTTCCTGACTAAGAAGTCAGGAAACTGTGAGCCCTTCAAAGCCCTAATCTGACCCTAAAATGACCTCACTGGTGATAAGAGGAGATAAATTCAGACCTTTCACACTACTCACCTGCATAAACCCTTGACCCCAACTTGACTGTCTCATGACTATGCCAAGATCATGCTGTTCTCTAAGAGCCAAATGATGTTTTTGGAGGGGACAGTCAGTCACCTTTGCTCGTCCAGCAGTGATGGAGCATGTGTTATTGAAAAGAAGCAAAGCTACAAATTCAGCAGATTGTTAATATTTATCCCCAGAGGTATGTTTTGCCTCATTTTCTACAAAAATACTCTTATTATATTCAAAGTTTGGTCTCAATGTCACAAAAAACTCCACCAGATTACCAAGAGCTTCAGTTCAAAGGACTTAGGTATGTACATGGTCATGAGGGTTTCCCTGCCTTTGTACAGTTTGGCATATTAGATAGCTTCCTTGATATGAATGTATTTCCTTGTAAGAGACCATGACATTGACCCCTGATAATTAGAAGTAGTGATGACTTTTCCTCTGACTCATTAATGAGTAAAACAGGCTATATTTTTTCCTCACCTATTTCTAACCTTAAGAAGAAAACAGTTGGAACAATAATGACACAGTAAGAAAAATAGCATTTATATTAGCCAAAATCATGATGATGTAAGTTGCTGGGCATGTTGTTGAGGAAGTTCCAGTTTTAAGACCTTCAGGGAATATCTGAAATGACACCGGCCAATCATTCAGATTCCATACAGCCTCTTTCTGCTCTGCAGCAGAGCAATCTGTGAGCCAGTACTGATAATAACACAGTCAGGGTTTGGAAATCAGATTTAATATCTTAAAAACTCATAGGAACCAATAAATGTTTTGTGGAATAGTTCTGTACAAAAGAACTTGCTGTGGTAATCTCATCTTAATGTACCTGAAAAGGCAAGGGGTTTCAAGTCAGGAAACATAATTTCTTATTTTTGGAAAAGGCTTGGAGACAGCCACAAGTCTAATATAATCAAGGAAGAATTCTGCAGATGGATCCCGGGCTGTGAATTTGAAAATAATCCACACAGTTGACTAGTGTCTTAATGACTTTTGGTTATTGCTTTGATTTTCTCAGCCTCAGTGTTGCAGGACTGCTGCACTAGAAATGAATTTGCTTACACTTTAGAGAAATTCCTTCTAGAATCCTTAGCATCAACTGTCCCTCCCCTGTCACAGGTGCTCTTTGGGAGAGACCTGAAAGCAGAGAATAGAATTCAATGTGATTGGTGTCATGAGGAGCACATGTTCACAGGTAAGGGAAGATTAGCTCTATTTGGAAGGTCTAGAGAAGACATGTTTAAGAAAATGTCTACATCTTCTGAACCTCAGTGAATGGGCAGGTCTCCCTAATGGAAGAAACAGAGGCAGGGTGGTCAAGATGCAGTAAAACACAACTCCTTGAAGAACACAGGTTTGGAGATAATTCCTTGAGCCTGGCTGGCAGAGAGCCACATGTCTACTGGCATCTCTGACTTCCCAAAGCCAAAAGCCTCTTCTCCAGGGAAAATTCATTAAATTCATTCTCAATGTAATCCTTGGAGTTTATCCCATGCAATAAGTTTGTAGGGTCACTGAGAATTGTCGAATGGGAATGGACCAGTGAGCCCATTTGTGTGAAAGGACATTTGTGTGACTTTGCCAATAGTGGGTAGTCCATTTACTTGGCTTGAGAAACCATGAGATGCCCTGGTCCATTTACCAGGGAAAACAGCATGATGGGAAGCCATAGAGCCTGACACAGCTCTGAAATGACATAAAATTACTTACAATGTACTCTAACTCCTGTGCAGGCAGGAAACAAATACACTCCCAACTCCTCCTAACTCCTAAACATGTAAATGTGAAGGGTGCTGAGATCTGTCACCGTAAGAAGACTGCCATGATGGAATAGACCCCACCCATGTCACATAGCAGTAATATGCTTTCCTTCATGGCTGTTGTGAACTGAATGTTTGTGTCCCGCCCCCCACAGCCCACCCCATTCATATGTGGAAATCCTAGCACCCAGTGTGATCATATCAGCAGGTGGGGCTTTGGGAGGTACACAGGTCATGAGAGTGATGCCTTCATGAATGGGATTAGCACACTTACTGAAAAGACCTTAGAGAGCTCTCAGTTCTTTCTACCACGTGAGACATATCGAAAGGGTGGCATCTTACAACCCAGAAGAGGGCCCTCACCAGAACCCAACCATGCTGGCAGAAGTCTGATTTCAGACTTCCAGGCTCCAGAGGAATAAAGTTCTGTTATTTGTAAGGTACCTAGTCTATGGCACTTTGTTATAGCAGCCTGAGTGGACTAAGATAGTAGCTTGGATTGTACAGATGGCTTTTGTAGGTGGTATTAATTAGGGATTCTGTTTCTGGGCATGGACTCTGGGCATGGAGGGTATGAGGGCTGAATTTATGGCCTTTTACCATTCATTCACTTACTAATTAATTAGTTAAAACATTTATTATATTTACCACCCACTGTGTAAGTAAAACTAGGGATAAAAGGTAACCACAATAATAAAACTTTATCTATTTGGACCTTTTCAGTTAAGAGTTTGAGAATTGTTTGAAACATATGTAAAATTTAACATTTTACATATGTAAAGTTTAACATTAAACATATGTAAAGTTTAACTAAGTAAATGCTTAGTAAACAAATGAAGAAGATAAACATGGTTGTAGAAGAATGTTTAAATTATATAAGACAGTAGTTTTCAAGAAGCCTCATTTAGAAGTACCTTTGAAAACACACAAAGATAATACGTCAAAATCAAACCATTCTTAAAGCTTTGTCTAAGTAGTTTCTTAAAGAATTGATTGCCATTAGGCTAGGATTTAACCTGATCTTAGTTATTATAAATCTGTCAAAGTAATAACACTACATTTCTCAAAATTCTTCTATGATTCATACTTCTAACTAAACCAGACTGACTTTTTCCACCACTCTAAGTCATAGTTAGTATTAAACCTTTTCCTGCAGAGTGGTTTTCATTTAAAGATTGATAGATTTGCTGAGTTTGAATAACAAATATCATGTATGAATCTCCGAATTAGCTGAGAGCCTTCGAGGACAGGGGGGTGATGGGGATGACCTAAGGCTATGCCATCCCAGGACAGTTCCAACACCTCAGCACCAGCTGGAAACCTCACTGCCACTCCCGCAAAGGTGTATTACAGTCCCTGCTAAACACATGAAGATGTCACTGGCATGAGTTTTTTGAACTGCTGGGTCAAGGTCACTTTGTGAATCTCTCACAGAAAATTGGGAGCAAGGATCTCGTTGTATCTATTCTCATGTCTGGAACTATCTCCCTCCTTTTCCTGGTGATTAGAAACTTCTATTTTCAATGCCAATTTCAATGATTTAGAGCTTGAGATGGTGCTTCTCAATCATTCTCTTCTTCTCTTCATTAATGTTTGGCATATCTACTACATAAAAAGACACGCTTCCCATTAAACCACAAAATTATGACATTTATGCAACATTAGCCAGAAAATATCAAACTATAGCTTTATTCCAAGTTCACTTAGATTGCATCCTTTATAAAACTTAGGATTCTTGAAAGAAAAAGAACAACAACAAAATCAATCGGGACAAATTCCTTATTTAAAATCTTGTATACATGGAAACTTCCTATGGGGATATACAAAAAAAATTAGGCTAATAATCATTAACTTACCTTTGTTGACATTAAAATATCCTGGCTTATGTCAATCTGATCATGAATAAGGAGCCATTATCTCCAAAAATGAGAAAGGTTATGCTAGTTTGCAGTACTGACAGAAGCACAAGAAATCCTTAATTTGCTCAATCCCTGAAGGCAGAGCTGGCTTTAGAAAAAAGCCTCCTTTGTTGAGGCTTCTATTTAAAGTTACTTCCACCCTGTTTTTAGTAATCTCCTCTTTTTAAAGCCTAACTTTATTAGCACCCAACAACAGACACCGTATCACATAGAATCTCACCTGACCAGTGTCAGGTGTGTGTGGGGGCTGGGCAGTGAGAGTGGTCAGGGGATTTACTATGTTAAATTGAGATTATATAACTGTATGTTTATCTGCGGCTTGGAGTGAGGAGGCTGATTCAGATTATGGGTCAAAGGTGCTAAAGACTTCTCAGGCTACTCCTTGGTACCTGTGGATATCCCTGTTGTTGTATCTGATTCAGTCCAGATTTTCACAGATGTGAGTTATGGCAAATGAGGCAGCAGGGCACATAATAGTGCCTACAATGGGGCAAGTTGTTGGTGGCAGAGGACTGAAAGTCATGCCTTTTCCAAAAGGATTTCTAGCATGCACTGAGGACCAGGAGCCAAGCCAAAATTAAAAATCTTATTTTATGGGTCTCATGTCTGCTAAATGATTCTGAGTTTATTCATTCTCAGTTGTCAAATTGCTCTATATGAATGGAGAGGAATGACTAGATGGTTGGCAAGGCAGTCTGATATTTTCAGTGACGACCTATGTTTTTTCTCAGATGTTACCAGTTTTTGACATTCCAAAGTCTGGGAACCACTGAGCTATATACAGCACCTACATTTTGCTGAAAAGTTAACCCTGTCATTTAATCCTTGCAATATGCTTTGCCAGAGGAGGTAGTAACACAAACAAATCTAACCATTTTTGTAGGAGGCTAGTCAGAAATGAGTCAGGTGCAGAGGTGACGGTGGTCAGGTTCTACTGGTTCATCTCTCTTAGTCACTTTCTGCTTCTGATCTAAGCTGGCCTCTCTGCAGCATCCAACACCTTTGGGCATTTTCTCCCTCTTGATATGTTTCCTTAGTTAGCCTGATAGCACTACAGCAGCTTGGTTTTCCACCTGTCTTCTGAGTGGCTTTTTTTTGGGTTCCTACGTGCGGTCCATTTCCACATTTGCCTGTCTAAAAGGATGATGTTCTTTATTTCTCTGTTCTGGGTCCTCTTCTCTTTTTTCATTAAACACTCTCCCTGCAGCTCTCATTCATTTTCATGGCTTGCATTACTAACGATGGAGCTCGTATGTCACCTACATTTATTTCCCTCATCCAGATTAACTGAGATAACAGGAAAAGCACCTAGTGTTGGGTACCTAAGAAGGGCTCATCTTCTCACTAAATAACTATTTATTAGGTGCTTATATGTAAGCACTGCCTGCTCTAATTTGTAGGGATACAGAAGTAAGCAAAACAGACAAAAATCCCTGCCCTCATGGAACTTAACTTCTAATGGATGGACTATCATAAGCAAAATAAATAAAATATATGGTAGGTTAGATATGCTATATATTATGGAAAAAATATGGTGCAGAAGGTGCAGAGAAGGTGGACAAAAAATGTTTGGGTAGGAGGCAATTGCCACTTAAAATTGGGTGGCCAGGAGAATCTCTTTGCAAAGATGACATTTTGAGCAGAGACCTGAGGAAGATGGAGAGGGGACCATGCAGATACATGGAGAAGGACCATGCAGATACATGGAGACACGAAGCACAAAGAACTCAGCAACTGTTAACTATAGCACTGTGTCAGTTCTTGGGTTTCCCTTCTGATATCCAGCTTCTGGATGTCCATTCCTTTAGATGTTCCATGGACACCTGAAATGCAATAGGTCCTCAGATAGATGGATCATCGACCTGTTTGGCACACCCTTCCCTTGTAATCTCTATCTAAGTGATCAGTACCGTCACCCACCTACCAGACAAGGCAGAAAAACGGGGAGGCACAGCCTCAACTTCTCCCTCCCCCTCGCCCATATCTTGCTAGTTGCAACTTCTTAATGTCATGATTTTAGATGTACATTTGGCTTTAAATTTACTGTCAGCTTACCTAGTAAGCAAGCATAATTTAATTAACATTTGATGAACAAAATATTGAGAGATGTTTATCCAAGTACTTCAAAATGTTAAATGCTATCTTTCTGTTGCAAAGAAGTGTTAGATAAGAAAATGGAGACTAATTCTCTCCCAGGAGATATACAGGTCTGTATATTATCCCAAACCATATGTCATGAAGCTAACTAGCAATTATTAAGCACTTCCTCTTATTTTATTTAATTGTACTTTTCATAAAATCAAGGCCTAGACAGAGGAAGTAATTTGTCTTAGTTACACAGAGGGAATAGTGGGGCCTGGATTAGAAATCAGGCAGGGTGGTGCCCAGCAAGGTCTTCTGGGCCATGTGCCCATTGTGAACAGGAGGCATGCAGACTGCCCATGCGTCAGAAGCAACAATAGTGGAGTGGCACTGGGAGAAAGGCTACACCCGTAACACTAGGTCCTACTTCTTCAGGAAAACTTGATTTTGGTATTTTACAAGCCTTTACTTTTATATAAAATGAAAATTTGTGAAAAGGAAGCAACAGTGCTAAACAAATAACAAACACACTAAAACATGTTGAAGCCCAAAAAAGTTGGGACAAAGGCTGCTGACCTGGCCAAGCACAAGGAATTGCCCTGGGTGATGGTACCTGTAGCCTGCCCATCACTGCTTACTGGGAGCTGAACTATGAGTGGGGACAAAGCTCAAAGCAGTCAACAACAGAAAGCTTCTCTTTCTCTTCCTTTATTGTCCTGGCAACGCCAATGCCATATTTAGTCCCATTTTAACTGGCTCAGAGATCTGCCAAGAGTACGCCTCAAGCAGACCTGACCCTGTGAATTAAAGATGAGCTTCTGAGCTCAGCTGGGCAAGGCTATACAGCTCCTGCTTCTATGGAAAGGAACCCAGAGCGTAGGCAGTCTCAAACAGGTTTTGAAAACCTGCCTTAGTTTTCAGGCATGCTCTGTCCTTCTAGACTGAGTAGATTATTTCAGGGGCACAGGCTAGAAGCAAGGCAGAAAGCTGAAAGCATCTAATGCAATAGGAAGGGAGAGAAACCAGGTAAGAGCATGCTTCACCAGGAGGTAAAGGGCCAGTGTCAGTCAGGCTCTCAGACCACTCAGGAGTCACTGTCGCAGGGCCAATCCAGATGCTGTGTTCAGCTCTCTTCCTACTTTTATCCACTTCCCCCATGGGGAACCAATGAAAACTCTGTGCCTGAGAACCCAGTGCAACTCACATCAGGTGTCCTAAAGAGAGATTCCTGTAAGCCTGAGATTAGTGCAGTCCCTTAAGATATTTCTACTTATACCATCAGTTCTGGCTTCCCAGCTCATTTTCTTTAGACCCCATAAACAACAAAGAAACATCAGGAGAAATGATATGGGACACGAAACATCCCATCACAGGCTCATTTGCATGTGCCCTTGTCTCTTTGTAAATTGAGACTATGGTGCAAAGATTACGGCATTATCAAACATGCAGGAGAAGTGATCTTCAGCACATCTGCAACACAACCATTCCACTAGGCCCTTAAATAAATCAATTTCATTTCAACTGCAATGTAAACCCTTGGGAAAGATGTAGAAAGATTTAAAATAGGATTTCGTGACACTCTAACTCATACTGTTTGTTCCCTTAATCATTATTATGGTGATCCAAAAATATAATAATCTCTGCAATTCAGACCCTACTTGTTTAAAAATAATTTTGACAAGTGTTACAATTAAGTAAATCATTGTGTTTTCAATGGGAAAAAGCACTTACTAAACTATTAATATTATCAGAGGGTAGTAGAATACTTAAATTGCCTTCCTGAAAGGACAAGTGTTCCTAAAAGATGATTTACATACCCAAAATGAATATATTAAGTTGTGCCATCTAGAAATAATTTTTATTTATGTATTACTTCAAATGTATTTGGTTAACCTAATTTAAATTACTATGCAAACTTGGAAGAAATTAAAATGTTGCTTATTTTAGAATCTTAAAACTGAGATGGGCTTTTCATCCTAATTATGGGTAATTAGTGAGGTTTTATTGTAACAATAAATCACAGAGGAAGCTTCTAGTTTCATGGGTGGTTGATGCTGATTCTAATCAGGAGCGCTGACCTAATGCTTGAGGAAGGATTGACTTCCGTAAGGACCCATTAATGACTTAGGAAAACAGATGTGCCACTGAGCAATACTAGTCATGCCAAGGACAGAGTGTCCCTTCTTCTTCCTCTATCCTCACAAATAAAACCAAGGACAAACATTGACTGGGGAGCATTGGATAAACAACCAAACAGCTTACAGAATCACCCAAGTTTAGAAAAGTCCACATAGTCAGCAGCCTTTACCAACAGAATAAACCTTTTCATCTCTCACTCTGTTAAAATTTCACGAGATCTGATACACCTACAAGAAGCTTTAAAGAAAAATAAGAAAGGAAAAAGGCCTTGGAAATCAGGATATTTAATGAGGGATCCTTTGGTTGTCCTAACAGAAACCCATTGACACTAGCTTAAACAAAAAGAAAGATTTACAGGATGTGGGGGTATTGGCATTTGAGACAAATGGAAGCACAGAAACCACATGAGAGTCTGGGCTCAACAGTCTCATCTGTCTCTGTCTGTCTCATCGGTCCTTCTCTGCATGTCTCTTTATTTCTCTCTTTATAAACTGTCTTTCTGATTCTATGCACTGGGCCATACTTGGATGTGCCAGGATGTTCTAGATTAAAAACCACCAGAAACTTCCTATCATCTCTAAGATTCGATTCTAAATTTTCAAAGGAAATTATAAGTCACATCAGTATTTGATTTCAGTTGTGTCATTTACAGCCTGGCATCAGGGACGCAAATACTGTTACACGGGGCCATGTCTGTGTGTGACAAGGATGCAGATGTGGGCTGTGCCATCATCTCAAAATTTATCTATGACCAATATGAGGGTGACACTTCCCTTTGCAAAAGATCAATTTGGGCACAAAAAATATTCTCTCATGGAACGGGTAATTTCTCACTTAGGATCAAACATAGTTCTTTTATGGGGAGCATCTATCAGTATATCAAAGAAATGGGAATAATCAGATATCTTATTTGTATTTACATAGGCTTATCTTCCTTTAAATGATAATATAATGCTACAAAATGGTAAATGCTAGTAATTCATTTATTTTCTAAGGGAAATGGAGATTGTTATTAGTCATACAAAGAAAAAAATCATATTACAATTGTAATTAGAACATAAATTCTATAAAGATGAGCTTAATTTTGTGGATAGAAAGTACCCAAACCCAATTCTGGTGCTCAGAGCTGCCTCGTGGCCTCACAATAGCTTCACGTGGCCTTGCCTAGGGGCGTAGGTGGCTAGGGCTCTCTCGTTGTCCCGAAACTATACCTCTACTCTTAACCTCACAGTTATGCATCACAGAATATCTCTCCTCTACATTTCAGTGTTTCTTTTCCTTAATCACATATCTTTCATAGTTGTATTTTCCCACAATCCTTGTACATTATGGACACTTGGTAAATAATCCTTTCATGAGGTGATGCATCAAAAGAGGAGCGAAGGGGGTTAACATAATTCTCTAGTGTGTTCCATGTGCAAGAGGAATCCAAAGTGACATGGCGTTGGTCTCTATCTCATTGAATAAGAAAGTGGTGGAAGGAAACGTAGACACCAATGATCTCCCATGGCCCCTGCATTTTACAAGAGAAAATCCAGGTGAATGGTCAGAGAGGTGAATGGTCACTTAGCTAGTCGGAGGAAACAATAAGATTAGATCCCAAGTACTTGCCCACACATCAGCACTGCTGATGAATGTCCAGGGTGAAAATTCTCCCTTGAGAGAAAAATAGTGCAGTCTAAAGCACATGGATTTGACCTTTGCTAGGAAGAAATCCTAGAAAGTTGCTGTTCAAGTGAAAGCTGCTGAGTATGAACAACTTCTGCCCTCATCAGCCATCTTTCTCCAGGCACCCAGACATCTCAGGCTCCCCAGAGTGCTGCTCCACCTGAGCTTCCCCTCTATGACAATGGCTGGTCCCCAAACCCAAGGCCCAGTTCAAATCCTTGGGTCAAATTCCTCCCTAAATAACTCCTGTAACTATCATTGTTCTTTACAACTGAATCTCCTCTAAATAGTATTTTTACTATGGGTTCTTAAAAAGTAGTTTTAGCTTATTAAGAAATTTTTAAAATTTCGGAGCTCATACCCTTTGCAACAGCATGGATGGAGCTGGAAAGCATTATGCTAAGTGAAACAAGCCAGGCAGTGAAAGACAAATACCACATGATATCACCTTTAACAGGAATCTAAACAACAAAACAAAACAAAACAAAAAACTAGCAAAATATAACCAAAGATACTGAAATAGGGGATAGTCTGACAGTGGCCAGAGGGGAGAGAAGAGGGAATTTCAGGGGGGAATGGGTAGGGATTACAGGAACAAATTTGGAGGACACATGGACAAAAACTAAGGGTGGGGGGTAATGGGGGGAAGGGGGGAGGGTTGGGTGGAGGGGCTGAAACGGGAGTAGGGGGCAGAAAACTGTACTTGAACAATGATTGAAATTTAAAAAAAAAAAAAAATTTCTGAACTCAAAAATTCAGTCTCCTTGCCATTTTTTCCCCTACTATTTGCACAGTAAAGAGAACAGGCCTTTACTTTATGCTTTTGGTTGTGATGGAAGAGAGCATGGATGCTGGAGATATAGGACCCTGAGTTCAGGTTGCAACTCTCTAATTTTGAGACCCCCTAGATAAGGCATTTCACTTCTTTTCTTTTAAATTTAATTTATTTTCTAATTGTGGTTGCCATACAAACTTATATTAGTTTCAGGTATACAACATAGTGATTGCACATTTATATACCTTACAAAGTGTCGCCCTGATAAGTCTAGTACCCATCTGACACCATACGTAGTTATTATAATACTATTGATTATATTCCTTATGTTGTACTTTACATCCCCTTGATTATTTTTATAACTGGCAGTTAACTTCTTAATTCTTTTCACCATTTTCACTCATTCGCCCATCCCCTCCAAGGCACTTCACTTTTCTAAGCTTCAGTTTCCTTATCATAAACTGTGGTTGCTGTGGAGATTAAAAGAGCTATTCTCTGCACAAGGAAGTGAATGTGTTTCCCACAATGACCAAGAGGCAGCAGCAGGGAGTCTTTTGGTTTCTAAAGAGAGTAAAAGAAAGGATTTACTAGCCACTATCCAGACTTTCTTAGACCCTAAATTCCAGAAACAAAAGGATGAGCTGGTTGGGCTCTGGGTAGAGGTCTAGGCAACAGACCCCCAAGGTAGATGCCTTTTCATCAGGGCCAAAATGCAAAGGTGTCTACTGATGTCCACAGCCAAATTGCCAAATAATGAGGCAACCCCGATATCTTTACTCTGCTTAATATAAGTTCTCCATGAAGTAGATGTTGAGTGTTTAATATTAAACATGGCCTATTGCTCAATATCAATTTGTAGATTAGCTCAACCATAAGTCACCCCATTAGCCTGGTATAATTCACAGGTTAGACATACTTGTTTGGCTGTGACGGAGGGATATTGTGAGCTGGCTACCAGTCTCTGCCTTAGGTCATGATGAAACCAATATGTGGATAGGCCCCTCTAAATGTCAGTCATGCCCCTCAAGGTCCCCTTCTTACAAGTGGTTCCCCATGGAATATGCCTCCAGTTGTCTGGATTAACAGAAGAATTCACAGGTTTCTCTGAGAGGCTAGGTCATCTTTAGTAATGACTCTCATAACTAAAACAAAAAGTTAGTTAATAAGCACAATAATAAGAATGAGTGCAACGCTTTTAGATTTGGGGATAGAATGAACATTTGACAGTCATTAGGGAAGCCATAACGGAGACAATAACATGAACATAAAATAAACAAATTGATGACCTACATTGTTCAAAATATGTAATAATATATCACTACTGAAACAAATCACCACTGTGACAATTAAGTAAAGGAGGAAAAACTAGAAAGGAAAAACTCAAAATAAGTTCTAAAAATGTTGTAACTCACCCCACAATTATTTTGACATTGTTTCTCTGAGTGCTGACTTTGACTAATGTGTAGTTTGTAGATAGATGGTATGTTTGTATAACAATCTTGGGAACTAACTTCACAACATATAAACTCCAACTTTCAAGCATCCCAGCTCCAGGAGATATGCTGACCTTCAAACAAAAAAACAGGAAGATACACACCAGACTATCACTTGACCTGTTTCAAGGTCCTTATAGAATGAACTGTGCCGCTCTACTCATAGTACCCTCAGTAGAGAACTCTCAGCCCTCTCCCCTTGATCTCTTTGTTCTGTTTTCCCTCTATCTCCTTATAAAAAACTCTCCCTATATTGAGATGTGGGGAGATGGGCTTTGGGAAGAGAGTCTCTCATCTTCTCAGGTGGCTGACCCTTAAACAAACCTCTTTCCTTCTCACCAGCATCTGTCTCACGAGCTTGACTTTCATTGCGGCACATAGCCGGACCTGTGCTCGGTAACAATAGCACATCTTTTTACCAGGAGCAAAAATCCTAAAAGATATCCAGTGGTGGTATTTTGAATACCAACAGGGAAGGGGTAGAGAGTGCTGAGGCCTGAGCATGTGAGGAAGGGGTATGTGTGTATGTGTGTGTGAGGGAGGTAGGGAGGGAGAGAAGAGGGTGGGGAGAGAGAGAGATTGAGATTAGGAGGGACAGAAGGACTTTCTCAGCTTCCTAGCACCCACATGAGGGACAGACATCTCTGAGATAGAAGAGAGGAAGGTGCAGGGCACTGTACTGACAGGCACTGGAGGAGATGGAATGAGAATTCCAGACAACATGAAAAAAGAAGAAAATAAAAAAGGAAGACATTACATGCCTCAAAGAAATGTCATATGACCTGCTTCCATTTTTATTCAGTTTCTTTAACATTTTTCGTGTCACACACTGAGATTATTACTGACACGTTCTTATGGAGAACCATATGAAGAGAGGAGAAAATTGGAGAGGAATGGGGCCACAGAAGTAAATACAGACAAAAAATGAAAATGTCTGCAATACCAAAAGCATTTTTAAACTTATCTTTCAGAAACAAACTCAAAACACTTCTTTACTGGGACTGTCCACCTATTTTCTGTTTTACTGAAATTTTGCTGTATGTCAATTTATCCCAGAATCTTCCAGTGGAAAAAAGCAGGAAAACCTGTGTAATTCTATTTTATGCCGAAGGCAGAAATTCTGCTCTTCCTCGTCCCCCATTTGGCTGAGTGACGGGAAACTCACTGCTTCATGGGGCAGACTGTCTGCTTGTTGTAGCACTCCAGTTATTTATTTGGTCTCTTTATTATATTAAGCTCAAAGCCCCTCCATTAACTTTCCCTAGTTGGCCCTAGCTCTCCTTGGGAAGTACAGAGGAGTCCAAACCTCTCATGACACACTCATATTGGAATAGTCTTCATCCCTCACTCCTCCCAGTCCTCAAGCTGTTTTCTATATTGTAAACTTGTTCTGGGTTATCACTGCCTCTTCCAAAGTGCAGCTGAGTGCAACCATCTGAAATCCCCAGTCTCTAGTCCTCAGCCTTTGTGACATGTTTTCTGGGCAATTTTATCCAGATCCAAAGCTCAAACAAACTGGTAACTTCCAAATTTGTATGTGCAGCCCAAAACCCTTTCATTTCAGCTCCATACAGCCAGCTACTTGGGTGCTCCTCAGATGCCTCAAGCTCCATAGGCCCCTGACGGTTTCTAGCACCTTCCTCCACATAGCTGTTAGGCACCTTCCAGTCCCTGACTCTGTGAATGGCTCATTACCCACTTGGTCGCCCCAGGCAGAAATGTTTAAATCCCTTCCTCTCTTTCAACTCCTTCATCCCACTGTGTAAACACATCAACTATGGTTCCTTCATACTTCTCTTCTTTAGCTTCACAACTCCTTCAGTAATTCAGGTCTGGGTTGAAAGTTTATGAAGTGAGAGAGCTTCATTTTGCTTGCCTAAGCCTGCTGAGGCAGTTCCAGAACTGAGTTTTCTTTCTGACAGGGCTCTTTGTTAGGTTTATTTCCTCTCTGCCTGTGTTCTTAATCTCCATCCCCAATCCTTCAAACTGCTTCCAAAGATACCCTGGTTGCATAAATTTGATCACATCATTCACATCGTTCTTTCAACATTCCTCAAAGTCTTGCTGGATTATCAATGTTCTAAGCACAATTTAGACTTCTGTGGTGGTGGCTGCTCAGCAATGACCCTTGCATTTGACCTATGAATGACCCATGAGGCTCTTTGACCAGATCTGTTAGGCAGCACACACTGCCTCTCAACAGTTCCTACAAAAGAAACATGTTCTTGAGAACCAAAGTTTAAACATCTGAATAGAAGCATGAAAAATTATCATTATTATTTATGTTTATCTTATACATTTGAGAAAAAAATGTTTATTTCTTCTTTCCTGATTACTTGACCTATCTTCCATTTAGACTGTCTGCCCTAAATTAGTGCTTCTCAAGATATCCTTCTCTGGAATTGGGTTTTTATTATTAATGCACAATAAACATTTTCCCTTTTTGTTTTTCAGTAAAATTCACAAAACATACTGCTGAGGAAGTATTTCTTAATTAAGGATTCTGTATGCTGAGTTAAAAGATGGTGAAATAATAAGCAAAATAATATTCTATTATTTTTGTCATTTTGCAAATATATTTTTCTCATCTCTCTTCTCTAGCTCTCTTGGTGCCATACCTCCTCATTCCTTCCTTAAAACTCACCATATTTTTGCACCTACTTTCTGACGATGACAGACAGTAATGCATTTTCAGGGTCACTGCTGCAGTCACAGTTCATGTTTGTTGTCATCTGGTGACCAATGGCATTTAGTTAAGTGTTCAGCACAGTTTACACTTTTCATCTTGTGTAAGTCCACACCAGACTGTACTTCATCTTTTACTTGTCATTTGGCTTTAAAAGATCGATGAAGCAAAAATGTGACTTTCAAACATGTGCTTCAGAATCAGAAATCATTATTCATGGTGTCTATTTAATGAAATATTAAGTTATAAGAAAGGTTTAAAAATACTAATCCTCTTCTCTCTCTCTCTTTTTTTCTTTTTTTGCTGATTTCACTGAGCAATTAAGGCTTAGATTTGGGGACATACTGAGATACCTGAGTACAACTGGAAAGGGAAAAGTTAGCTTTATGACAACCCATATTAAGTACATTACATTTAGTTGAATAAAGTTTTAATGTATAAATGAACCAGTGAGCACTAAGGTACTCCTGACACCATTCTCCCCCCCGCCAGTGAAGGTTTTACAAACAAAAATTGTAATATTTTGTCCACCTCGATTCATTCATAGAGAAGAACATTACATTATTATCTATACAGTTCTTAGAATTCCTAGCTGTTTAGATGGGTAACTGGAAAAGAAGTAAGCTTTATATTATTTTCAGTAATTAGGGTTTGTCTATTAAGGGAAGTACTAAATCCCTAGCCGATAACACAACATTCCCTTTAATTGAACTCATTAGTTATATTAAGAGATATCATGATTTATTTAGTGGGTATAGTATCTACTTCCTTGAATAGTTAAGAAATAATGATTATAGAAATATCCTTAAAACTATTAATAAGACCATGATGTCATCTAAGCAACCTGAATACTAGTTAATTCCATAGAGACATGCTTTCAGTAATATAAATACATGCTCTGAATATAAAACAATATCTTCTAGAATTCTATGTTCTAATACATTTGCATATTGTTCTATAAATAGACTTCTCCTTTTATCAACTGTTCTTTCCAGTGATAATATGCAAGGGCAGTGAGTTGAAAACACTTTCAGCAAAAATTGAACAAATTAGCACCAATGTTCCCCTCCCTGTCCAATAGGAAAACAAGGTATAAACATTAAGCTTTATATTGAGAGTTTTAACTATTGTATTTCTGGTGATTCAAGAAACAAGATGTGCCAAAAATGCATATTTCTCAAATGTAATTTGCCCAATTATAACAAAAATTAGTAACTGATTTATGTATTAATGTACTGTCCATAGACATGTCTACACAGTACACATTTTATTAAAATTGATGGACTGTTGTATACCAGTCAATTAATTGCAGTTTGATCGTAACATTCCACATTGGATAAAAATTAAAGAGCTACTTATTAGTATTAAATGTCTAAATGTGGGTTGTTCATTTTTTTAATGTATTCTTCTTAGAATTTTTAGTTTTTCTGACTTCTGATATTAATGTCATTTTATCCACTCTTCAACCATTCATTATCTTTTCAAATAATTCCTTTCTCTTAGTCTCTGTATGGTCTCTTCCTGGACATTCAATTGGATTTACACTGGACTTTCTCACCCTATTGTTTATATCTTTTTTCTTTTTATTCAATTTATTCAGATGACATTGCTTTACAAAAGCAATTATGTAGGTTGCAGGTGCAAAATTCCACTACACATTATCTGTACACTGTATTGTGTGTTTACCACCCCAAGTCAAGTCTCCTTTTATCACCATTTATCTTCCCTATACCCTCCTCCAAATCATTTATTATCTTTTAACCCTTTTCTCATATTTCCCATCACTCTTTCTCTTAGTGATGTATTAGGAATTTCAAGCCTACCTTCCAGTTTACCAGTTCCCTCTTCATTGTATCAAGTCTACCATTTGGCAAGACCATTGAATTTTTACCTTCAGTTATGTTTTTTATGTCTAGAAAATCTATTGTTTAAATATTATCTTTTATTCAATATTGTTAGAATCTGGTCTTTAAATACATATAATACATTTATTTTATATCCCATATCTAATAAGTCCAAAATTGGTAATTTATGCAGATTTCATTCTGTAGAATTAATTTTCCTTCCTGACTCTTGTTCATGGTCACTTGTTTCCTTATGTACCTAGTAAATTTTTACTGTGAGCTTATGTTTTTTGGACTTTTATCTGTGGGGATTCTTAAGAGACCTGATATAAAATACATTCTTTCTAAGAGGATTTTTATCTGCCACCAGGCAGCTGGGGACACTATCAAGTTGGGATGATTAAATAAAATTTTAAGCTTCTGTGTATTGGGGGGATGGTGTGGGGAGTGTTGTTTTCCCCCTCATCCACAATAATATTACCATAGGCCCTAAGAACACCTGAGTGCAAATATGAAGTTAGACATCCTTAGAATATTCTTTTATTTTATTCTTCTCTACATTGAGGTGAGGTTAAGAGCTTTCTCCATGGTGTCCTTCTGCAGGTATCTTTTCTTGTTCATCCACTGGTGATGTCACCCTGGCTGTATGCAGAAGGCTGTAAATGACTACCATCCTTCTTGGCTCTCAGGATTTCCTTCTTCTTTACTGACCATGTCTATTAAAATTCTCTAGGCCACAAGAGATTGGCAGAGATCACTACAGCAAGTGAAGGCTCCAGCTTTCACTTATTCCTTTGCATTGAAGCCCTTCCTTCCTCTTTTTCTTCCTCCCTCCCTCCCTTCCTTCTTCCTTCCTTCCTTCTTTCCTTCCTTCCTCCCTTCCTTCCTTCCTTCCCTCCTTCCTTCCTTCTGAAGGATTATTCCTTCACTTTCCTGGCAGATCACCCAGGCATTATATATATATATATATATATATATATATATATATATATATATATATATTTATATATATATATTTATATATAATTATATATACGATTTGAATCTGAACTCAGATCATATATATGATTTGAATTCTTCAGAGTTTGCTTCTGAAGAATCTGTGCTTCTGAACAATTATTCCTTTACTTTCCTGGCATATCAACCAGGCATTATATAAATACATATATATTTATATATAATTTATATATATAATTTTTTAAAAATCCAGTGTTTTTAACTTTACTCTCCTGAGAGAACATTCTCTGAACATCTGTTAGGTAAAGAGATGTACATAATATATGGGACTTCTGACCAAGATGGAGGCATAGGTAGACACACTGTGCCTCCTCGCACAATGAAGATAGGGACAACAATTTAGAAACAGAATAACAACCAGAACTGACAGAAAATTGAACTGTATGAAAGTTGGACAACAAAGAAGTTAAAATAGACCCATTCATACAGACTGGTAGGAAGGGCAGAGTTGGGCAGCTGGGCTCAGGTCATGGCACAGAGAGTGGAGAGTGTTGGGACCAGGCACGTAAGGCATCCGGGGTGCGCAAGACCTCAGCGAGTGGACCCTGAGCATGCAAGCAGAAGCTGGCAAACACCAGCTGAAGGGTGGCAAATGGCATACCCAGCGAGGTGGGAATTGTGAGGCAAGGCAGTGTGCACAACCCAGGATCACAGTGCTGGGAAATAGAGCCTCAGGACATTGATTGAAAGCACCTGTGGTGGTTGAGGCACAGAGAGAGACTTCCAGCCTCACAGGAGAGCTTGTTGGAAAGTCCCACAAGGTGCAAAAGCCCACCCACATGGGAATTGGCACCAGAGGGGCCCAGTTTGCTTGGGGGAAGCAGCAAAAGGGACTGAGGTTTGACGGAGAGCCAAGCAGGTGCCATTGTTCCCTCTTGGACCCCACCCCCACATACAACTTCATAACCCAGTGACTGCGGTGCCCCATCCTGGTGAACACCTAAGACTATGACCCTCATACATAACGGGTACAACCAGACCAAAGGGGGAAAAAAGAAAATAGCGCAGACAGAAGTGAAAGCCCCAGAGCCAGTATTTTTAAGCAACCAAGAGATAGCCAACCTATCTGACACACAGATCAAACCACTGGTGATCAAGACGCTCACAGAATTGGTTGATTTTGGTTGCAAATTAGATGAACAAATGCAGGCTATGATAAGAGAAATGAAAGAAAATGCATAGGGAACCAACAGTGATGGGAAGAAAACTGAAACTCAAAACAATAGAGTGGACCAAAAGGAAGGAAGAAACAACCATACAGAAAAGAGTGGAGATATAAGAACTCAAAAAAATGAGGAGAAACTTAGGAACCTCCAGGACATCTTTAAACATTCCAACATCCAAATTGTAGGGGTACCAGAAGGAGAAGAAGAAGAGCAACAAGTGGAAAAGTTATTTGAACAAATAATAAAGGAGAACTTCCCCATTCTGGCAAAGGAAATGGACTTCCAGGAAGTCCAGGAAGCTCAGAGAGCCCCAAAGAAGTTGGATCCAAGAAGAAACACACCAAGGCACATCATAATTACATTAGCCAAGGTAAAAATGAAGGAGAGAATCCTAGAAGCAGCAAGAGATAAGGAGACAGTAACTTACAAAGGAGTTCCCATCAGACTGTCATCTGATTTCTCAAAAGAGACCTTACAGGCAAGAAGGGCTGGACAGAAGTATTCCAAGTCATGAAAGGCAAGGACCTACATCCCATATTGCTCTATCCAGCAAAGCTTTCATTTAGAATGGAAGGGCAGATAAAGTGCTTCTCAGATAAGGTCAAGTTAAAGGAGTTCATCACCAAGCCCTTATTTTATGAAATGTTAAAGGGACTTATCTAAGAAAAGAAAATAAAGAAAAAACATGTATAGTAAAAGGACAGCAAAATCACAACTATTAACAACCACACCTAAAGCAAAACCAAAAGAAACTAAGCAAACAACTAGAACAGGAACAGGCCCACAGAAATGGAGATCACATGGAGGGTTAGCAACAGGGGAGTGGGAGGAGGAGAGAGAGGGAAAAGGAACAGAGAATAAGTAGCATAGATTGTAGGTTGAAAATAGATAGGGGAGGGTAAGAATAGTATGGGAAATGTAGAAGCTAAATAACTTATAGGTATGACACATGGACATGACTAAAGGGGGGGATATGGGTGGGAGAGGGTGTACAGGGTGGAGGGGAGTGAAGGGGGGAAAATGGGACAACTGTAATAGCATAATCAGTAAAATATATTTTAAAAAGTAACCCTAGACTTTCCATTGTATTAAAAGAGATAAATTAGATGACCTTTAAGTTTTAATCCCACTCTAAAATTCTGAGAGTGCAATTCTCTTTATCCTTAGTGGCCCATGTGTCTCCAATGCAAATGTATTTAATTTTTCTTTTTATCAGATCTATGAGTCACTAACCTCTTAACCTCTTAACCTCTATGAGCCTAAGTAGATGTCAATGTAACTGAAAATACACAGATTAGTTTTAAAAAACCCAAATTAATTTTTAGTGGTGTTCTCATACTCATTTTTTGAAATGCTAAATTTTAACAGAGTCAGGTAAGAAAATGAAATATGGAAATACATGTTACTTGTATTTCTTACTTTTCATCTATTACTAGATAGAAAAAGACAAATATAGATAAGGTTAATAAAGGAAAATAAGGAGAATTCTAGAAGTAAGTGTTAATTTTTAGTATTCACATAGTCAGAGCTCATATATACCTGGTTGGAAAAAATAGCCATTAACTAGTGGTAAGCAGCATTAAATATGTTTAGTTTTCATTTGTAAAACAACATCTAGGGTAAGATATGTAAGTTTTAGAACTAGGATGGAGAGAGACTTATTGGCCTATACAGATGTGTGATGTATGACTCTGAACTGATATCAATAATAAGCCAAAACTATGAACTTTGTAGTTGTAGGCACAAATTATCATTGCTCTGTTGAAGAAATGCTGTGCCCCTGACCTTAGCAGTACTAAAACATTAATGTTATCCATCACAAAAGCAGTCAGATAAAGGAACATACAACGATGAGTACAAACCCATTGTTGCTTCTGGAATATACTAAACAAAGTACAGGCCTTACCGGGGGGTGATGACTGTTTACTGATATTATCAGCTTGTTACAGGAAAAAGCAGTACATTAAGTACAACTTTTAGAGACACTACCTATCTATATCCACAATTCCCTTTCCCGCTACTTCACTGTGTAAGAGTTTAATGTGCAAGATCCTAATGTCAATGCAGTCATCAGTAGTATCCAGGATGAATTTGCACACTAGTAGAGAGAAAACATACTTTTTGTGCCCCTGTTACTAATATTTTTGACTTACAGAGGTGGATAATATTGGGCAGCAGGTATCCATAGAAAATCTTAATCAATATTCACTATGGCAAATAAGATACATGTGAGGTTATTCTTTGTACATAGAATAGCATAGGTGTTTTCCTGGTTAGGTGCATGCATGAGATATGTAAAAGAATAAGTTTTTACCTTCCACAGCAACTGAAAGTAAATAGAAACCTCATCGCACTAGACTCGGAGTATTCACAGGGCCCATGTGCTTTTGAAGCACTGGACATGCAGTAACTAAGTCATTAATCCTTACCACTACTTCTCCCCATAAAGCACATATTATTATTCTTTAATGGTTGACAAAACTCAGTCAGGAAGGATAATTGCCTTGCTCAAGGCCACCGCGGAAGCCTGTGTTAGGAAAGAATTGGACTTGAGTGATTTTTGGCCTAAGGCTTATACTTGTACCATCAGGTCATGTGTGATGGAAGAGCCTTTCTTAAATTGTATGCAGAGTATTTGTGTGTGCGTGTGCCCACTCAACTGTACAATCATCAGTGCACACAATGGGATTGCAAGGTCCCATACTCAACGTATCCTTTCATTTCTCAGTATTAGAAGAACATTTACAGTATTGTAATAAATGGATTAACTCCTAAATTTGTTCTCTTCCTTTGTTCTTTGATTTGTGTAAGAAATGCCAACTCTGGGCAACAAATAAATAGGGCGAAACCAGAACAGCATATTCTGAACTACAGAATGTCACTAGACAGTTTTATTCAGGAACCAAACTACCCAATTACAGGTTTTGATTAGTTTTATTAATTGTTTTGATGAACAGATTGTGTTTTTAGGTGCTTTAACACAGTGGTGAAATGTGTCAGTTCAGGGGTCAAAACTGCCAGAATTAAAATTCTGGCACTCCTTTTTCTGTGCACATGATTTTGGAAAAATGACTGGAACTCTGTCATCAGTTTCCTCATTTGCAAAATAGGGGAAGTAATAGTACTATGTCATAGGATTGTCGTAAGGATTATATGACATCATATATTGTCTCAGAAGAGAAAGCTCAATAGAGCTTAGATATCATCATCATCACAAATATACAGGATATGGAAACTCTATTTTCAAACTAAGGGAGTGGTCAGTGTTCATGTCCACTTCTAGAAAAATGCTTTTCTTTATTTAGAGCACTTAAGATACCAAGTGAATGAATGAATGAATGAATGAATAAACAAAATGAGGACAAAACAATTTGGGGAAAATATACCTAAACTGAATTCAGGAGAATATAAAAAACTCAGGAAGAAATGAAAAATTTTTAGATTTTGACTCATCCTGAATAAAATTGTTGGCACATATCAACACACACTCCAACGTTCTTTCATTTGGTGGGTTTTCATGAGGAATAAAGTTCTCCATGGGTAACAGATATTACTGTCCTGTTATCCTGAAGTCCATTAGTGTCCAGGCCCTTCTGTTCTAAGCCACAGGCTTTCATCACACTAACATCACAGTGATGTGGTTACTAGCCTCACTAAATGGGCATGTATGGTACCGTCAAACTGGAATGGACAAAGATAACTTTATGATACATAAAGCACACAGATCTACTGCTTATGTACAGAAAATAACATAATATATTTAAGTCTCAAAATAATCAGAGTTAGAAAGCTTCCTGGAAATTAAAAATATGATTATGATCACAATTAGACAGAAGAGGTGGAAGATAAGGTCAAGAAAATCTGAATAACAGAAAATGACAGAACTAAAAATACAAGGAAGAAAGTGTCAGAAAGTAAGTGCAGCAGATTCAACAGCCCACTCATAGAAGGTCCATAAAGAGACCACTGGAGCAAACAGAGAGGAAGAAATTATCAAAGAATTAATAAAAAATAATTCACAGAGCCGAAGTGCATTATTCTTCAAATTAAAAGGACTCATCTGTATCCAATAAAAAGAATAGGAAAAAATCCACACTTTCAAATACTTCAGTGAAATTTCAGAACATCAAGGATAAAGAGAATATCCCCAAAGCGTCAAGAGAGACAAAAAAATCACCTACAAAGGAATGTGTGAACATGTGAATGATGTGGGATTTCTCATCAACATGTCTGGACCCCAAAAAGTAATGGAGAAAGGACTTAAGTATTATGAGGAAACAATTATTTTCAGTCTAAAATATGCTTGTCCCAACTATCATTGAAATGTGGAAAAAAGTAAATGTGCTCTTTGACGTGTTAAAAACCCAGAATGTTTACCTCCCATTTAGCTTTTCTTAGGAAGTTTCTTGGGAATGTGCTTCAGTAAAATAAAGAAATAAGCCAAGAGACACCTGTCCAGGTGTTCTAAAAATCAGTCAGAAAAGGGTAGGGCAGAAGGACAAGGAATACAGATATGAGTCTGGAGGAAAAGGGGGTTTTTGAATATGACTGCATCCCTGCTATCCTTGGGAGGATTAGAAATGCCAAGGAGAGGGAAAAACTAAAGACGTTAAGAGAAAATGATAATAGCAACTTTTTGACTTAACAATGAAAATATTTACGAGGTCTTATTAGTTACACACTTTACTGATTTTCAACTGTTAGAATTACTCTATGGACAAACCACAAAGACAATTGTGATAACAACAAAAAAATTGTTATCAACCTTTTAAATATGAAAACAAAAGTACAGAAGATTTAAGAGGTGGAAAGTGGGACATGGGAAACAGGTGAAGAGAAATGCCACTTCACTAATTTAAAAAGTAAACTAAATGAGAGACAAACAAAAAAAGTTTTAAATGTATCAGAATATTACTAAACATTACTAAACAAATTACGCAAAGGGGAAAAACATATATGTGAGAACCTACATAAATAAACTAAATCTTGTGTACCAAATGGAATAAACGTTCTAAAAAACTAACACCAACATCTTAATGTGGTTGAGAACACAACACCAGCCCAATACAAATCTGAGATACCATGACCATTATTTAGATTTTTTTTATTTTAAGAAAACCTTATTAAGTAAAATCCTAATTTTTAGGAAACAGCCAGAAACCTCTCAGGGAGATACTAAGGACACATCAGTTTATTATTTTTTTCACCTGTCCATGTTTTTTTCTCTTTACAAAAAAAAGTGCATTATCTATATTTACCTTGCATGTTAATAATCACTCCAGGTTTCAAATGAGTTTTAATAAACTCCCAAATCAAATCTGTCATCAAAGAAAACCTATTTTCACCCACTAAATTTATTCAAAGATGTTCCTACAGGTTGTCAAAAGAAGGGCAGTATTTCAAATTATCTTTGAATAGGAATTTAGGTTTAGATTGTCTGTTTAAAAATTTCCTCCCAGCACACCTTACACAGACACATATAAATACTCCATATAAATGTTTAGACTTTGTTGTGGTTGAGATAGTAGACACATTTTTAGAAGAATCTTTCAGACCCTTATTTTTTTAGACATATTATAACATCAGAGATCTTTCCTTTTAAGCAGACAAAATTCAGCTCAGTAAGCAATTTTCATCAACACTTCCAAAGTCCTTCAGTGTTCATTATATATGTCTTTAAAAAATTATTTTGGTCAACAAAATAGTTTATGTACAAACATTTGATTGATGATAGCAAATAAAACAATGGTAAGTTAAGGGAAAATAATAAAAACTTCCAGACAGATTTGCACGTTTGAAATAGTACATAGCACCAAAATGTATTACTGCATATTCATTTGTAATTGTTTTTAATGAAAAAGATGTCAGGATTAAAATTGTAAAGTTAACTTATTTTTTTCTATAAAATAAAAACTTCCAGTTATAACAATGAGTATTACAACAATTTTTAATTTTAGTATAAAATCACAGCACCAAATATTATATTTTTTGGTGGAGAGCTCAAAATGCATTAAAATAATAATTATGAATGTTGCTTAGTGATTTAATATTGGTTCTGGGTCTAATGGAGGAAATTATTACATTTTAAGCTATGACATCATTGCCTTCTGTGATTATATACACAAAAATAATAGACAGCTTTATTTGGTTACTAATTTCTCAGTTCCTGGTCAAATATTCAACAGTATTCTTATTAAGTGAAACACTCTGATATCCACCAGAGAAAAATTCATTTAAATGCCCCAGGTAACAATGTCAGCAGAGATTTTTGTCATGGTTGGCAAGAAACCATACTGTCAGTTTATCATTTCAGATACAAATTTATTTTTAAAAGAGACTGTAAAAAATTGAACGAAAAAATTGAATGAACAAATTTTGTTTCTTGTCACATAGATTAGCAATAAAAAGAAACTTTATGTGAATATACGATCAGATTTTGCAAGACCATGAAACGGAACCAAGGGTAAAACCTGCTGGTCTCAAAGAGATATGCAAACAGTCAGTTTTTCTCCTATTTATTAATAGGAGAAAGTCCATTCCTTAATACAAGAAAGTTCTATTACCTCCTAATTACTGGCTATTTTAGCAACATGCTCTAGGATTTTAGGAAATGTTACACTCACACACACAGATAAGTATTTGAAACCACAAGAAGTATTCATTTGAGAGTTACTTGTCAACATTATTAAGAAAGAAGTTTCTAAGCACAGGCTGACAAAAGAGGCTGATGTAAAATGTTACCTTTGTGTGTGGAAGCCTTCCTCTGGGCAGGAGTGGCTGCTGTTTGCACCTGCTGCTGTTTGACAAAATTTCCTTCACTTCCAGTTCTCAAAATCTTCTCATCTAAACTGTTTTTTTTCTGTTTGCTGTTCAAATCGTTCCTCCTAGATGATGGCAGCTTAGAAGCTGCATTAGCAAAGAAAGGTCTAGCCAAGCGAGAAGGTTTGGACATTTTAAACAGCAGAAAACACAACAACTAAACGAACCCAGAATGTTACCTGCTGGGGCAGTAGATTCTAAAAATCTTTTGAGCTTCACTTTTCAACTGCCACCATTCCAGTATAAAGCGCAGCTGGACTGAAAGTGCTGGGCTGCACTTGGGTTTCTTTTAAAAGGCATCGTGCAGCCACATAGCCCATTTACTAGACCTGTGGAATGTAAATGTGTTTCGAAGATGCTGGTGACAGTTTTGTAATGGTAAATGCTCCAATTCGAATGAACAGCAGATTTTGGAATAGAAAATGTAAAATACAGATAACACACACACACTAAAACAGGGAACTTACTTGCTAGCAAGCACAGACTAGATGACAACGGACAGTCTAGAGGTGGAAAAAGAATGTAAATATTACCCCACCCACTCATGTACAATATAGGAAAATAAGCCAGATGGTGGGGTTTATATTACTATGAAGTGCATATCACGCTCAGTTTCCAGGCATTAGTTCAAGCAAATATTTCCTCGCCTTAGCACATTCTTATATTATATTCCAAGAGTTGACTGTGTAACAAATGCCCATCTACGTAATTACTTCTCCTGCTGCCTAGAGAGCACACATGGCACCGTGGAAAAGAAGGAACAGAGAAGAATGTAATTTTCATACCTGTATGGCCAGCCCCGGGGTACCTACTAACTGATAAGAAGAGTTGTGTGTTCATGTGATGTGGTGTGGGATGTGTGTGTGTGAGTGTGTTTGTATGTGAGAGGAGGGGCTCTGAGGAAGAGACAGATTATTTTACCTTTTAGAAAGCTTAGATTTTATTCTAATGAGAACATGAATACTTGCATTCCATTTCTGAAAGAATAATAGTCGTGATGCAAAAATAAGCATGTTCAGAAGGCCATATTTTTCTAGGCTAAAAACAATCCTTCCACCCATTAAGCACATATCCCACACCAGGAGCACACAGCCTCTTTCCCACGAAGGACAATCGTTTTCCTCCAGGTTTCCCATTTCAGTGATTTTTAAGACTTGGGGTACACTGTTGCCAATTTCAATTATTGCATGTTCCCTTAGAGAGAGTTTACACAAGCTCTCTATGAACTATAAAATGGTTCTGAGCCTATGAAGTCATACAACTCCACTCCAAGTGTAAATACCATACTATTCCCCATTTATAGCTGATAAGCTTGCAGCTACTTAGCACTGGAAAGAGTATAAATTTTGGAGTGAATTGGACCTGACTTTACCTCTAAATCCTAAATGTGGACCCAGCCCTGAGCCAGTCTTTTTTAATCAGTAAAATCGGTAGAGTGTTTCACCTAAAGTGACAAAGTCTGGCATATTGTAGCATTCAATGACTGAAATTCGTTACCCTGTCCTTCCAAAAATGCAGTTTTAATTATTTCCAAAAGGTCTAGTAGTCTTATGAAATATCAGGGTTACATAATCAAAGCCTAACCAAGACCAGAGAAACCATGATAACATCACATTTCTGACTTTGGATCTGGGAGAACGCAACGTGAGAGCAGACCCTTGATATTATGAGGAATGTCCCCTGCATGTGTCATAGCCACTACTGTTGCAAATGTTGCCCTATCATCGATGCATCCCATTAAATACTGTAAAGCCTAGCAACCAAATTTAAGTGACTCCTTTACTCTTAATACTTTTGTCCAAATAGGGACGTCCATATTTTAATTTATCCAAATTCTCTTTTTAAAAAAATGTTTATTGATTTTAGAGATAGAGGAAGAGAGAGCAAGAGATACATTGATTGGGTCCCCCCCATACAAATCCCAACTGGGATTGAACCCACAACCCAGTATGTGCTCTGACTGGGGATCAAACCCACAAACTTTTTATATACAGGCTGACACTCCAACCAACTGAGCCACCTGTCCAGGGCCGATCCAAATGATCTTTTAGTTCTGAGAAACATTACTTTCTTTGGCCTCTTTGAATTTCTTCATTTTATTCATTAGCACTAGCAGCTGGCTTTCTTTTCAAGAATAGATTTCATAAAGAAACTAACTTTGACCACGTCACAGACAGCCAAATGGAGAGCATTAGAGTTGTGTTGGGAGGTAGAAACCGTCTGTCATAAAAGTTTACTCACCATCAAAATGACCACTTCAAAGGCCAGGCTTACATTTTAAATTCATGTCTCAGAACAATAACCAACAATGACATATGTTGGACTCTGGGGTATGCAAATCACATGGCTGTTGAGGGTCTGAGGTACATGGCAATAGACTTTTGTCTGGAAACCAACTGGAAGGATCAGGGCCAGGAAAGAAGTGTGGCTGCATCCTAACACCATTAGAAACAAGTAGCTTTCCTGTACGATGTGGATGCAAGCATTTCGGAGGAAAGGAATTATGGCTCATCGTGGTGTGTTTTCATTCTCTGGCAGAGTCCAGCGTAATTAGACCCATTTTAGAAAGAAGAGGAAGAGAAAATGACTATGCAACAGGCCACTTCCAGAGGTAGGGATTGGGTATTATGTGCACACGTGTGTATATATGTATACATGTATATAATATATATTATATATAGAGAGAGAGCATTAGATATACATATATAGATATATACTTACACTTTAGATATATAAACACATGCACATATATTTATGTATATGTATATACAAATGCATATATGTATACAACATACATCCTGTTTATGTCTGTCCAGCTGTCTATCTATCTCTCTTATTGGTTTGTTTCTCAGGAGAACCACCCCACCAAACACACACATACACACATATAATATATGGATGAGAGAGAGATTTTAAAGAATTGGCTCATATGATCACAGGGTTTGGCAAGCTGGAATTCTGTAGAACAGGCTGGCAGGCTAGAAATTCCGGGGAGAGTTGGTGTTTCAGTCTTAAGTCCCAAATCTGCAGGCTGGAAACTCAGGTAGAATTTTTGTTGCATTCTGGAGGCAGAATTGATGTTTCTTCAGAACTGATGTTTCTCAGTATTTTTCTCTTAAGGCTTTCAGCTGATTTGATGCCACTCACATTATGGAGGATAATCTGCTTCACTTAAAGTGTATTGATTTGAATATTTCTCACATCTAAAAATAACTTCATAGTGACATCTAGAATAGCGTTTGACCAAACACCTGAGCATCATAACCTAGCCAAGTAGGCACATAAAATCACAAGGGTTAAACTATATCCTTCCCAGGTGTTCAACCCATGAAGCCCCCCACACTAAGCTATCTTCCACAACAGAGAGAAGACATGTGATTTTTCATGTTCCTCAAAATAGTGTGTACTAGCCATGTATATGACTTCCCCCAACACAGAATTTGGTACTTTGTGTGACCAAAACATGGTGTTCAAAGATTTCATTCAGTTAATCCTACTATAGACAAGGACCTATAGGAGAGATAAGAAGAAACATACATTCCACTTTTCCTACATGGGAGCAAAAGAAGCCTCTAGAATTCCCATTTATTACAGAGGGCAGAACTGGTGCTGAGTGGCACCTGGCTCTGTGCAGTGGTTCTTCCAGGATCCACATATTGTCTGTCTGTCCTTTCTTCACTACTCTAATGCATGGTGGCAACACGCCCCCCCCCCACATGTCTTTACACAGCCCTTCCTCCACCATTATTCCTTACACAGGGAGCCACCCCCCAGTTAGGATTCATTCATTCTCACTTTCCCCTAATGCTCCTTCCACCCAGAAGTGTCGTTATGATGCAGATGCCTGGACTGCTAGTGGGGGCGGGTGGTTTGAGGGCAACTGCCTCTAAGCTATGGTGATTTCCAAACCTGAGAGACTCTAGAACCCTTTGAGAACCTCTAAGAATGAACATTCCTGAAGCTTCTTCAATTCAGACCCAGTGGATTCAAATGTTGGGGAATAGCCCAGCAGGGGCTCCCAGAAATTTGCAAAAGTGATTACCAGGTGATTGATTGTCATGTTCAGTGGGCTTTGGGAGCCACTCCAGGTCATCTCCCTTCCTGGTGCTCATGCTAGTTGCTGCCTGGTTGGACTTTCCTTGGTCACACTTCTGGGGGCTGCTACACCTAAATGGGGCAGGCCACCAGCAGGACTGCTCACTCCTTTTCCCCCCTTCCATTTTGTAGAGACCACCTGCTGTGAGCAGCCTGTGTGGTGATTCCCTTATGGGGGTTCTAGGTAACCTTTCTGAGAACACCAAACTCATCTCATTTGTCACCTGCTTGGAGTTTCAGTAAACATGCTTGGTTTCAGCTATAATACTTAGGACACATATATTTTCTGTCACTCAGGAAATGGGTTTCACATGTCTTCACCAAAACTCATGCGTCCATGTAAAAAGTGTTGGTTCACCCATAAGGTCAATACTTTAAAACATGTTGAAGAACATACGGTTCAACATTTTTCCTCTCCACTCAGTGGACATTTCCTGGGATACTTTGTCTCTCAGGGTCTATCAAGCTCTCAGGCCACCAGGTCAACGACGGTGGTATATTTTATTTTAATCCAAGACAAAAATAGAAAGGTGACACAGATGCATTTGCTTGGCAATGTAACCCCTAACCAGCCCAATAAAATCCTTACAAAAATGAAAGATGGAAATAAAGAAGAGAGGTTCTAATTTTTTGTTTTTTTCTCCTTTCTAAGAAAGGATCTGAGTTGTCTAACAAAACACATACTAGAATGAATTTAGTATGAAGTTAGAAGAAGAACTGAATAATAATAGAGACCAAGAAAAGTCAGAACATGCAAATGTATTTCCATACTAAAGGCAGTAACAAATTTGGTTCTGAGCTTCCTAGCACCAAGCAAAAAATGAAAAAAGAGAGTTTGTAGAGATTATGACATTTTATCATTAGTTTGATTCCAAAGACTAAGAAACTGTCAATTGATTACAAAGATCTTGTTGGAATTGTGAGTTGCCTCAGGGCAAAGGTCAGCCCATGCAGAACAAACCCTAGCTTCATCTGGAAAACAGTACACATCTATATGCTTATTCCAAGAAAGCTGCCTTAATCTACAGTACACAATTTCTTTCCTGTGACCAACAGGCACTTTTCCCACCTACTCTGGAGCCTAGCACTTCCAGGTTATGATATTCCTCAGCTGTACCATTAGACTCAGGTTTACTTTGAATTCTTGGGCTTTGTCCCTGCTTGCTTCCTTTCTTGGTTGCGTCTCCCCACAATGACCTAATCACAGTGGGATTGAGCACTCTGGACTTTGACACTGGCTTTTTCCTTAAGATTCTTTGTAACAAGACTCCAACATGTGCTGGGGATGACCTCTGTTGGGGCACACTAGTTTTCTCACTGAATCTCACAGGCTCAGGTCAGTACTTCTGGAGCTGGCCCGATCGTCCTTTAGCCCATTCAGTAAGGGCAGGGCTAGAAGTTTTCTTCTTACCCTAAAATTCCTTGTATTTACCCTGTCCATTCCAAACCTGGCCATGGTTTTTTTGGATTTAGACCTATTGCTGAACCACCTTTAGTGTTATTACTATGGAATTATTCACTGTGCTGTGTTATTGTTCCTCCCTGACCCCTCCCCCATACACCTCTACTTAGCTTCCTGTCTGGATACCTCTAGCTCCCACACTTTCCTGGTAATCTGCATTCTGCTGACATAAAACAGAAACAGAAAACACTGTAGTGTTTGGCCTATGAGGCTTGGGTAAATCAGTTAGCTCTTCCCATGAACCTTCCTCCTGGCTTCTGATCCTGTGCTATAGCTCTTCAATTCTGCTTTTGTAACAGCCTGAGCAGCCCTGGCCCAGGGAAGATCATTGGTCACTCTGGTTAAGAAGAGGCTGCTGGGGCACTGTTCCCTGAGGCTGGTTCAAGGACAAAGCGTACTGCAACCATGTGTTTGGCTGGCCTTCACCTGGGCTCTCTTATAGTCTATGAGAGAATCTGCAGCTTCCTCTTTCCCATCAGGATTTAACATCAGTGGGCACCCAGCCTTAACTGGTTCTTCAATCCAAACCTAGGGTCTGGCTCTTTGGAAAGCACCTCCTGTGCTCTCCTGGTTCAGCAAAACCTAAAGCAGAGCTTCCTTGCACCCCTCAGAGAATTCTGTTTCCCAAATCCTGAAAGCATAAGCTGACCTAAAATCTCCATGCTTACTAGCTTCTTCCTTGTAGCTAACCTAAACCACCCCCTTTAGGCTTCAAACATGCTTTCTCTTGTTGTTTTGACATAAAAGGTAAGATCACCTAATGGGAATATTCTCCCTTATTTCTTCATGGTCTATAAGAAAAACCCTGCATGATGAGAATTCTATGCACTAAAACTAATTCTAGTTTTTTTTCTCTCTCTCTCCATGGTCTGGAGATTTGAATTGGCCACAGCCACATTCCCAGGCAGCCACCCTGCCCTCAGAAGCTGGAATGATTGGTGTCTTTCCAGTGTAGCAGCACCTTAGTGTTGCAGACAGGGACAGGGTTATCCCAACCTGAATGTCCCCTGGGTGAGTGAGAAAATGTAGATAACGATTCATGTCCAATTATAGATGACAATTCACAAGGACAGAAAGGCTGCAAGTACCCCAAGATAAGAAAGATGGAAATCATACAGGCTGGTGCAGGGCCCAAGCTCTCCTTGAGACAGTAATGATCATTAACAGCAATTGTTAACCCTTATTGTGCACTTTTTACATATGCAATCCTCTTCTATTATAAAACATTCACACCTTACAATAACCCTAAGAATTGGGTTTACAGATGAATAAATTTTCACACTCAGAGGTTAGAAACTCACCCAAGGTCTTGCCGATTATAAGTACTGAAGCTGGAACTTGAACTCAGTCAATCTGGCCCCAGTGTCTGCCCTCTGCTCTAAAAACCAAAGTCTGACTGAAAACCACACTGCACTCTGAGTATGAACATAAAGTGACTGTTTAGTCACAGTGGTGGTGTGGGAAAAGTACCCCTGCTTTCTTAGATGCCATGTGCCAGGTCCCAAAAGGCACCACAGCTCTGTAGCTGCAGGAGTCCCAGCATGAGATGTGTTACTGAGGTTAGCACCACAGGAATCAAGCAACTCCAATCTGGAAGCACAGCATCCCATGGTGATGGGAAGGTGGGTGAGCGGCAGTCTAGAGTGTGTGAGCAAGCAGCTTCTGATGTGGAACCAATCAACCCATGGAGGAGGTCAGTGAGAGAGAGTTAGAGGGTGAGGAGTCTAGGTGCCTGAGCATCAGCATCTCCCAGCTGTCTCGACCTTTCCCATCCCCGTTTCCGGACCTCGTTTTCTGACCAGGTGTCAAGCAAAACAACTTGGTAAGATTTGTCTGACTTCCCAGCTCACTCTACCCACACTGCTAGAATGGAATATTGTGATTCACATAGCAGTCACTTCACCTCCCAGGACCAAATCACCTGGTAAGAGGTGCCACAATATCTTCTCTGTTTATGTCACAAGGTTGTGGCATCAATCAAGTGAGATAATGAAAGTGAAAACACTCTGACAATTGTAAAATAACACATGCATAGAAGTTAATACTTTTTAGGGTTATAAGTTACCAATTTTCCTGCCTAAAGACTGCTTTGTTATCCTAGTAGAATCTTCTATAGCAACGATCAGCAAACATTTTCTGTAAGGGACCAGACAGTACATATTTTCAGCTTTGAGAATTGTATGATTCCTGTTGCAACCATTCAACTCTGCCATCACAGTGTGAAGGCAACCACAGACAAAACACAAATGATTAGGCAGAGCTGTGGTCCAATAACACTTTATTTACAAAAACAGGTGGATGAACACAAATGTAGTTTGTTGATTCCTGTTATATAGCTGCCAATTAACCATTATGTGTGAATGACAACTTCATTCTGACTCCTTGCCTCACTCTGAGTCTCTATGAGCACACTTTGTATTCTGGCTCCACATCTGTATGAAACAGTCTCTCAAATTACTTCACTCTTCTATTTGGACCTTCCATCACATTCAGAGACTTGAGGTAAGTCTCATGATGGTCTCTCTCCATGAACAGCCAATATTGGTTCTAACTTAATTATACAACTTAGTAAGGACAGGAGTAACAACCTCTTCAGCTTAGCTGGATTATCTCGGGCTTTTCCACTTTTTTTTTTTTTTACCAATGGTTAAGTTGTACAAGTTGCCTTGAAATGAGGCATGGTTTGAGTCCTAGGATAACTAAATCTATATTGTCTATTTGTAAAATGTTTCACTTTTTATAGATTCAAGGCAAAAGCTTGTAATCAGATTCCTCAATTTCCTTGTTAAACTTTAAATGCTACAGAGAGATTTCCTGATTTAACAACTCTAATTTCTAAGAATCCTTTAAGAGGGATTTTTTTATGAGTTGAATAAAAGCTGCTTTACACCATGATGTCACCCATCTGCACTTCTATATTGTAAAAGAATCTTAAAATTATTTAGGACATGCTTTGGTATGTTATAAAATTGTCAGTGCCAAGAAGAACTTTCTTGGTTTTTATAGAAAACCACTCCCATACATGGAAGACAGAATGACTTATCTGAACCAACAGTAGATTTAGAAACAGTTTGAAAAAGTTGTACAAAAATGTGTCAGACAGCCAGGTTGTGACGGAGGCTGAGATTTTTTAGTCACAGACGGTTTTCCATGTGCCATTTTAAGAATTATATTGGCTCTAAGTGTAAGTTAAAATTTTATATTTAAGAGTAGAATTCTGAAGTAAAGATAAGCTATTTCTTATTAGGCTGGACTTTGGTGATATTATTGAAGTATAATTTAAAGTAAAGCAACTTGAAAACATTGGGTCACATACAAGGTATTCTTATGACTTATTAGTAACAATAGTTTACATAGATTTATCCAACAAGTTTTAAATACTTGTAATTATAATGGGCAGTACATTCTACTTACTCTAAAATGCAAATGAGACAAAGGTGATGGGAATTTTTCTTCCCTCCGTTTCATGAATCCTGATTATAACTACATAGTTCCACGGAGGAAGAAAACACAAAACCAATGAATACTTTAAAGGAGACAAGCAACACCACACTGATTATCTGTACTGTGGATGAACTTATTAATTCTTCTGCTGTAACTTAAAAAGTTGATGGGCCTCCATTTGTATAATTTCAAATTATCTTGCTCAAGTTCTTAGTATTATAACACATACAACATAGTTGAATTTTCCAGGTTAGTAAAAGCCAAATCTTAAAAAAGGAAAAACTAAGAAGAGGTTATTTCAGAACTTCCAAGCACTTGTGGAAATATGGGATGACATTTAGCCAACAGACACCTGCTGCTTTTCTGAGATATCTATAGAATTCCTTCCTGGTTTCCCAGAGGCTTGAAAATACTCTGATTTAATGGTGATAGGTAGTAGGAGAAATCATGATGTGAATGAGGAAAATTAAATAAAACTAACAGTATGATAAACTGGGAAAATTCTATATGTTCGATTAACTTTTGATGAAGGATGAGTGAGAGGAAAGTGCATTCATTAAATATTTGAAAGATGTGATACATCAAAAAGACAACATAAATGTTTTTTTAAATGTGTTTATACATTACATTTTTCTTTTCTATTTATTCAAACCACAGTAAATTTCACATAAAAGTAATAAAGAAACCAGCCACCAAAAATAGAAGTAGTGAAATGTGAAATTAAGAAACAATTCTTTTCTTTGAATATGAAATTACACAGCTTTAAAAATTATTCAAGGCCAATAAGCATGTGAGCATATGCTCAAGGTCACTCATTAGGGAAATGAAATCAAAACCTTCACAGCAACTGGGATGGATATTACAAAAAATAAAAATAAAAAACCCAAACCAAATTAGAAAATAGCCCATGTTGGTAAGGATGTGGAGAAATCTAAACCCTTGTGTACTCTTGATGGGAATGTAAAATGGTGCAACCATTGTGGACAGTGAGGAGTGGTCTTGGTATTTCCTCAAAGAATTAAACATGGAATTGCCATATGATCCAGCAATTCTATTTCTGAATATATAGCCAAAATAAATCAAAGCTGGGACACGAAAAGGTATTTGTACACTCATGTTTATAGCAGTATTATTCACAGTAGCAAAAAGGTAGAAGCAGCCCAGGTGTTCATTGACAGATGAATGGATAAACAAACTACAGTATACACATACAATAGAATATTATGTAGTCTTAACAAGGAATGAAATTCTGACATAGTTTTAACACGAATGAACTTGAATATGTTATGCTAAATGAAATAAGCCAGTCATAAATACACAAATATTGCATGATTCCACTTATAGCTCAGAGTAGTCAAACACATAGAGAAAGAAAGTAGAACAGTGGTTACCAGGGGTGTGGGGAAAGCAGAATGGAGAACAGTGTTTAATGGGAACAAAGTTTCAGTTGAAGATGAGAAAGTTCTGGAGATGAATGGTGGTGATGGTTGCACAACAGTGTAAATGTCCTTAATGCCACTGAACTGTGCACTTAAAAATGGTCAAAATGGTGTTTCTATTATATATCAATAAATTTTATCTCAATAAAAATTATTCAAATTCATATTTGTCTACAATTGGTAGTTTAATTTCTCCTTGTGAAACAAGGGCTAGACAATGGTCCGCCTTCTCCTTCTCACCTACTTTCTGTAGCCAGAGTCATGCCTAGCTGAAAATCCTGTTTTTATAAGGAAGATTTAATGAGATGGCCAAAGTCACTCTGCGGCCAGAGGAGGGACATGGTTTCTCCTTGAGGCCTCACCATGGCTGCCGAGTTTGTCCAACAAGGCCCCTTACAGTGGTCACATAACCACAGCGCAAACAGATTATGCAAAGCCCTTCTAAGGGAACTTAATTCCATTGTCTCTCCCCCACTTTAACAGATGTAAATGCAAACTACTGTTCTAATAGTGATGAGCTAGGCTCAAATGGACCCAGAAAGCACCTTTTCAGAACTTGCTCCTGTCTCTTTGCTTCTCTGGCTCTGGCTTTTTATTTCCCTTTTCCTTGAAAGGCATAGCACACACTCCTCAAAGGGAAGAAGGAATTCCCCCATGGCTTTAGAATCCTTAAGAGCAAATTCACTCACTCTGACTTTCCAAAATTTGCCCTGGATTATGTTATAGAAGTTCCTGTACCAGTGTTGCATTTTTTCTAAATGAAAAATAAAAGATCAATTGAGCATCCTGCATTTGTTTTTATTAAGCAAAAGAAGCTCACACCAGTCCGTGAATACTCTGTAGAGTAAATGAAAGGAAGATTGATGCCATGCTGTATGAGAATAGTCTATAACCCTTATATCTCTGCAGGCTCGTGTTCTCAAACCGGGAAAAGTTGATATTCATGTAGAGAAACAGAGCAGCATGTATCTTAAAGAGAGGTTTAGTGTTTCCCCTTTTGTAGATGCTTCTAATTTACAAAACCAGATGAGGCTCTATAGATAGATGTCTTGTTTGCCTTGTTTTGCATCTCCAACTCAAGATGGGATTATTCAGATGATTTTTTTCTTCCCTAAAAAAATAATTCATAGACAAAAAATGTACCCACTTATGCACAGTTAACAAAACTGTGAAATACAAGTTTATTTTCCATTACATATTAACTTCATTTCACAGCCTCAGTTCACTTCACTTACTGCTTCTTCCTTGATATCTCTTATTATATCCATGGGAGACCCCTAATTCCAGCCCATGGAAAGCCTGTATTTTGGAAAAGCTCTTCATGGAATATTTATAACTTAGAATAGGTTAAAGCAAGGAGTGTATTTCACAGTATCAAATTTTAAAATATGAAATGTAGCATTTATGGGGGTGGAAAACTAATGATATGCCACAAATGATATTTAGATTTTAAAGTACTCCTCAGATCATTTTTTAAAGATTTTGAAATACAGAAAATGTGAAAAGGATACATACCAAAGTGTAAAGATAAAAAACCCACAAAGGACACACATGTACCCATTTGCCAAACTTTAGAGATAAGACATTAACTTTGAAGAATCTGAAGTCTTCTAAGTGCTCCCAGTTGGCCGCATACCCCTTGGACTTTGTTGTGACAGCTTCCCTGGATTTAGTTTTAATGATTCTCTTGTTTTTCTTCATAGTTATATAAATGCTTACATATCTCTAAACAATATATGTATTGTTTTACTTTTTTTATTTTATATGAATGACCTCAAATAGTATTTGGTCTTTTGTAATTTACTTGTGGGATCAGCATTATGTTTTTTGAGATTCATGTATGTATATACTTGACTTAATGTAATTCATTAGTTTTCACTTTGTATAGTGGTCTATAACATGAATATATTACACTGAATAGTATACTACATTTTGCAATTGAAAAACCTTTGGTTTGTTTTAGTGTGAGGAAAGGATCCCTTTTTAATATTTTCTACAAGGATACTCAATTATATCACACCATAAACCAACCATTCCTGTGGATTTGAAATATCAGGTTTGTTATTTATTCATTTCCACTTTGTGTGAGTCTTTTCTGGGTTCTTTAATATGTTTGTTTATCTATTTGTTTATTTTTGTGCTGTGCTGTCTTAATAATTAGAGCTAAATAGTAATAAAATAACTAATACATGTTGACATTTATGATATGGCAGGTACTTAACTATATGGTAACTCATTTATTTCTCATTATTACCCTTTGAAGTGGCCACTGTCACTATATAGATTAAGAAACTGATACAAAAAAATAAACTGTAGCTATCTAGGCAGGATTAGAAATCCAATCTATCCACAGAGATTGTGTGAATGATTCTTGTTATAAATCATGATATCTGGTTTGGCAATAGGTCTTCTTAAGGACTGTCTTAGATATTCTTAATTCTTTGTACTTACATGCAAAATTTATATACATTTTACTAAATTCCATGCAAAATGAAAACTATTAAATTTTTCATTGATTCAAAGAAAAGTCTAGTACACGATGGCTTTAATGGTGAATTCTATTAAACATTTAAAGAATTAACACCCATTCTTCTCAAACTCTTCCAAACAACAAAAGAGTAGGGAATAATCCCAAATCATTTCATGAAGCCAGAGTTACCCTGATAACAAAACTAGATAAGAACAATACAGGAAAAGAAAACTACAGTAAAGTGAATTCAGTAGTACAAGACAAGGATCATACACCACGATCAAGTGGGATTTATTTCAGGGTTCAACATCTGCAAATCAACTATGGTGATATATCACATTAATAAAACTAAGGAAAAAATCTTATGGTCATCTCAATAAATTCAGAAAAAATGTGACAGAATTCAACATATTTTGATGATAAAAATTGTCAACAAACTGGGTATAGAGAAAAAATATCCCAACAAAAATAAAGGCCATATATGACCAGCCTACAACTAACATCATACTCAACAATGAAAATCTAATTTTATGAAAAGATCAATAAAATCCATGAGACAGTAGTCAGCCTAATTAGGAAAAAAATTACAGATTCCCAATATCAGAATGAAAGGGAGAGCATCACTACAAATGTAACTGTCATGAATAACCATAGATTAAATAAATCAACAACCTAGATGAAGTATATAAATTGCTTTAATGGTATAAACTATCAGAGCTCACTCAAGAAAATATAGGCAATACTGCCAATAAAAGAAGTATTTATAAAAGAAATCAGATTGGTAATTAAAAACCTTACCAGGATAAAAACTCTAGCCTGAGATGGCTTCATTGTTGAATTCTAAAAAACATTTAAGAAAAATATAACACAAATTCTATCCATACTTTTACAGACAATAGAAGCAAGGGAATTTTTCCTAACTCATTCCTTGAGGCCGAATTACCATCATACCAAAGTCAGATGACATTGTTAGAAAAGAAAACTATAGACCAAAATTTATCATGAATATATATGTACAAAAGTCTCTAAGAACATTTTTACCAATTTGAATGTTGCAACTGAGGTAATATACCATTTTAACCGACTAAATTAAGTAAAAAACATATGATCATGCCAGTAGAACCAGAAAAAAACATTTGACCAAAGTCAACAGTTATTTATAATAAGAACTTGCAGTAAAGTAAGCATAAAATGCAACTTCTTTAAGCTGATAAAAGGCTTCAATAAAAAGAAATCTTAAAGCTAACTGCCTTATTAACTCTAATAATATATGAATTCATTTGTATTTTCTAGATAGATAATTAGCAAATAATGACACTTTTGTTCCTTTCTCTATTGTGATGACAAAGCTCCTTAGTGCAATGCTGAAAAGAAATGGTGATAATGAATATTTGGGTCTTGTTCATGATTATAAAAATAATTATTTTAATATTTTAATGTGGTTGTAGCATTTTGTATATTTTTTGTAGATTCTGTTTTTTTTTTGTTAAATACATTTCCTTAATTTCTAGTTATTAAAAGTTTTAACCATGAATGACAGATGAATTTATCATGAACTTTTATCTTTCTTTTTGTATCTTTTGACATAACCATAGTTTTTCTCCTTTCAGCTCTTAATGCAGTAATTTCATTAACATTTCATTTACAAGGATTAGAATTACTGACATATTTTCATTTATTTCTATTCTCATACTTTGTTCTTTTAATTTAGTTTGATTTTTCCTTGTTTCTTTTTTCCGCTTTCTTCAGAACAATTACAGGATCCCAGGGAATGTTATTTGAATCATCTCTTCACTTATATGCTAGTGGGATTCAAGATTTAATTCTCTGAATTTTTTTTAAAAAACTTGCAAGTTAAACATCATTCTCACTAAAATTGTCAGTTTGTTAATAGTTTAACTGTTATTTGTTTAAATTGGTTCCCATGTTTATTTAAGACTTAAAGAGACAGTAGTTCCAGCCAAGATGGAGGCTTAGGTAGAAACCCTTTGCTTCCTTGCACAACCAAAAGTAGGATAACAACTAATCTAAAATCAATAATCAACTAGAAGTGCTAGAAAATCAAACTACATGGAACTCTGACAACCACAGAATTAAAGAAACAGTCAAACAGAATAACCAGATCTGTAAGGCTGTGGACGGAGAGAGATTGAGGTGAGGTGGCAGACCATGGGGTTGGGACAGGCTGTGGTGAGGCAGCAGGCTGCAGGGGAGGGGTTGACTTAAGGGGAAACTGAGATTCAGAGGTGGCTGTGGACTACAGCAGTTGCTGAGGGGGAGAAACTCCCCATTCTCACATAAGAATTCATTGAAAAGTGTGATAGAGATGAGCAGGCAAGCCGCATTGTTCCCTCTGTGCCTCCCAGACCCCACAGGCAGCACCAGTAGTGCAGCAAGGAGGGTTGCCCCACCTGGTGAATACCTAAGGCCCTGCTGCCATACAACTTAACAGGGGCCCTGAACAAGGAAATAGGGCCAAAATGAAAGAACAGAACAAAACCTCAGAAAGAGAGCTAAATGATGAGAATATAGCCAACCTATGTGATGGAGAATTTAAAACTCTGGTAATCAAAATTCTCACAGAACTGATTGAGCTTGGTAAAAAAATGAAAGAACAAATGAAAGATACCCAAAATGAAATAAAGCAAAATATCCAGGGAACCTACAGTGACAGGAAGGAACCAGGACTCAAATCAATGATTTGGAACAAAAGGAAGAAATAAATATCCAACTGGAACAGAATGAAGAAACAAGAATTCAAAAAAGCGAAGAGAGTCTTACAAACCTCTTGGATAACCTGAAATGTTCCAATATCTGAATTATAGGGGTGCCAGAAGGAGGAGAAGAACAGCAGGAAATCAAAAACTTATTTGAAAAAATAATAAAGGAAAACTTCCCCAATCTGGTGAAGAAAATAGTCTTTCAGGAAGTCCAGGAAGCCCAGAGAGTCCCAAAGAAGTTGGACCCAAGGAGGAACACACCAAGGCACAGCATCATTAAGTTACCCAAGATTAAAGACAAAAAGAGAATCTTAAAAGCAGCAAGAGGAAAAGAAAGAGTTACCTACAAAGGAGTGATCATAAGACTATCAGCTGATTTCTCAAAAGAAACTTTACAGGCAAGAAGGGGCTAGAAAGTATTCCAAGTCATGAAAGGCAAGGACCTACATCCAAGAATACTCTATCCAGCAAAGCTATCATTTACAATGGAAGGGCAGACAAAGTGCTTCCCAGATAAGGTCAAGTTAAAGGAGTTTATCATCACCAAGCCTTTATTATATGAAATGTTAAAGGGACTTACCTGAGAAAAAGAAGATAAAAAACTATGACCAGTAAAATGACAACGAACTCACAACCATCAACAAATAAACCTAAAAAAATAAAAGAAAGAAAAACAACAAAAACAAAAAATAAGTGAACAACTAGAATAGGAACAGAATCAGAGAAATGGATATCACATGGAAGGTTTTCAGTGGGGAGGTGGAGGGCAAGAATGGGGGGAAAAGTTGCAGGGAGGAAGAAGCATAACTGGTAGGCATTAAATAGATGGGGAAAGGTCAAAAATGGTACAGGAAACAGAGAACTCAAAGAACTTATATGTACAACCCACGGACATGAACTGAGGTTGGGGGATGCTTGAGGATTGGGGGATGCAGGGAGGAGGAGGGATAAAGGGAGAAAACTGGGAAAACTGTAATAGCATAATCAAGAAAATATACTTAAAAAGACTTAAATAAAGACTTTTAATCATGTTTTATAACAGCCTATAAATCATGTGTATTTGTTAGATATATTACAATCTATATCTATATTTGTTAGATATATTATAATCTATATCTATAGGCTATAGATAGCGTATATTGATTGTTCTATTGAAAGGGATATTATATTCAAGTTCTATATTTTGTTTGTTGTTGTTTCATGACAATATAAGTGACTTTAAAAATTACTCAAGTATACCACACATAGTAGAAAAAGCAAATCTTAATATTTAAATCTCAAATTGTCATTCAAATGTATGTAAAATCCATTCCTTTACTGAGGTTCTATTGGTAGAATATGCTTTCAGTTTTTCATTATTTAGAAAAAATGTCTTCCTTTTACTCATATTCTTGAAAAATACTTTGCTGGGTATAAAATTCTAGCATGACAGTTATTTATCTTCAAATCTTTAAAGATATTATTCCATTGTATATGGCTCCCATTGTAATTGACATATCAGACAAATTCGTGGTGTTCTCTTTTGGATAATGTCTTTTTTCTATGAAATCTGCCATTATATTTGTTTTTGAAATTTGCCACTATAATTATGGTATTGTCTACTTTCCCTATTAATCTTCCAATTTTTGCTTCATGTTTTTGAGGTTTTGGTGATAGATACATATACATTTATAATTATTAAACCTTCCTGATCAACTAATTTATCATTATGAAATAACTTTCTTTTTCTCTAGTAGTACTTTTTTTGTCTTCAAGTCTGCTTTGTCTTATAATACTACAGTCATTTCAGTTCTTTTATAGTTAGTGTTGCATGGTATAATTTTTTCCATTCTTTTAATTTCAATATATGTATTTCTTAGAATCTAAGTTGACTCGCTTGTAATCAGCATATAGTTGAATCCTTACTTTTTTTAGCCAGTGATTTGAGTGTTTAGCTTATTCATATTTAAAATATTTATTAAAACAGATTTATTCTTGACACTATTTGCTTTCTAAATGTTTTATATCTTTTTCTTCCTATTTTCCTCCTTTACTGCCTTTTGTGTTTAAGAAATATTAGTGAGCCCTGGGTGGTGTAGCTCAGTGGATTGAGCGCGGGCTGCGAACCAAAGTGTCACAGGTTTGATTCCCAGTCAGGGTACATGCCTGGGTTTCAGGCCATGACCCCCAGCAACCACACATTGATATTTCTCTCTATCTCCCTCCCTTCCCTCTCTAAAAATAAATAAGTAAAATCTTAAAAAAAATAAAAAAGAAATATTAGTGAATTACTATCAATTACTATATTATTTTTAAACTTTATTTTTGAGTTATTTCTCAGGGTCTGCTGTTTGGGCTATAATATTCATCTTAATTTATCATGATCTTAAGGTTAATATGAATTAAATTCTAGCAAAATTATATTGCTTCAATTTAATTTTATCCCTCACCCCACTTTGTGCTACTATGTTATATATATTGCATGCACAGGTGTTATGAGCCCGCTAATACAGTGCTAAGTTATTGATTTATACAATTTTATGATTTTTATAAAAATTAAGAGAAAAAACAAAAGCATTTTAGCAGTGTTTACATTCACCTACATACAGTCATACCTTGGTACTCACCAGCTTCAGAACTTGTCAAGCCCTGTACTCATTACATTTTGACAAGAAAAAAATGTTTCAGCACTTGACACTTGCTCAGGACTTGTACTTGCTAGAACTGGTATGAGTCACAAATCTGCCCCACAAAAGAAAATGCTTCTTATTTGGTATTCATCGGTTTTGGCACTTGTCATGAGTTCCAGAATGAATTAATAACAAGTACCAAGGGAACACTGTATTTAATATTTGTAATCTCTTTCTTTCTTCCTTTGAATTTAAATTATTGCCTGGGTTATTTATTATCATATTACATTTTTTTCATTATTTTTTGTAAGGCAGATCTGTGAGCAATGAATTTTCTGTCTTTGACCATCTGAAAATGTCTTTCCTTTCCTGAAGTTTTTAAGGATAGTTTTGCTGGACATGAATTCTTGGTTGATACATTTTTTCTTTAAATATTTAGAATTCCATTATACCAGATTCTGATCTCAATGATCTCTGATGAGATGTTACATATTATTTATTTTGTCATTCACCTAAACTTGATGTGTTTTTTTTCTCTCAAGGTTTTTTCTTGATCTTTGTCTTTGCAATACAGTAACTATGATTTGTCTAGTTATGGATCTCTATTTCTCCCTTTATTCTACTTAGGGTTCATTGAACTTCTTGGACTTTGTACATTAATATTATAGTTTTCAAAAAATCAGGGAAGTATTGGACCATTAATTTTATGCCTGCTCCACTTTCTCTTTTCTTCTTGGCACTTGCATTATGTAATGTCAGTATGTTTGATGTTGTTAAACAGGTCTTTGAGGTTTTGTTAATTTTTCTTAGATATTTTTTCTCTTAGTTATTCAGATTGAATAATTTCTATTGGTCTATTTTCAAGTTCACTGATTATTTTTTCTACCATCTCAAACCAGCTGTTGAGACCATCCAGAAGATTTTTAATTTTCATTATTTTACTTTCAAATCCTGAATTTTTACTGAATATTTTAAGACATTTTAACAGACTTTGTTTTTTGGATCAGTTTTTGGTTTATGGTAAAAGTACACAGAAAGTACAGATTTCCCATATTCCTTCATCCTCCTGCACAGAATTTTCTCTAGTTTCAACATCTTTCATTAATGTGGTACTTTAAAAATTATCAACCAATATTAATACATTACGGCTAACTAAAGTCCATAGTTTACAGTGAGGCTCACAATTTGTGCTGTGCAGTTTGTCAATCATAGAGCCCTTTGTCACTTTTATAGTACCTTACAGAGTAATTTCCCTACCCTAATTATCCCTGTTGTTTACCTATTCATCCCTATTCTCCTCCCCTTTTCCTTCTTTCACCTGACAGCTACTGATCTTATTGTCTATAGTTTTGTCTTTTATAGGCGATCATACAGTATGCAGCCTGTTCAAAATTTCTTACTTCACTTAGGAAGATGTATTTATGTTTCCTCCAAGTCTTTCTATAGCTTGATAGATCATTTCTCTTTTATCACTGAATAATATTCTGTTGTATGTATGTATCACAATTTGCTGCTCCACGCCTCTGTTGAATGACATCTTGGTTCCCTCCAGTTTTTGACAATCATGAAAAAAGCTGCTATAAATATTTGTGTGCAGGACTTTATGCAGACCTAAGTTTTTAACTTATTTGGGTAAATACCTACAAGTTTAGTTGCTGGACCATATAGTAAGTCCATGTTTCACTTTATAAGGAATTGCCAAACTGTCTTCAAAAGTGGATGTACCATTTTACTTTCCAGCAACAAAAGAGAGATTGGTGTTTTGAGCTTTACCCATTCTATTAGTTGTGTAATAGTATTTTATTATTGTTTTAATTTGCAAATGCCTAATGACAAATGATGTTGAAAATAATTTCATATGCTTATTTGTTTTGTATATATCATCTCTGGTGAAGTGTGTATGCCCAGATATTTTGATCATTTTTAAATTAGGTTGTTCATTTTCTTATTGTTGAGTTTCAGGAGTTCTTTGTATATTTTGAATGCAGGTGTTTAGATCTATAGAAAAAATTAAGAAAAACTGAAATCTTAATAATATAAATCTTCCTACCAATGAACATAAAATCTCTCTTCATTTATTAGATCATTGATTTCTTTCATCAGAGTTTACATTTATTAGTCATATAGATTCTGTATATATTTTATATTTATACATGAATTGTTTTTTTTTGGTGTTAATATAAATGGTGCTGTGTTCTTAATTACAAATTTCAATTGTTTATTGCTGGTATAAAAGAAAACAATCAACTTTTTATGTTAATTAATTTATAAATATAAATTTAATTAGTCAATATAAAATCAATATTAAATCCAAGAAATTAATAGAAACCAAGATATATTTTATTATCAATATCCATATCAAAATTAATTTAATAATTGGTTATTAACCAATTTTAAATGTAATTAATATAATATGTTGTATGGAATGAATATTAATTTATATAACTGATTAATAATAATATAATTTAATACCAATATATTGTATCCTGCAACCTTGCTATAATTGATTATTACTTCCATCAATTTTTTGTCATTCTTTGAAGTTTTCTCATTTCTAAGATCTATTTATTAAATTTCTTTTTTTTACTTTTATAGTCTCACTTTTATTTTTATTTTTAATTAAATATTTGATTGCTGTTCTATTACAGTTGTCCAAATTTTTCCTCCTTTGCTCTCCTCTGCCCAGCTCACCACTGGCTCCCACAGTCAATCCCCTCTGTTGTCCATGTCCATGGGTCATTCATACACGTTCTTTGACTAGTCCCTTCTCTTCCTTTCCACCCTTATTTCCCTCCCTCCTTCCCTATAGTCACTGTCATTCTATTCCTTGTTTCCATGTCTCTGGTTCTATTTTGCTCGTTTGTTTGTTTTGTTCATTAGGTTCCTCTTATAGGTGAGATCATATGATATTTGTCTTTTACTGCTTGGCTTTTTCACTTAGCATAATAGTCTCCATTTTCACCCATGCTATCAGAAATGTAGGAGTTCTTTCTCTCTGCTCTCCATGGAGTGCTTTCCATGTGGTCTGGGAGCTCTTCCAGAGCCTGCCTAACCTGAAGCTCAGGTGGCACTGGGCTGGGAAAGAAGAAGGGGAGAAGGCCCAGGTTGGCAGGTCTGGGAGGCCATGTGGCTCAGCTGCAAGCCCCATGCCCCTCCCCTGTAATGGCGGCCTTGATGGCAGATGCTTACCAGCCACCCACGCCTACTTCTATGGTGTGGCCCTATTAGCTGCAGGTCCCACCAAGGCTTCCACTCGGCCTGCTCCAGCTCAGGTGGAGCCTTGGACCTACCACACGTCCAAGTGTGGAATGCTACGTGGCCTAGCAGTGGGTGACAGGCCCCTCTGCATGTCTGGCATATGTGGAACTGTGAATAAATATATTATGGAAGAATACTTACCTGGAAGTAGTGCACACTGTAGTTCATCAATCAAAATAGGTTTTGTGAACATTTATTGTGACCTACTGTGGGCAGGCTTATATGCTAGCTTCAATAGAGGTTTTAAGAATATAAAGTCATAGTTTTTCATTGCATTAGTAATTACATTTACTTCCCAAGGACTTACTACATGTGTTTTAAATGTTTATTACTCTCAGTGCTTTTATACATTTTATCATGTGCAATTCTCATAACAAATATATGAACTATATACTTTAGTTAACTATGCTTATTTTTAAATGAAGAAACTAGGGTAAAAAGGGGTGAATAATTAAGTAAAGGATTCAAACCCTTGCTGTCTGACTGCAGAGCCTGTGTCCTTAACTACTACACGACATGACGGTATATAATACTAGACTACACTACACTATACACTAGTATATGTAAGCCACTTAGAGTCTAATAGAAAAGTAATGGATACAATAAATAGAAAGAATAAAGACATCAAAGAAATATTTGCTAAATGTCACTATAACAACATAGATGAGAGGATCACTAGAGGGTATGCTGAGCTGATCTGGGAAACTTCTTGGCAAATTGAAACTTCAACTGTACTTAAAGCCAATATCAACCATGCATGCTGAGGTACATAAATTATGGTGTCAAATGATGTTTTTTTCTCTTATAATCCATTGCTAATTCCATTTAATGACACACTAAGAATAAACTGAGCCTACTGGGAAGTTTAAACCTTTGTTATCCCTGATGAGTCAAAAAAACCATATTCTGGTTCTTTTCCACTTGTAAACAGGAAGGTAACACTTCCCCCAAACACCTTCAATTTACATTGTAGCCTTAGGATTAGGTTCTGGTCTGAAGAATATGAATGAAAGTTATGTTGCTATTTCTAGGCCTGGGCATAAACATCCCAAACAGTCATACAAACTCTCTCCATTCCACAGAGAGTGGGGAAGCTACCAGATGAAACTATTTACAGCAGAACCCCCAGAGGAACCACCTGACTCTTAGTATAAATATGAAATGAGCAATAAATAATTCTTTATTAATTTAGGCTGCTGAGATTTCAAGGTTGCTTGTTATAGCAGTGAGTTTTAATTACCCTGAACAATGAAACAAATAAGAATGCAGACTAGCAAAATCACTGCACAGTCCCTTATAGGGAATCTCTGGAGGATTCAGGAAAGTGTGTTTGCAATCTTCAAAATTTCTTTGTGCTTTATCATTTCTTATCTTTTACATTCTTGGTTCTAAGAGGTTTCATGAGTGACAATGTTTTTTGCATAAGAGTCAAAAGAAAATGACCCTTGGTTTAAGATAACTTTGATCATTGCATACTATTTTAGGGTCAAAAATTACTGAAACAATACTATTATAATAGCTAATACTTATTTAGAAGTTTGAATTAATTTCTGTTGTATGGATTTTGTGTCTTATTTTGTTTAATTTTCAAAACAATAAAAGCTGGGTGCGACTGTTATGCATTAGCAGCAGTACAATGTGATTTTTTTTTTCATTTTCACCAATAACTTTATTGATTTAGATAGTTTGAGTATGTCAGCTATTTCCCACATGGTATAGCATTCATTGTTCTTAATTAATGTCTTGATTTTTTTAAAAATATATTTTATTGATTATGCTATTACAGTTGTCCCATTCCCCCCCTTCTCTCCCCTCCACCCTGTACCCCCCTCCCACCCACATTTCCCCCTTTAGTTCATGTCCATATGTCATACTTATGAGTTCTTTAGTTTCTACATTTCCCGTACTATTCTTGCCCTCCCCCTATCTATTTTCAACCTACATTCTATGCTACTTATTCTCTATACCTTTTCCCCCTCTCTCCTCCTCCCACCCCCCTGCTGCTAACCCTCCATGTGCCCTCCATTTCTGTGGTTCTGTTCCTGTTCTAGCTGTTTACTTAGTTTCTTTTGGTTTTGCTTTAGGTGTGGTTGTTAATATTTGTGAGTTTGCTGTCCTTTTACTATACATGTCTTTTCTTTATCTTCTTTTCTTAGATAAGTCCCTTTAGCATTTCATAAAATAAGGGCTTGGTGATGATGAACTCCTTTAACTTGACCTTATCTGAGAAGCACTTTATCTGCTCTTCCATTCTAAATGAGAGCTTTGCTGGATAGAGCAATCTGGGATGTAGGTCCTTGTCTTTCATGACTTGGAATATTTCTTTCCAGCCCCTTCTTGCCTGTAAGGTCTCTTTGGAGAAATCAGCTGACAGTCTGATGGGAACTCCTTTGTAGGTGACTGTCCCCTTACCTCTTGCTGCTTCTAGGATTCTCTCCTTCGTTTTTACCTTGGCTAATGTAATGATGATGTGCCTTGCTGTGTTTCTTCTTGGGTCCAACTTCTTAGGGGCTCTGTGAGCTTCTTGGATTTCTTGGAAGACTGTTCCCTTTGCCAGATTGGGGAAGTTCTCCTTTATTATTTGTTCAAATACGTGCTCAATCTGTTGCTTTTCCCCTTCCGATTCTGGTACCCCTATAATTCGGATATTGGAACGTTTAAAGGTGTCTTGGATGCTCTTAATCTTTTCCTCAATTTTTTGAATTCTTATTTCATCATGCTTTCCTGCTTGGTTGATTCTATCTTCCTTCTGGTCCACTGTATTGTTTTGAGACTCAGATTCCTTCCTTTCACTATTGGCTCTCCTCTGCGTGTCTTCCTGCATCTGTTTTATGGTAATCTGCATTCTTTCATCTAAATTCCATCCAAAATCAACCAGCTCCGTGAGCTTTCTGATCACCAGTGTTTTGAACTGCGCATCTGATAGATTGGCTAATTCTTGGTCGCTCAAAAGGATGAGTCCTGGGGGACTGATCTGCTCTGTTGAAAACATTTTTTTTTCCCACTGTCTCTCCTTTTTTTTTTCCGGTCTGGTTGCTCTTGTTACGGTGGGGGGCGGAGCCTTAGGTGCTCACCAGGGCTGGGCACCCCAGTCGCTAGATTGTGACGTTATATGTGGGGGTGGGGTGGGGGCGGGAGCGGGAGCGGGATGGGAGAAAACAATGGTGGTAGTTCCGTTCCCCTGGACTCAGACCCTTGTCTGGGCTTCTGGGCCGTGAGCTCTGCCCCGGTCCACAATCGCTACCCCTCTGGGTCTGCCAGCCGCAGCTTGCGTACTCAGGGATCACCGCTGCCTTCTTGCGCCCCCGGATGGCTTTTGCGCCGATTTCGCGCCAAACCTTCCCCCGACCTCTGCGTGCCGCCGACCCGAGCCAGCCCCGCGCCCACCTGGCTGTCTTCTCCTACCAGTCGGGCTGAATGTGTCTACTTCAACTTCTTGGCTGCCCAACTTCCATTCAGATAAATCCTCTGCCGGATCTGGGTGTTATTCTGATAGTAAATTATTGTTGTAAATTATTGGTTTTCTAATCTTGGTTGTATGAGGAGGTACGGTGCGTCCACCTATTCCTCCATCTTGCCGGAAGTAAAAGTCACAATGTGATTTTAATACCACTTAAAGAAATTCTTAGTGCCCAAAGTGCTTTGCAAATTCTTAGGAAAAAATAGTGTAGTTTTCATATGTGAGGACATAACTTGGCCATATTTCAACAGCACTGATTCTTCCTAAAGTTTTGAGAATCTTTCCTGAAAATACATAAAAAAAGTGTTTTTCCATTTGACATGAGATTTCTAAATGAAGCTCATGAGTCAGATGCTGTATTGATCTAATATGCCATTAAGTGGCAAAATGGTACAATTTATCATGTCCAGATGGAATTCTGGGAAATTCTCTCTACTGTGGGTCCCCGTACATACTTTCTCATTTCTTTGTATAACAGACTAATGATAGAGGAGCTCTCATTTCGCCTTTTGTTTCCAACAAGCAAATGCCTGTAAACAAACAATTATTTTTGAAGTAGTGTACTTTCTCCTACACTGTTTAAAGCAATGATTTGTTTATTTCAAACTATAAACTCTATTTTCTGCCGATAAAACAAATTAGCTTTTGTATGAATATGAGAACATAGTTTTTTGGTTTTTTTTTCGTTTTTTTTTAAAGGTTTTATTTATTTATTTTTTAGAGAGGGAAGGGAGATAGAGAGAGACATCAATGTGTGGTTGCTGGGGGTTATGGCCTGCAACCCAGGCATGTACCCTGGCTGGGAATCAAACCTGGGACACTTTGGTTCCCAGCCCGCACTCCATCCACTGAGCTACGCCAGCCAGGGCTGAGAACATAGTTTTTTTTTAAGTTATCTAGTAAAAAAGGTCTCTCCTGCCATAGTGTATTAAATAGGTTATTAAATTCCATTAATTTAAGTGCATGTGAGTGTCCCTGGCTTAAGTGAAACAGTTCTGCAGATGATATTTATCCAAAATCAAAATTGTCTTTTTGGGTAGCCTTGAAACAAAGAGTCACAACCTTACACAGGGCAAGGAAAAAAACAAAGCTCACTTTGTATAAAAACCATGTCATTAAGTTCTGCAGAATGTGTTGACATCTCACCCACTACTTCTCAAGAAAATATAACGGATGACATTTTATGCACATTACTTTTCCTGTTCTATACTTCAGTAGGAGGAGTATGTTGAATACTCTCAGACAATGACACATCCCCACATGCCACAGTTAAGAGCATTGTCTTAGGTACTGTCTCTCAGTTTCACTATGAATACATCTATCTTTTCCTCTATTTTCAGATGTCTTCTTCAGCTTCTTCATCCACCTCCACTTCCTTCCCCATATGGCCACCTCTGTTTACGACCTATGGCTAAGTTTCCCTTCTCTCCTTGCATTCCAGTACCAGCTTCTCTTTCTTTGCCTCATGTGTAAAAGTCATTGGATTTTCAACTTATCTACGTAACTCCTGACTTGCCTGCAACCTGGTGCCAAACATAGCAGGACATTTTGCAGTGACATTTGAGATGCTAAGTGAAGACTGTCTGCACACAACAGAGCCACTTGAGTAAGCAGGTGGAACAGAGCTTTCAATCAAATGCAGCCAGTTCTTGTTATCTGCACTACTTATGGCCTGTAATATCCATGAGAACACCAAATTAGCAGATATCGAACCACTGCTCCTAGTGTGACAGGACATAGCTGAACAGCAGCCATTCTCAGACAACAGGCATTCCCAGATAAGCAGTTATCTCAAGGTCGGACGCTAACCCCTGCTTTCTGCTTCTGTATGCCCGCTTTCAGCAGCTGCTCTCTTTCCCCCTCCTCCTTCTGCCTTTGTAACAAGAATATAAGAAGCCCCAGCCTGAGCTCAGAGCCCAGAGTTTGGAGACAATCTCCTCTGGGTCCGCATGCGTGAATAAAACTCCACTTCGCAAACTCCGGCGCTGTTTGAGTCACTTTTCTATAACATTTTGGTTCCCTGACTGGGAAACGACTCACGCGAGAAGCTGTTGCCTCCGGTGAAGGTAGACTTGGGGCAGCTGGGGGAGCCTGGCAGTGATAAGGAGGCATGCGCCCCTGGTGATTTCGGGTCCTGAACATCCTGGGCTCTGGAGGCTCGGCCCCTGGGCCCCTCTTTGACCCGGACTGGCGGGGTGCGAACTGGTGAAATCTGGGAAGTCGCCTATCTGGTAAGTGCCCCAGGGACCTGTGCCTGAGACCAGGCCCACCCTTGTGGTGGAAGGAGGGACTGATCACCCCTCAGGCAGGAAGGCCCAGGCAGGGTTCCCACTGTTGGGGTGGGTGGGAACATGATAAGCTCTTTGTGCTTGTGTGAATGACTGTGTTTGTTGCTCCACTGGAAGAAGCCTACAGAGCATGAGTGAGCCTTAACCTGTGGTTCCTAGGTCTGTCCTACAGCATAACGGCTGGGAGTTTAACCCGAATTCTACTGGGGCAGCCTTAGCCAAGACAGACCCAAGTTTCTCGCGAGAGGAGAGGCCAGGTGGGTGACACGTGAGTCCCTTCCCTTGTCTGTCAGCGCCGATGGGGAGAATTCATCATGCAGGGAGCATGTATCTGCCATGAGACCGAATCTGAAAGAGCAAGTCTCTGCCATTGGTGTTGTTTCTGATCAGAAACCCTCTGTACTTGAAGACCTGTTTAAGGTCACCTGTAAGATCTAAGAAAGGTCGCCTGTAACCAGTTGGGGAGAATGCCTTTGCCACTTGGGACCCAGGAAGGGTCATTTGGGGCTGATGAGTATTTCAGCCAGAGGCAAAGCAGCATGTCTCTGCCAAGAGACTGGGCCTTAAGGAGCATGTCTCTTCGAGGTACCAATGGACGCATTGGTGCAAGAGAATGCCCCTACCTGTGTATTGTTCTGGTACTCTGTGTTTTGGATTTTGCTCTGTATCTGCTCTGAAAAGGAAATTGAGGATTCCAGGGAAGGTTGAAACTTCACACTCTGTAGGAAAGTAAATGAGAAAGTATAAGATATGTAAATGAAGAAGGTATGTGGGAAACTGTAAAAATAAATGGAAAAGTAAAAGTTTTAGGAAGAAATTATGTGGCGTTAGTAATAGAATGTGTAAGGCATGGAAATGCTCAGTATTGGACATCAGAATGGCACAGCTAAATATCTTGAAAGTTTGTTTTCATTTGAAAGTTGAAACTGGGTTTGTAATATCACCAAAGATGTACAATTTACATTTGTAAAGGTATGGATGACCTGTCAAATTGTCATTGCTAAATGTTATTCAGGAAAGACCTTGCAACTGAACATCTTCCCAAAAGACAGTCTCACAGGCACAGAGACTGGTTTGGGGATTATTGTGTGAATTAAACCTGTGTGTTCTTCTGTTTTTATAGGACGTATGCCTATGACTTCATTACCTGAGGGATTGGTTGCAATATAGGCCCTACTTAAGGAGCCCATTTTTCATCATCGACCCCTGAAACTCAGTGGTTTGGCTGAACTAAGTGGTTGGGTTGGTGAATAGTTTGGACGATCTGTGGGCTTCACTTTAGAACTGATTTTCCCTTTTCTGTCTTGATGGCATGGACAGGAAGGATTCAGATATTTGAAAGGAGGGAAATCCTAATATATTTCCCTCAGCCCGAGTTAAGTATAATGGACCACAAGAGTTTTGGATAGGTGTAGCATGCCTTGTACACCTTCCTCCAGATAAGCCATTCTTTACTTAAGTTCCTGCTTTTGTCATTTAGTTGTTATGATTTAATTGTGCCCTCCAACTCTTTCCAAATTTGTCATCTCCAGAATATGACCAGGATGCCAATGGTCCAGTAATGCCAGCTTTTGGACACCAAGCCTGAGACTTCCTAGTGACAGCCAACTGACTAGGATTCTGTAAGGTCCTTCCCCTTACAGGAAGGACTCCCTCCATGCTGCATGCATCCCCCCCCCCCCCCCCAGGGCACTCCTGACCCACGGGTAGGTAGGACAACATCCATGTCCAGCTGGAAGTAGTTACAAGAAGATGAGACCTTCGTCCATTGTCCTTTTAAAAATTTAAAGTGGGTGTATATCTGAAATGAGAGATTGTTACAGGATGCAGCCAAGAAGGGGACCCCAAATGGGCATTTAAAATGGGGTCCAGAACTCAAGGCATCCAGGAAATTTTAAGATGTCTTCATCCCTTCCCCCACAGGTGTGAGTTGGGGGAAGGGGCACACAGAGCAAGAACATGCAGGGCTGTTTTGTACAGCAACAACTTTACAGATAATCCATGTCATAGTCATTTGACATACCTATAGCCTTCGGCTGGTCACTTAGATATGCTAAATAGCTGTGGCCATGCTCTGGGCCAGGGGGATGGAAAGAGACTCCCCCTACCCAAGATGTGATTGGGGAGCAGGTCCAAGATGTGATTGGGGAGCAGGTCCCCCGAGTTACAGCACCTGCGTGGGAGCTTGGAGAAGATTGGCTCCATGACATGGGGCCACACCTGCCCAGACCCATGATGGCAGCCAGACGAGAGTGGGTACTGGCCCGTCCAGAATCTGTAGGCCATCAACGAAGCAGCCATCTCCCTCCACCCGGTCATCCCGAACCCTCCTGAGCCAGCTTCCCACAACAGCAATGTGGTTTACCTGCCTTGATCTGAAGGATGCCTTTTTCTGCATTCCTGTGGCACCTTCTAGCCAACCCATTTTCGCCTTCGAATGGGAAGACCCGCACACTGCGTTCAAGACTCAGTTGACCTGAACTAGACTGCCCCAGGGGTTTAAGAACTCCCCAACCTTATTTGGCGAAGCCCTAGCAAGAGACCTAAAGCCCCTCACCGAGGGGGAGCTGGACCTGACAACTCTGCAGTACGTGGACGACCTCCTCCTGGCAGCCCCATCCGGGGAACGGTGCTGGAAGGAATGCACACGCTGCTGAGGCACCTGGCTGAATTAAGGAAAGAGCACCAGAAGAACATCCTGAACACACTCCTACTCTTCACATCGAGATGCAGAGGGCTCTCGCTGTGTATATGAAGTGCCCCCATAGCTGTACTCGCAGTCCTCTGTCATGGCCCTTCATGGTGCTCCCTGGGGTTCACCTGCCCCAGTGGCGTGAGAGCTCCCTCAGGGTTCCAGCTGAGTTGCCAGCTTGTTGGAAGTACTTACGGTGTGATCAGGGGCACGGACGGAAAACGGCAGAGTTGCCAACACCCTCCAGAACCTTGTCTGATTTCTGAGAAAAATGCTCATTCCCCTGAGAAAAAAGCCAGCCTGCACCCTGCTGCTGTGGAACTCGGCCCCTCTACCAGGCTTTGAAGGGTCTGGACACTAAGTCCCTAGAATTGGGAGAAAATGAAGAGAAAGCCTTCCAAGATACTAAGGGGTGCCTCAGTGATGTTCCTGCCCTTAGACTGCCAGATCTGGGGCAGCCTTTTGATCTGTACATCCATGAGAGAGACAAGGTAGACATTGGGTCCTGATCCAGCCTGTTGGACCATGACAATACCAGTGGCTTACCTGTCTAGGCAGTTAGACCATGTCACCACCAGCTGGCCGCCTTGTCTGAGGGCAGTTGCTGCTGCCGTGACCCTCTTGCAAGAGGCAGACATGTTAACTCTAGGTCAAGAAATCAGTCTTCACGTACCACACTTGGGGAATAGCCTCCTTGCCAGGCAGGGGCATAAGTGGCTGTCCAACCCTAGACTGACTTAGTACCAGGGCATCCTCCAAGGAAACCCGAGGGTACATGTTAAGACCGTGAAACGAGTCAATCCAGCCACCTGCTTACCAGCAGAACTTGGAGAGCCAGACCATGACTGTCTCAAGGTAACCGAAGAGGTCCATGCCAGCCGGCCAGACCTCCGGGACCAGCCCCTGGCCTGACCTGATATCACCTACTACATGGATGGGAGCAGCTATATGGTTGAGGGCAGGAGAGTCACTGGGTATGCAGTAGTGGACGACTGCGGAATAGTGGTGACTGACAGATGGGAGAATATATATACCATAAGGGCAAGCTGGCAATCTAGTAAGGCAGTGCCATGCCCTCACCCACATGGGCAAGACCTCCCTAGAAAATCTGCTGAAGAGGTATTTCTATTTCCCAAACCTGGCAGCACTTTGTGCTCCCACCTCAGCACAATGCCTAACATGTGCTCGGAACAACACCGCCGGGCACCCAGAGATGAGGCCAGGGATACAGCACACAGGTAGACAACCCTTCGAAGACCTGCAAATAGACTTTACTGAAGTCAGGCCTAGCTGAGGGTTTCAATACCTCCTGGTGATCGTGTGTACCTTTTCTGGATGGGTTGAGGCTTTCCCCACCAAGAGAGAGAAAAGCCGGGAAGTCACCTGAGCCCTCCTGAGAGAGGTCATCCCGAGATACGGATTGCCTCTGACCACTGGAAGTGATAACAGGTTGGCCTTTGTCTCACAAATAGTACAAGAAACAGCCAAACTTCTGAACATCACATGGAAACTACACACTGCCTATCGACCCCAAAGTTCTGGGAAGGTAGAGCAGATGAACTGGATTCTCAAAGAAACCTTAGCTAAATTTTACCAGGAAACTGGACTGCCCTGGACGGACTTGTTGCTGCTAGCATTGCTTAGGTTGCAGGAATCACCCCTTGGATCCACTGCAGCCGGGCCAAAGCAGCAGCAGATCCTGAGGACCCGAGGACTAGGCCTGCACCTAGGCTACCCATGCTGAGGCTCCAGAGGACATCAGCCAGTAAAGAAGACACTAAGGATGGACCATTGTTCCGCAGTATACCTACCTGACTTTGATTGGCACCTTCGCAGGAGTATTGGGAATTGGACTAGTGACTGTGGCCCCTTCAGAATGGAATCCCGAGGAGCAGATCACCCTAGGAATAGTTTATCTCTGTTTGGTCTCTGCATTTGGGCTTATTGTATGCTTTACTTGACAAATGTGGCCCCTGTCTCAGCCCCAGCCTGCAAATGTAATACCCCCGGGCGTAGGATTATGCTCAGTGGTAGAGTGGTCTCTTACTATCTCCCAGGGTCAGCTTTCAGCTCCTCCACTGACGTGCCATTGGGTTGCATTCGGGGAGGGAAGGTATACCAGACTGGAGTGATATCCAGGACCATAGGATACCAGACCTGGAGGTGTCAAGCATATGGGACCCTGCATTCTCCAGACCTTGGTCCAACACCTGGACCATGGTGACTCATAGGGAAGCTGCCAAAGTGTTAGCTCTCCAGCAGTACCAACACCAGTATCAGCAGTTGCAACCTTCCCCAGCACCTCAGCTGTATAGCCAGGTATATGGTGATGCTAAAGGGGTAAAAGCACCTTATAGCATCAAAAGGGGGAACTGTGACAGGACATAGCTGAACAGCAGCCATTCTCAGACAGCAGGCATTCCCAGATAAGCAGTTATCTCAAGGTTGGATGCTAACCGCTGCTTTCTGCTTCTGTATGCCCACTTTCAGAAGCTGCTCTCCTTCCCTGCTCCTCCTTCTGCCTTTTTAACAAGAATATAAGCAGCCCCAGCCTGAGCTCGGAGCCCAGAATTTGGAGACAATCTCCTCTGGGTCCGCATGCATGAATAAAACTCCACTTCGAATACTCCGATGCTGTCTGAGTCGCTTTTCTGTAACACTAGGGGAAAATATTCATGAGAGCCTCTGGTCACATTTCATCAGCTGATCAATATGTGACCTTGTTGTAGGTATGTTTCTGTTTAAGGACGTCTTATTTAGTATGTATATTGTTGATTTACTGACATGGAACTCATGGCCAACAGCATTGTAAGTCACACCTGAATGAAGCTCATCTAACATGTATTTTTTTTCTGTAAGGCACATTGTAACCTTGTGCTCGGGATCACTGGAGAGAAGAACTTTTGCACTTTGCTTGGGGGTCATTTTATTTATTTATTTTTATTTTTTATTTTATTATTTTTTTAAACTGTTGTTTAAGCACAGTTATCTCCATTCCCCCCAACTCACCCCCACCCCAGCCATCCCCATCATCCACCCCTGATCCCACCCTCCCCCTCTTGGTTTTGTCCATGTGTCCTTTATAATTGTTCCTGCAAACCCTTCACCCTCTCCCCTCCATTCCACCCTCCCACCTCCACTTTGGTTACTATCAGATTGTTCTTAATTTCAATGTTTCTGGTTATATTTTGCTTGCTTGTTTGTTTTGCTGATTAGATTCCACTTATGAGTGAGATCATATGGTATTTGTCTTTCACTGCCTGGCTTATTTCACTTAGCATAATGCTCTCCATTTCCATCCATGCTGTTGCAAAGGGCAGGAGCTCCTTCCTTCTTTCTGCTGTGTAGTATTCCATCGTGTAAATGTACCACAGTTTTTTGATCCATTCATTTACTGATGGGTACTTAGGTTGCTTCCAGCATTTGGCTATTGTAAATTGCACTGCTATGAATATTGGGGTGCATAGGTTCTTTTGGATTAGTGTTTCAGGGTTATTAGAGTATAATCCCAGCAATGGAATTGCCAGATCAAAAGGCAATTCCATTTTTAGTTTTCTGAGGAAATTCCATACTGTTTTCCACAGTGGCTTCACCAGTCTGCATTCCCACCAATAGTGCACTAGGGTTTCCTTTTCTCCACATCCTCCCAAGCACTTGTTTGTTGATTTGTTTATGATGGCCATTCTGACTGGTTTGAAGTGGTATCTCATTGTGGTTTTAATTTGCATCTATCTGATAGCTAGTGATGCTGAGTTTCTTTTTATATGTCTCTGGACCCTTACTATGTCCTCTTTGGAGAAATGTTTGTTCAGGTCCTTTGCCCATTTTTTAAATTGCATTGTTTGTCTTCCTAGAGTAGAATCATGCGAGTTCTTTATATATTTTGGAAATCAAAACCTTGTCTGAGGTGTCATTAGCAAATATGTTTTCCCATACAATTTTTTCTCTTTTCATTTTAATGCTGTTTTCTTTAGCCATGTAGAAGCTTTTTATTTTGATGAGATCCCATTTGTTTATTCTTTCCTTTATGTCCCTTGCTCTAGGGGACATATTGCTTGGGGGTCATTTTAAACAGTGAAGTCCTCAACACACAGCACAAAGGTGTGAAAAACATGGCACTAAATAGACTGTGAAAAGGACTCATTTGCAGTATGAGCAGAAACAAGGAAGCAGAGTGTCACCTTATTGGACCTCAGTGGGGACTGTGAGTGCATTTTGGATGATTCAAATTTTTCTCCACTCTGTGTTTGTCTGTAGGGATTACAAACAAATCATAGTGAGTAGGTGAATCAGCAAATACAGAATCTGAATAATGAAGGTTGACTATATCTCAGTCATAACAATTTTATGGATTAGAATGCTTTCAATGACCAAAAAAAAGTTCCAGTTTTAAAAGACACTTTTCTTACTGACTGAGGCATATGGAAATCAATGACAGCTCATCCAGCCAAAGTATAAAGTTTTATTAAAACCATGTTTAAAAGCCTTAAATTTTCTTGTCTGTTCAAGTGCTTCTAAGTTCAGTTCATCATAATGGGCATTACATTCACCTGGAAATTTTGATGTTTAAAAGAATTCCCAGGCCTGCAGGACTCCAGGCACTAAACACAGAGTTCAGTATTGACTTTTGGAAATACTTAATTCAAAGGCACAAGGGTGAATTTTCCACAGTAATCCTGAAGACAGAGACTCCTATCTTACTATCAAACACCTCAGTTTTCTGTGACTGAAGAATTCCTTTCTTGCTGCTCTCTCTTCATCCTGCAAAATGACACTCGCTGAGCTTTTGCTTATTGGCTGAATTGTAGGAGAATCAAGGAAGCCATGGAGTGGATTGCTGTGTGGAGAGTGGGGACTTCTCCTAAAGGTATGAGCTGGGGTTTCAAATGGTGAGGTTTGACTGGGAGCCAAGATCTTGTGTTTACCAGGCCTGGTTTTCTCTTTAGGATTTACATTGTGATCCATTTTAATGGGAGTTTAAAACCATGTTTCACAGTCCTTTGTGATGATGAATCTAGAAAAAGTCTCAGAAAGTCAACGGGATCTTTGTGTCAAGGACTCCCAGCAGAATTGCAACTGGCACCACCTGTCTGCAGAAACACCTTAGGTCTGTTTGCTTTAGATTGCAAAATGGAAATAAACTTTCGAAGTATTTTTAAAGTTGACTTTGGGTTTTTGTTAAATGTAGAAATAGTTCTTTCTTTTTTCTTGACTTTTTTTTTAGTCAAATGAAATGTCACTCTCAATTCTTTCTAAACATAAAATATGCCATTGGAACTTGGGTAAAGAAAACCCACATGAAACATCTGCCAGATGTTATGGGAGAAATGCTGGTTTGGAAAAGCCTTTGTTTTGTGTGGAGCTGCCATGATTCTTCCATCACATCAGTGTGTACTCACTCCATTTAATGAATAAAAACTCACTGACCGGCAGTTCATGAGAACCACCAAATACCAATTATTGAAGAAGGAAATTGCTTCAGTGAGAGATGAGGAAGGGCAAAGAATCATGAAGTGAGTTTAAAATTTCTTAAGTACAGCATTAAGTTGAGAGTTTTCTCATTCCTGTAGCTGGTTTCTTTTGCTGCAAGAGAAACTTACTTGAATCTGTTTTTTTGCAATGCTAAAACAAAGGAAATCAGGAGTCTGCCCCTTTAAGATGTTGGGGGCTCATGTATATGTTTGTTGAAACAAATGCCAAGGAGAAAGTATCTTCCGGTATCTGTGTAAAGTTATGATGCAGATTCTGACCAGCGGGGTCTGTGTGTTGTGGCTGCGACAAACAAATTCACATGGACTGCAGAAGTCCTGTGGAGAAAAAGAGACAGCATGGCTACTCTCTGAGTGAGAGAGTGCCCCAACCCTTGCCTGGTCAGGCTTTTATCACTTTTCTGGGCACATTTCATTGAGGATGGTCCTCCCTTACTATACACAGGTTCATTTTAGGTGGTTACCTTTTACAGATAACAAAGGAAAGGATGTTGCTGATTACTTCAAAGAAAAGGATGTTGCAAATGCAAGAGAAAAAGTAGTTGAACTGGTTACACTCCATCCTTGGGAGGTTTAGCACAGACTTTAGGAAGTTACTTTAAAGATATGCAATAAACATTTGCTGTCTCAATTCAGGGTGAGGGGGTTTTAGCAAAAGCAAGCCTCAAAATAGCCTAGGTACAATGCAGGCCTGGTTCTACGTGGGAAAGCCTATCTGTAGGCCTGTCTCCTGTGTGCCACCTTGCTCCTGCCAGCTTTCTGAATCAGGACTGGTCTACATTCGCCATTACCATGCAGATTGGTTCCCTATACCTGCCCCCCTTGTTTTTAGTTAGGACCGCTATAGTGATGGATCCCACAAAGCTTGCTACTTGCTGGTCTTTTATACGACCCTGGGAAAATAATTTGCAAGTGCATTGAAGTACACAAAGCATTATTAGAATCAGTAAGAAATCAGCAGCTCCAAAGACCCACACTCTCAGGTTAAGTCCATCAAACCAATTTTTTTGGTTTAGCCAGCTGAGATTGTCACAGAGGGTTTGAAAAACCTCTTGCTTAGTCAAGTGTTGAATGTCCTGCAGCTGCTAATGTAATTTTAGCTGCAATTTATCAATTTGTCCTTTTAAATTGGTAGAAAAAGCCCCTGTTAGGTAATGTTGAATATTCCCCCAGAAGTACTGGCTGGAGTTCCATTGTAGTGACATGATGCACAGCTTGGGGAATTCAGGATCACAGGTCAGCTGTTGGTGGTTTGTGCCATGGGGAGGGGTTTGTGAGTGTTTTTACAGTATGCCTCTCACTGCATAGACTTTTGCGTGTGGCTGGCAGGAAACCTAGTGTTTTGTCCAGGTCCATATTCTAGCTTATCCTCTCAAGGATGCCTTCTAGCAGCGAGTGCCCTTGTGGGATTTAATTGCTTGACCCGTGCCTGCGAAATGCAACAAATGCTTGGGAGAGACAGCAAGGTTCTTGCTTACTAAAGAGGGTGCAGGCTCAAAGTGGCTGCAAATGAGGGCAACCTTTGAAGAAATCCCTTTTTCTCTGAAGTCCAACATATCCCACAACCATACTGAAAAGCACTTGGTGTCATTTACCCTTACCTGGCCTGATGCACGCACTCCAACCAAGTTGGTGTGTTGTCCACAACTGCAGCTGGTAGCCCTGGGTCCCTGTTCCTCAGTGCCGAGGTTACACATGTAATGCTACATGGAAAAGTTTTATTATGTATCTCTGCCTGGCTCACTAGCTTTGTGACCTTGGCTAAGTGACTTAGCCTGCTAAGGCTAAGTGGACTGGAGTTTATTAAAGAAGTTTATTATTACACTGAATTGTTACAAGATCTTAATAAAAGAGTGGATTTACAGTCTTTTAGTGCCTTGCATTAAAGAAGTGCTGATTTATTATTTCTGCATCATAAGCTTATCTTCTGGTCATTCTGAACTTCCCTTGTGGGATCCCCTCCATTGACAGCAGGAGCCCACATCCCAGGGAGGGAGTGTTTGGAATGACAGATGTCTCACGATCAGGGACAGAAAAACAGTCAGGCACTAGAGAGGCAAAGAAGTTAGCAAAATGCAAAGTGTCTTTATTACAACTCAACTGGTTTTAAAGTTTCCATTTCTTTTCAACAAATGTGTTTTCTTCCTCTCATAGAAATAAGAACATATGTGCTGCCTGGCAGATGATTTCTGCAACTCCTAAAGTCAGGATTGGAGAAGGCTGACTCACATTTTTTTTACACTGAATGTGTGAAATCTTTCAAGACAAATTGGAGGAGGGAAGAGCCACAGGATTTTGGATGATGCTTTCAATTGCTTCACAATTACATCAATAAAAAAGAATTGATTGATTATTTGCTTCTATTTCTGACCATTTAAAACTACTTTTTTAAAAGACGGCATAAAGAGATGAGTTGAACAAAAGCTAACAACCTTGAAAGAAGAGAAAGAAGGTAACATTTGCAAAGGAATGTAGCTTCCAGTTATCTGGATTATTTTATTTTAGGGCATCCTTGTAACACAGGTTTCATCTGTGACAAGGACAGAGCTTCTAGGAATTGCATAGCCATTGAGACTTCATATTGACTTTAAGCATTGAGTTTTTTACATTATACCACATGACTTTTTTTTAAAGATTCATATAGTTCAGCCCTGGCTAGGTAGGTCAGTTGGTTAGAGCATCACCCCAATATGCCAAGGTTGCATGTTCAATACCTAGTCTGAGCACATACAAGAATAAACAAATGAATGCATAAACAAGTGGAACAACTGCTTGATACTTTTCTCTCTCTGTCTCTCTCAGCTCGCTCTCCCTCTCTCTCCCCCTTCCTGTATTTCTCTAAAAATCAATCAATAATTTTTAAAAATATCCATGTAGTTCAGCTTTTATTAAAACTAAAGTAACATGAAGTATGGGAATCTAGAACATGATTCCCATTACAATAATACATTTGGAGAAATGTTTCCTCAGATATCACTGTAACTGATTCAGCAGGTGACAGTAGTTCTTTTACTAGATATATGGTCCCTAGCACTCATGTAGGGAAAACACCAGATCAAGAACTGTACCTATGCCATATATTGTATGAGGTGTCAGTGGTAAGTTTCACTGCCTATGGATAAGATGCCAACAGCATACCCACACAAACAGACTCACTCAGGGTCCTGATTTTCTTTCAAAGAAGATGTTTTACACATTGTATACAAATTAAACTAGAAACCCAACAATGGTCCTTTATCGCCCCTGAAAAGGGCAATAGACCTTACAAAATATTTCCTTGAAGTGCTTTCTTCATCACACATTCTACAGAACACTCCCAGTGGAAGGCCTGTGTGATCAGTAACAGTTCTAGAAGATGGGGGTGGGGGGTGGGGGGTGGTTTAGGTGAGGAAATGGGAATGCAAAAAAGTGAGACTTGAAGATAGATGGTTTATTTGACCTCCACAGAGGCCATCTCAGATTGAGGTTGCTCTTTGAGAGTAAAGTTCCCCAGCTCAGAAAGCAAGAGTTCCAATGACTCCTGCCACAGAGGTCAGAGGAGGAGTGAGGAATCAGGAACACTAACTATAGGCTAAGTGGTAGCCATTCCGTTTCATTCTAGAGCTCAATTCAAATCCTAGGTTTACCACCTAATGACTGTGTGACCTGGAGCAAAGCACTTCAACTTTTTGGAGTCCTGATATCCTTTGTGTAAATGGAGATGACAATACCTCCTTGTGCTTAGTTGGGAGGTTTAAAATATATCACATATACTGCATGGCACACAGTAGACACTGAATAAATAGTTGTTATTATTTTGTATCATTGTGATTATCCATAATCCTGGGATTGTTAACTTCGCCAGTGCTATAATTTGAAACACATTTATCCCTTACATTCTAGGAAACTCCTTCAAAACCTGTTTTCCAAATATATTATCTAGTTTGGGCTTTAAAAAAAATCCTGTATATGTTCTGCTCTGTTTATCAAAGGCTCCACATAATGCTTACCCAAGGGTAAATCAATTTCACAGGATACTGTTCTGCCTTCTATTATTCTTCTTGAACCACATTCCATGTGATAACCAATTTCTTTACTTCCGCTTTCCTCCTACCACATTCCATTCTCTAAAAAAAATGCCAGTTATGTTTTAACCCTCCGTTGAAAGTCAATTTTCATCCCTACTGTTTAAAAAAGTTATTTAAAGTACTTGCAAATTCTTTCAGTGCCCTCTAACTCCAATCCATGCAACAAAATTGTAATGGGGGAAATTATTAGTGCTTTTGCCAGAGTCCTCCCACTGAACACAATGACCTTGTAATGAAGTACACATCCATAAACGCTTGACTCTTTGATCTCTGCCTGCTTGTACAACTCTAAAGAGAAAGACATTCCAGTCCAAACCACACAAAGAGGAACACAGGTTATTTATGGGAGCCCACTGACTCCAGTTTAGCCCGGCTCTTTCAAGATTCAAATACACACATCATTTTGACTGCCAAAGTTGCTCCCTCCCCTTATAGTGTCTAATGGGGCCACAGTGTAGGAATGTCTGATCTCTTGCTTCTCCCTGGGGTGAGAAAGGTAGCTGGTTTGGCAGAGAGACAGACACAACAGTATTTATAGAGACAGTAGAAAATCAACTCCATATGTCTACAGAGGGAAATCAGAGTAAATCACCAGGAGCTAAGGGGACTTCTGAACTCCCTTTCTGAGGCCGGTTCAGCTTCTGGCTGAGAGTAAACAGGACCTACTAACCAGCTCTCAAGCTGCACAAAATCTCGCATCCACATGCCCTCTTTCATCAGGTGGTGTTCTACCAACATTGCCACAGTCAAAGACGGGAAACACACTCTTAGGTTCCTTGAGTTCAGAAGCTGTTTTGCAAGTCTGACTCCTGCCTTACTCATGGAACTTCCTGTGACACAGCTGGTGAAAATACAGAAGGCATGAGTTCCCTATTCCAAAGTTGTTGAAACTAAGTTTGATGAGTTTTTGTTAGTGAGTTTTGGATCATGATGTCCTTAGGTGATCTGCAGTGGGCCTGAATGTTGATTTACATTGCTCATTAAAGCAAAATCCAAGTTGAATAAAGACTGTACTGGAACAGGATCTAACTATTCTCTTTTCCTACCTTCCTCTGGATCAAATACCAAATTTTTACTGCGTGGTGTCAGAATTTGAGGGCTGTATGAGGACCTCTGTAATGGGAGAAAATTCAAAATGGAAATAATTTTTATCTCTGTAAAATATCAAACTGAAGGATTTATGATCAGAATTTGGGCCAAATGAATATAGCCAAAGCCAGGAGACAATTTTATCATCTCATCATTCGAGACATGCAGGTCTACCTACATAGATGATTTGGGCAAAGCAAAGGACCTCAAGGAAACTGGCAAATTTATCTTGGTATTTTTTGAGGATTCTGACTTTAATCAAATTCATATTATTGGTAAGCCTAAAAGGGACTCTCATTTTGATTAAATCTATTCATTCCATAGACACAGCATCAGATACCTACACAGGTCTACATATTGTTTTCTAAAAGTTTATGTTTTTGAGCATTCTCTTACTCTTTAGTCATTACAATGATTTTAAGCCAGAGGCTGAACACAAAGAAAGGCATATAAGAAACTACAAAGCACTGCCTGAGTAGAAACACATATGTTGATGGTACTGCCTGCAAGCTCAAAGAAGGAAAAGCAATAAATAAATAAATAAAAGAGCTGCACATTAGCATAAGTAGACAGTGGAGGAACTTGGACATTGTGTTCCACTGGGCTCAGGGAGGGAGTTAACAGGAGCCAAGTTGTATAGACAGGCCTGTAGCTCATATTTCATTCACTGTCAAGATGACAAATGTTCATTTTATGATTTAATAAAAGATAAATATCATCTAAAAAGGAAAATGTGAAGAAGGGCACTCACAGATAAGCAGTAGTCTTTGGGGTGATAATGAGGAGCTCTGGACTGAGGCTCTCCCTCTGTCTCTAGGACACATAGAGCAGAACGCAATCAGTATAAATTCAGGACCTCAGTCTCTCCATCTGAAAAAAAAAGCATATAATAATGTCACTGTTTCCACCAAGTAACTGTTAACTGAGTAATTAAAAATTCATGATGATTGAAAAAAAACCACAGAAATAACAAAGAGTAGAAAAGTATATGTATGATGTGTAGCCCAAAATGTGTATGTAGCCTTGTGATCACACATGCACCTTTGTACAAGATGCCCAAAGTTAGACATTTTAACTTCTAGTTATCCACAAAATATTAGTTGCATACTACAAAGGAAAGTAAACACATTAAACTAGATTACTCATGAAAATAAGAGCAAGCTTATGTAGTTGGGTGGCTAAAGAAAATCAAGATAAGTCAACTGAGGAGCAGAGGAGCTGAATGAGAGGCTGAACCATCTCCAGTTCTCCACTCTGCTCCCTTGGTCAAGAGTGACCAGTCAGCTGTGATTGCTGTATCATTTGGAGAGATGCCTGAATTCCATTAGCCATATCAAATGGGAAATAAGCATGAGATTGAAGATGTGTGGGAGAGGCTGGGCAACTCAAGAACATGAATCACCCAACATAAAAATTTTGACATTATGGATGAGACCAAAAGGCACTACTCCTGTGGAGGAAGATTCCAAGATCATGGAGAAGCTCCAGAGTATTAAACTTGACATTGCTATCTTCCCCTATAATCAGCATATTTGTTCACTGCCAGAAGCTATGGTGAGTTTAGTTAATGTATGTTGGTGAACTGGGCACACAAGGAATAGTAAATCCCTTTAGAACATTTCCTCAAGTGGAAGTTTTTGTTTATAACAACACTTCTTAAGATCCAGAGAAACACATATCTGTAGGAAAAAAATCATGGATGAAACTATGAAAAGAAGACATAAAATACAATTAAAATGTGTCACAAACTGAGTGTTGACTTTAAATATCCATATTATTAAAATTTGAATTGTGTCACAATTAAAATATATCACAAACATATTATTGAATCTTGACTCAAATAGTCATGTTAAATAGTTGTGTTTAAAATATTGGTTATAGCTATATAATATAGATTATTCTTGTGCTGAGTTCAATTAGTTTTGAATGCTGGGGAGACTTGTCCCCCCAGCTATGTTAATCTGTTTCCCAGATTCTATTGCTGATTCCACTACAACTTCACCGTGATATAATGCACATTTCTACTTATTCTGGGTTCTTTCTTTGTTTAATACTGTGGCAACTTTTCTTCCAGTCACCACACTAAGTTAGGCTAGCTATTGAATGACAAAAACATTATGAAATTCTGAAAATTGAAAATTACTATATATATCAACTACATGGTGTTTTCATAAAGCACTCTACTAAGCTCATTAATATCACTTTGAATCCTAACCACTCTCTGAGAAAGGTAAAATCAATGCCCCATAACTCACAAGAAAAGAGTCTCAAGATTAAAAATTACATTTCTAGCAAGCAGTGAACACAGGATTTAAACACAGCCTAACTTCAAAGTTTGGAACCTTTCTGCTTACATAAATCACCAACCACACCAAGGAGTGATTATTTTACTAAATATAATATTTTCAGCACAGTTATTTGATTGCTTTGTTAATAATAAAGGCACTAAATAACTTGTATTGGATGCCAAGCACTACTCCCCACACATTAGGACAACCCTATGAGGGAGGCACTATTAGCCTTATTTTACAGATAAGCATGCTGAAGCTCACCGACATTAAGTAAGTTGTCCAAAAATCACATAATAAGTGGCAGTGCCTGACTCCTAAATCCATGTCAGCCTCCCTCCATAGCCCATTATGCCAATGGCTTTCTGTTTCTGTATGTGTAATAGTTAACAATTCTGTGTGAATAAATTTACTGTTTGGGACAAAAAGTCCCAAGCTGTTCCCACCATCTCCCTCTTTTCTTTGAATCCCATCATTCTGACTTCTCATGACACCATACCAGCCTCCCAATCACCTCTCATTCTGAGGTTCATGGTCCTGTCTTCCCGCAGGATTGGCCCAATTCCATCCTTGTTCCAAACATCTGTATTTGTCTTCTCTGCTCCTCTTCCCAAAAATCTTTGCCCCGATGGCTGCTATTTCACTCTCTTCTTTCCCTTTTCTACTTATATCCCCAAATGTGAGAGAAAAGAAGGGCAATATGAAAATGTTATGTATGGGAAATAAGGCAAATTGTGTGTGAAAAGAGCAGATATTGCAACAGGTAAGGAAAGTACATCATGAAATACTTGTTGGTCAATGGGTTATGTTGGGAAATAATAATAATAATAATAAATTGCTTGGATAGCTTTGTAGAAAAGTTCTCTAGGGTCAAATCCAGTGAATTCAGACAAATTAGGTTAGGTAATTAAAAAGTGTAATATACTATATTTTCAAATAGATATAATTTTAGTTTTATTACTTTTACATGAAAAATGGGCAAGTGGGAGTTTTAACTGAGTTAAAAAATAAATGAACACCTTAACAGTTAAAAAGTAAATGAGTACCTTTAAGTACTTGATATTAACCTAAAAATCTTATCTTCAGATAAAATAAAAAGTCCCTTGAAATACTGTGAAATTGCAGTCCAGTGTGAGATTCTGAAAAAGGGAGTTTACTTAGTAAATGTTGACTTCAAACCACCTGAACTCCAAATTACTTCAAAATGTAAAGACTTTGAGATAATAAGGATATGAATACTACCAAGTCTGAATGAATGAAATTTTATTGTTTGACTACTGCAAATTATCACTAGGAGCAGAATTATGGAAAACATCCTGTAATTAAGAGTGACATATTAGCCCTGAGCAGTGTGTCTCAGTTGGTTGGGCATCTTCTCACAAAGCAAAAGGTTGCCGGTTTGACTCCTGGTCAGGGCATATTACTGGGTTTCAGGTTTGGTCCCTGGTCAGAGCATGTGTGGGAGGCAACCAACCAATGTTTCTCTCACATCGATGTTTCTCACCCTCTCTTTCTCTCTCCCTTCCCCTTGCTCTAAAAAGAAATAAATAAAATCTTTTAAAAAAAGAGTGACATTAATGATCAAATAGTAATCCCATACCAGCACATATTTTTTTTGAGAAAAGCAATTGTGGAAACTTGTCCCTTTTTACAACAGCATTCCACCTTCTGGCCCACTAGCTATCAGTCAAATTTTCTCATTTGAGGAATCCAAATCAGCTGTGCAACTAGACAGGATGCAAGAATGTAAGATGCAATTTCTCCTAAAATGTGAAATATTTGATGACATTCAGAGTTAAAGAAATACTATATGAAGAATCTAAAAATCAGGGCTTTTTGTTAATTTAGTTCCTATTAAATAAAGCATTTAAAGTCTTTGCTACTTATTGCTCGTTTAATTTGAAGCAAGGGTGATATCTGAAGCTAAAGAAGTGACATCATACCCTACAACACATATGTTGGATTCCTCAATGCCTGAAGCCAGCTGTATATAAGTGTGCTTTTTATTGAGTTGGATTAAAAAGGTACACAATGCTAGAAATTATTGCAATATATTAACCATGCTTTACAACAGTATTATGAGCACAAGAGTAATCTTAATTAATCAGCAGAGTGCACATGGAATTTTTATTATCCAGAGTCTTCTAATATATTTTCCATCTATATTGAATATGGGGAAGGGGAGTGGTGGGAGTTGCTGTCCAAAATTCAAGACCCCTGCCCCTTGATGGGAAATTCTAGTGTACAGGTTTGTTGAAAGAACCTGTCCACTTGTCCTCCAATCTAAAGGAGCTGAAAGCGTCAGACCTTCCTCAGTTCTTTTCCTCTACTTCCACCCATCACTTTTCAGCAGTCCTGGAAGCCAGGGTCCAGGCAGGTGACTTGGGCTCCTCTCTAAAACCCAAGGGAAAGACTCAAAGACAACAGGACGGTTGACATAGTAGGGGTGGCAAGGGATGTCAGTGGCCTTACCCTGGTCATTGCTCCAGTTTTTTCATTGTCAGAGCCCACCTGGCCTCAGCTGTTCAAACTCTGTGGGGCCACAGTGTCTGAGCCCAGATCAGCATCTGTTTGTTGCATTTGGGAACTCTCCCCAGAGCAAATGCACAGCCTTCATTTTTCTCATTTGAATCTTACTGTTCAAATCAACTGACTATACAAAGCAAATACTACCAGGTACACATTCAACCATGTGACCCACTTTATCTGTATCCTTATTTTAACATGCAATGCATTGATTTGTAACATTGTTTAATATTAGTGGCCGGAAGAAAAGTGGGAAAAAAAGAAAATATATATGGCAATTTTAGTGATAGACTCATTCTCAGAAATGTGAATATAAAACAACCCAACTGAGGGAGATTCAATTTTACATATTTGAATACACACCTAACTATATTGCCTGTTACACTATAACTTAGTCAATGTCTCCTTTTTTCTCTTGGACATATTTCCAGAGTCTAAATTAAAATACCCAGTGAAACATTAAATCTTGAACTCCCACTCAGCTCCAAATTGTTTTTAAATAGTAACTGTTTTCTATTAGAACCATGTTTGTGTTTTTACTTATAGAAGAAAAGGATTTTCAGTGTAATGTGAAGATCCTTTACTTATGATAGTTTTTTTGTTGATCTACAGAATCATTGAGATCTTTTATAACAATCCAGTTCCCTAACCAATTCTTCCATATTGTTCAGAATTATATTGAGAACATAAGGTCATGGAATCCTACTGGCTTTTCAAATATATCATATATAGCTGAAAGACTGAAAAGTATGAGAAAACTTTGTAAGGTTTATCCTCAGGCATGGTCTCCTCTGGCTATTGACCTCAGTGCCTTGTCTAAAAATTGGGGAATTCAGCCCTGGCTGGTGTGGCTCAGGTGGTTGGAGCATTGTCCCATAACTGAAAGGTTGTGCATTCCATTCCAAGTCAGGGCACATGCCTGGGTTGTGTGGTTTCACACTGGCCAGATAGATATGTAAGACCCATGGTCCAGGCGCATCTGATCCTGAGTACAGGTATGTTCAGGAGGCAACCAATTGATGCTTCTCTCTGGCTTTGATGTTCCTCTCTCTGTAAAAAGCAATGAAAAAAATATATTTGGGTAAGAATAAAAAATTAAAAATATACAACAATGAGGGATTACCTCAAGGGCATCACTTGGCTCTCCTTCCACCTGTCTGCCATGTCATCAGATTGGCAATGAGAGGAAGAGAGATGTAAGAAAGAGGAACAGAGTCATGAAAATAGGTTCTCTGGGAAAAAAATGTGTGGCAACTGATGCTTGGAGTTATGGATTAACATCAGGTCATCTCTTGGGGTTCTTTTCTGTATTGAGGTCTGATGTTACTGAATTAACATTTTAAAAATAAAGGTGTTTCAGGATAGGGCCAAACTACAAAGTGTTATACATGAAAGTTAGGAAGTGGATCACAAAGGAAGAAAAGCACCAGTGAAAGGACATTTGTTTGAAGACATTGGTAAGCTTTAGTCTTCTTTTTAAAATACAAATGAGCTTCCTCATGTTTGAAGGCAAAGGAGAAAGAGCTAAATAGAGGATAAAACTGAAATAGTTGAAAGTTCCTGGGGTGGGTTGGTATGGACAGGGTCCAGAGCACCAGCCAGAGATTGGTTCTAAAATAAAATGAAAGCACCACCCTCTCCCCTCCTTCCTCCTGCCATCAGGGAATCATGAACCAAACCAGCCACTGTCAGAAAAGGGTGGTCACTCCAGGTATAGGCAAGGCTTCCCCTCCCTCCATCCTCACCAGTCCCTCGATTGCCCATGGCATCGCTCACTAGGGGAAGAGAGGCAGGAAAGAGAAATGGGGTCCCAGAAATAGGTTCTCTGGAAGAAAACCCATGGCCACTGATGCCTGAAGCCCTCCAGGATACCATGGCAATGCTGTCAGTCCACACCGTGAACTCCATATATCTGGGGTTAGATGTAAAGGATATGTTGGACCGCTGAGAAATAAAATGAATTGTCATGGTAGAGAAGATTTCATATAGGAAATATTATCCAGCTTGAGCCTCTCCCTTATAACTACCTACCACAAATTATTTTTGTAATAAAAATGAGCTCCTGGAACAAACTAATTACATGGGAGAACAACTTACACTTCACTGCAGTTTTCATAATATATATTTTTCATCAAATAGGATCTAGCCAAAGTAATTAGGAAAAATGATTAGCAAAGTTTTTTTATTGAATATGGATCCAAGTCATTAAAAAAAGACAAGTGATTTCTTTTGAAAATTACTTCAAACCTACATTTTCTTTCAAGCAATAATCTATTTTCCCTTTGACAATAGGTTTTTGGGGACAGAAGGGTGATCTGAGACAATATAACTCTTCTCCCTAAATATTACCAAGCTCTTTTTCCTTTCATCATGGAACTTTCTGTAAGTTGGTAGAGAAAGTCCTGATATGTGGCTGCTTCTTCCTAACAGAGCATTGGAAGAACAAACCACTGAAACCCCAGGGCAAATCACCTGTAGTTCAGACTTGGGATTCATCTCTAAATTTGAAAAAGTTTAGACCACTCAACGATGCTATTTTCAATTCTCAAGTTATACGGGGATTCTAAGAAATAACAGCAGGTTTTGAAAGCTTCTGTATCTACTCTTTATACCTTTACATTTTAAAATGCTTTGGATGTTTTGGAGTAAACAAGAATAAAATCCATCTGACTGAAATTACACTTTCCCCTGTGAACTATTTAGATTTGGTTGGAAATTCCACAATATAAGTGGGTAAACAGGTGTCTCTCTTCATTCTTTTATATTTTGGATGTGCAGGCATATAGAAAAATTTGACTGCTAAAAAAACTCCCAGAACAACAAAGATGAAATTTAAAATTTTGTTTTTGAGTGTATTAAATTTTAACTTTATGTGCAAATTGAGATATAATTGACTAGAATTTTTTCTGATTATTTAATGATTATTACTTAGATCTTTATGGAAAATGTTAAGCATGTTAACATTAACAGCTTCTAAGCATGTTAGTGTGGCTATTAACAATTTCAGTTGATTTTTTTCTCTACCATTCCATCCACAAACATTCATTGTAGGGCTACTTTGTGTCAGGAACTGTGCCAATTGTAGGGTATACAGTGAAAAAGAAAGTGGGTTCCTGTTTTTATGTTACTGTTTAGTGAGGAGAAACCCACCTCAAGAGGTCTGCCCCAATGTTCTTGTTCTCTTGTACACTGTCTACCTCCTACATAATACAGCCACTTTCCCCTATGCCCCTCAAACCCAAAACCTTCCCTGTCACCCTGAGACAAGAAGGGGAGCAAACACAACTGCAATCATTTGACTGTATCAGTTCTTGCTCCTGACAAACAAGATAAGGCACTTTCAAGTCTTTGATATGACCTAACCTGCTTCACACAGAGGTAAAGAGGGTGAGGTGACATTCTGGGAGCTTCTGAACATATTCAGAGGATGAACGTGGATTAAAGAGGGAGGCAGAGGTCTCCTCTGTGAAATAGAACACATGCCCCTTTGCTAGGGGTTCACATGAACCTTGCATTGCAATAAAAAAAGATTCCCATCATTTGTAACATTCATCACAGCCTCCGATGAAATGGGCCATTTTATTACTTCCAGTTTACTCCAGAGAAATAAGAAACAAAAGGTTAGAAGACTTTTCCAAAGTCAGTAATAGACCTGGGACCAGGAGTCAGAATTTATAATTCCCTATTCTGTGCTGAGCACATTCAACCTTACATTTTACCTTGCCAAAAAAATCAAGGCTCACTTTTGCTTTTTAACTAATTAGAGGTTAGGCACATCAGGCAAGAAGGCAGCACCTTGTTAATAACATAGTCCTTATTGTATTTGTTTCAATCTGAAACTCCATGTTCTTCCAAACTTCTCAATACTTTTATGAGGAAGTTCCTGGATTGCCATTTCAACCTGTATCTACTCCTGTGTATCATATATTTGCAAAATTTCCCTGAGAATACCTTACTTAGGAACTATTGAAAATTTTAGGAAAAGGGAAAAATACTCTTTTAAGAATTAAGAAGCCATTTAGCCCAATTTTGTTAAGTACATACATAAACATGCACACACACTCACACATGTGCCATAATTGACTATAATGGATTTAATAAAGGAGAGAATTTACTACAAAGGTATTACCCCATAGTCTGAGATTATGAAGATGTCAGGTTCCCTAAACTGATGGCTTCAGAAATGAGTCTATCGTGTTTCTTCTTTCTATTTTGTAAATTAACTAGTTTTTCACTAAAAGCTGACAGAGTGCCAGGGTACTGGCTCTTCTGTTATTTTATCTGACCCTTAAGTGACTGTAAGCTCCCTGAGGATAGGAGCCACCTCATTCCCAGGGCACTGCTTGACACACAGCCAGAGATGAACACAAATAATAATCTGAAAGTGAATCTGTCTCTGGTATACCAGGCCACTTTTATATATCCTTTTAAATTTTAATAACATGGATTGGAGGCAAAGCTTTACAAGACAAATGAAAAGCAAGTGTTTTGTTTGACAGCTCAGAGTAAGGGAATTATATAATTTAAAATAATGTTTTCTTATTTCAGATGGTGAAACCATTGAAAAATGGCCACATATTCCCAATAAAACTGAATTTGGTTTTGGTTATAAGGGGCAAACTCTAACCTACTTTTAATGATGCTTTCATGATTTGGGAACATTCTTAGAGCTTTAAAGTTTAAATGCTTCCATGAAGCTCCTGCACAAGGAGAGAAAATGTTGCGTGGTTTGGATCTGACTTTGGTGAAGACTGAAATGATGAGTAATGGACACAGTCATACTGCCCCCAGGTGGTGTCATGTTCAACTATGCTCAGAAACTTTTATCAGTCTTTGAGTGAAACTCAGAAAGATCTTTGGTTTCCATAGCAACACCTTCAAAAGGCTCTTGAGTTTAGACTTATAAACTTAACCTCAAGCTCCCCCTCAACTTTCATATATTGTCCTTGTCCTGGGAGAAAGGCAAACTGCTAAAGAGGGGAATTTTAGGATTCCAGTTGAGAACCCAGCAACCCTGACAGTCCAGGTGTGAAATGGTGATTAGCAGTGAGATCGTTCTGCGTCCTAAAGTCAGCATAAAGTCTGTTATTTATCATCAGCCATACCTACTCCCCATCCCTCACACTTCCACATACCCACACCCCTAACCCAGGTATGATACGGCAGCTAAAAGATCATTAAGGCCATGTTTAGCTTTAGTAGTCATGAATCTGTGGCTTAGGTGCCAGGAAAGACTTTTCAACAGGAGGCTTTTTCTAGGCCAGGATTGGTTAGGGATACAACATAGTCATTACTAGGTTAGCCCAAAGAGAACTGGTTTTGTCACTGAGAGTCCTCACTTTCCCTCTAGGGACTCGCCAAAACTACTCATGAACTGGAGAGTTGTTAAGACTTGGTGTGTGCCCCCATCCACTGGATGGATGAAGCAGGAGGGATTTGAAACTCAGGACCATTTCTTTGTTGTGCTGAATGCCTATGGGGATGGGGCTGAGATCCAAGTACTTAGAAGACCCACCCGTATCCAGCATTTCTTTAAAAAAAAAAAAAGGATAAAGGCTGTCATACTTCTGCCTTTTAAAATCTCTCAAGCAAGCAGCTTCTGCATGCTCTGTATCTTTTGCTAAGTGGCCACAGACCCAGCAATAGAGAGGCAGTGACCTTGGTTCATTGCTTGGCATCTTCTCAGCACCTCCAACCAAGCCCAGCATGAGTAGTAGCCATAAGCAGATCACTTTGTAACTCATGCCAGGTGGCTTTGGGCAAGGCACAGGTGGCTGTTGACCTTGGCCTGCACCTTCCAAAAGGCCTTAGAGACAGTGCCCTAGGTAGCCAGCTTCAGATCATGCTGAAGTACGACCCAACCACCTTTATAAGTAACCAGCTCAAAGGCAAACTCAGCAGGTACCTGAGCCCCACTAAAGTGAGTTCTGCTCCATGGGGTTAACCCTTGCACAGCATATCTTCCACAGTGGTTGTGGCCAATCTTATAGCCAATTGGCCTGGGGGTAAATCCCACCCACTGATGTACCAATAGCAACAAAGGCTCAGCTACAACTGGAAGGTGCATACAGACCACACAAAGAGGGAAACACTTGAAGCACTTAGCTCAGGTGACGAGAGAGTCTGTGTCATTGAGCCCTGAAAGATACGTTTTACATAAGGACACTACCAAGCATGGGGGAGGTAGCAGCTTTACTTTACTTAATAAAAAAAAAAGTCACAAGGACTCAGCTGAAATGAGGAGACAAACATGTCCCAAGGAAAAAAACAGAGCAAAACTCCAGAAAAATAACTAAATAAAATGGAGACAAGCAATTAACCAGGTGCAGAGTTGAAAACACAGAGTATAAGGATACTAAATGATCTCAGTGAGAACTTCAACAAAAAGATAGGGAACATAAAAATGGAGATAAAAAACATAAAAAAAGGACCAGTCAGAAATGAATGATATGGAAATCCAAGATGGTGGAAAAGTAGAAGCTGTACTAACTTCCTCCCAGGACCAATCTAGAATTACAACTGAATTGTAGAGAAATGATCCTGAATAACCAACTGAACACTAGCTGGAGAGAAGCCTTAAAAGCATAGACAGAAGAAGCCACGTCACCACAATGAGACTGGAAGGGAGTATGGAGGAGACAAGAGAAGCATGGCTGAGATTCCATGGGCAGTAGCCTAAGTTCTGGAGAGATATTTCAGCAGTTGGGGGGTCAGGGAGGAGTTGGTTCCAACTAGAAGTTTGGGGTCTAAACCCTAAGTTGGGCTCTCCAGCCTACAGCACCAGAGGCAGAAAGGAACCCAGATAACATTCAGCTGTGAAAAACAGAGAGGTTTCTATTTGCCAGGGAGAGAAGGCTGGAGACTCAGAGAGCCTCTTAAAGGGCCAATGCACAAAATTTTACTTGCAGCCACTTACCCTGGGCTCCAGCAGAGGGAGGGCAGAGTGGACTAGACACATTTGAGGAGAGTCTGGGGTTGGTAGCTTTGGGGAGAGAACTAAAGGAACAGCAGCCAGGATCCCTGTGCTGAGTCATTCCTCATAGTGCAGGAGCCACTTTCTCAGGCAGAACACTCCTCTCTGAATGGCATCAGCCTGAGGGGAAGCAATGGACCCACCCCCAGGAATCACTCTGCCCCACACTGGGGCACTTAAGCCAGGGGGCTGATTACAGCTTGAGGCTATATCATGGATTACTTTTACAAAGGAGATCTCTGGGAGCTCTAAGGGACTTCAGCTGACCTTCCCTAGGCCCTGTGCTGATAAACAATGATGTTGGTGCACAGCCAGGTTCTCCCTGCACACAAACAGGCCCAGCAGAGGGAGCTACATGCTGTGGATCACTGATAGCTCTGTTGACCAGGTCCAGTCACAAGCAGCATCTGACAAAAGCCTACACAAGAATCTTTGTAGATCTACCAAATATGCAGAAACAAATCCAAAGAAGCAGCCAAAATGAGAAGACAAAGAAACAGATCACAAATGAAAGAACAAGAGAATTCTCCAGAAGAAGAGCTAGATGAAGAGGAGGCAAGCAATTTATCATATAGAGTTTAGAGTAATGATTATAAGGATACTCAACAGTATGAAAAAAGACATAGAAACCATAAAAAATGATGAGTTATAAATAAAGAATGCAATGTCTGAAATAAATAATATACTGAAAGGAATAAACAGTAGGTTAGATGAAGCAGAGGATTGAATCAGTGATTTGGAAAACAAGGAAGAAAATGCACTCAGGCAGAAAAATAAAAATAAAAAAGAATTTTTTAAAAAATGAGGAGAACTTAAGAAACATTTTGGACAATATGAAATGTAACACATCCATATCATGGGAATACCAGAAGGAGAAGAGTGCAAGCAAGGGATCAAGAACCTATTTGAAGAAATAATGACTGAAATTCCCCTAATCTGGAGGGCCAGCCCAGATGGAGGCATAGGAAGAAAGGCTTCACTTCCTTGCAAAACCAAAAGAAGGATAACAAAACATTTAAAAACAATAAATTACCAGAACTGCAAGAATATCAAACTGCATGGAACTCCGACAATCAAGGAGTTAAAGAAACATTCACCCAGGATGCTAGAAGGGGCAGAGATGGGAAGCTGGGCAGGCAGGCAAGGTGGTGGACTGTGTGGGTGGGTGAAGAGTGGCTGGCTGGCTGGGAAACTGAAGATTCAAAACCTCTAGCTGTAAAATACTGTGGGGGTTGCAAAGGTGGGAGAAACTCCCAATCTCATAGGAGAGTTCGTTGGAAAGTGGGGCTAGCATGGAGCAAGTGAGTGGCATTCTTCCCTCTCTGACACCTCCCCAACACAGAGCGCCACAAAGCAGCAAAGAGGATTGCCCCATCCTGGTGAGTTCCTAAGGCTCCACACCCTTACAACATAACAGGTGTACCAAGACAAAGAAATATGGCCCAAATGAAAAAAACATATCAAAACTCCAGAAAAAGAGCTAAGCAATGAGGAGATAGAAAATGTATCTGAAGCATAGTTCAGAACACTGGTAATCAGGGTGCTCACAGAATTGATTGAGATTGGTCACAAAATGAAGAAATGAAGGCCACACAAAGTGAAATAAAGCAATATATAGAGGGAACCAATAGTGAAGGAAAGGAAACAGAAACTCCAATCAACAATTTGGAACAAAAGGAAGAAATAAACATCCAACTGGAATAGAAAGAAGAAATAGAAATTTAAAAAAAAATGAGGAGAGGCTTAGGAACCTTTGGGACAACTTTAAGTGCTCCAACATCTGAATCATAGGGGTTCCAGACAGAGAAAAGGAAGAGTAAGAAATTGAAAACTTATTTGAATAAGTCATGAAGGAAAACGTCCCCAATATGGAAAAGAAATAGACTTCCAGGAAGTCCAAGATGCCCAAGGAGTCCCAAAGAAATTGGACCCAAGGAGGAACACACCAAGGCACATCATAATGAAGTCACCCAACATTAAAGATAAGGAGAGAATCTTAAAAGCAGCAAGAGAAAAGAAGAGAATTGCCTACAAAGGAGTTCTCATTAGACTATCAGCTGATTTCTCAAAAGAAACCTTACAGGCAAGAGGGGGTTGGAAGGAAGTATTTGAAGTGATGGCAAGCAAGGACCTACATCCAAGATTACTCTATCCAGCAAAGCTATCATTTAGAATGGAAAGGCAGATAAAGTGCTTCCCAGATAAGGTCAAGTTAAAGGAGTTCATCATCACCAAGTCCTTATTATATGAAATGTTAAAGGAATTTAACTAAGGAAAAGAAGAAGATCGAAAACTATGAACAGTAAAATGACAACAAACTCAGAACTATCAACGAGGGAATCTAAAAAAACAAAAACAAAAGTGAACTAAGAAAACAACTAGAACAGGGACAGATTCACAGAAATAGACATCATATGGAGGGTTATCAGTGGGGAGGCAGAGGGAGGAGAATGGGGAAAAGGTACAGGGAATAAGTAGCATAAGTGCTAGTTACAAAATAGACAGGGGAAGGTAAGAATAGTATAGAAAATGGAGTAGCCAAAGAACTTACATGTAAGATCCATAGACATGAACTAAGGGGCAGGGGATGCTGGTGGGAGGGGGATGCAGGGTGAGGGGGCATAAAGGGGAGAAAAAAATGGGACAACTGTAATAGCATAATCAATAAAATATGTTGTAAAAAAGAGTGAAATCTTGCTATCTACAACATGGATGAAGCTAGAAGGTATTGTGTTAAGTGAAATAAGTCAGACAGAGGAAGACAAATGCCATATAATTTCATTTATTTGTGGAATCTGAAAAAACAAAATGAACAAACAAGTAGATGGAAAAGACTCATAGATACAGAGAACATTTCGATGATTGCCAGATGGGAGGCAGTTTGGGGGGCTAGATGCAAAAGGTAAAGGACTTTAGAAGTACAAACTGGTAGTTACAGAATAGTCATGGCAATGTGAAGTATATAGCATAAGGGATATATTCAATAATGTAACAAGTGTGTGTGGTGTCACATGGGTACTAGATTTACTGAAGTGGTCACTTCCTAAGTTATGTAAATGTCTCATCACAGGTTTGTACATCTGAAACTATTATAATATTGTACATTAAGTGTAATTAAAAATTATTTTTATTGTTCAATTATAGTTGTCCCCATTTCCCCCCCATTACTCTGCATTGCCCTACCCTTCCCCTCACAATCAATCCCCCTCCCCGCCCGTTGTTCTTTGTCCAGGGGTTCTTTATACAAATTCCTTGACTTGACCCTTCCCCTTCTTTCCCCTGTTATCTGCTCCCTCCTCCCCTCTGGTCACTGTCAGTTTGTTCTTTATTTAAAAATAGAAAATACTGCACTGGCTGATGTGGCCCAGTGGATTGAGCACTGGCCTGTGAACCAGGGGGTGGCCAGTTTGATTCCCAGATAGGGCACATGCCTGGGTTGTGGGCCAGGTCCCCAGTGGGGGTTGTGTGTGAGGCAACCACTCACTGGTCTTTCTCTCCCTCTCTTTCTCCCTCCCTTCCCCTCTCTCTAGAAATAAATTAATACAATCTTTAAAAGTATAAAAAATAAAAAAATTTCCAAAAAAGCCCCCAAAATTAAAAAGGCTGTCTTAGACAGGCAAACCCTTGAACTCTTGGAATTCCTGAAGGTGCTGCCTATTTCTAACTATGACTAGAGTGCTACGAAAGTAGCCCAAGATGACTAAGGAGAGAAAGCCATAAAGGGATTCCTGAGGCTTGCTAGTTCATCAGCTTACATAGGTGAGATGAAAATAAAGCTATCACAGTGCTTATGTCCTCAGGGAAAATTGATCACAGGTGGTTCTCAAATGACATATAAACCCAGTGAAGTTAAGCTGACATCACTGATCCTGTTGCCCTGCAGTGTTGATTCAGTTTAATTTGGCTGCTTAAGTGGGTTTGTCCTCTCTTCATCCCCTCACTCCCTGTCCCTGCACACCATGTGCCACCTCAGGAATTGCAGGCTCGGCAGAATATGACCCTGCCACAACCCCCAAACAGACTCTTCTGGTCCATTCATAGGAGGCAATAGGGATGCCCAGCTTGACAGTGAACAATAGGGAATGATAGAGTGTCATGATAACTCATATTCTGACACCAAAGGCTTCTTCAACCATTGGCTGGGCCATGCTCCTTCTTATTCCAGCACAAGGGACTCCAAGAACAATGATGGAAGTTGATTCCCTGACCTTTGTTATCTGCCAAATAAACATATCTCATGTGGACCATCCCTTATCCCAGTGGGTTCTCAACTTCAACTAGGCCGTGAACATATTCAAATTTATTTCTTTTACTTGCTCTCCCTTTATCAGCCTGCATCACCTTCCTTTCTCTCAGGTCTCACCTGGGACTTTAAGAGGTCACTAAGAGATAGGCACCTCCTTCTAGTTCAGTCACACAAAATACTGACATGTTTATTAGGCACTCAAGCCTCCTGTCTATTTCCCTGTGGTTCTGTCATATCCATTACATTTTTAGTTTCTTTCATTTTTTGTGTATACTTCTGAATGTGTATTTGCCAAGACAATTTTGTCAATGAAATAACAGTAAATACTTAGAAAGCCAAACTACATTTGTTTCAATGTTGTGGTTTGGAGTGTATTTTTTTAAAATATATTTTATTGATTATGCTATTACAGTTGTCCCACTACCCCACTTCATGCTTCCCCACCCTGCACAACCTCTCCCACCTACATTCCCCTCCTTTAGTTCATGTCCATGTGTCATAAGTTCTTTAGCTTCTACATCTCTCATACTATTCTTGCCCTCCCCCTGTCTATTTTCTATCTACCATCTATGCTACTTATTCTCTGTAACTTTTCCTCTTCTCTCCTCCTCCCACTCCCCTGTTGCTAACCCTCCATGTGATCTCCATTTCTGTGGTTCTGTTCTCGTTCTAGTTGTTTGCTTAGTTTCTTTTGGTTTTGTTTTAGGTGTGGTTGTTAGTAATAGTAAGTTTGCTATCATTTTACTATACATGTTTTTTATTTTCTTTTCCTTAGATAAGTTCCTTTAACATTTCATAAAATAAGGGCTTGGTGATGATGAACTCCTTGAACTTGACCTTATCTGAGAAGCACTTCATCTGCCCTTCCATTCTAAATGAAAGCTTTGCTGGATAGAGCAATATGGGATGTAGGTCCTTGCCTTTCATGACTTGGAATACTTCTGTCCAGCCCTTCTTGCCTACAAGATCTCTTTTGAGAAATCAGCTGACAGTCTTATGGGTATTCCATTGTAGGTTACTGTCTCTTTATTTCTTGCTGCTTCTAGGATTCTCTCCTTCATTTTTACCTTGACTAATGTAATTATGATGTGCCTTGGTGTGCTCCTTCTTGGGTCCAACTTCTTTGGTTCTCTCTGAGCTTCCTGGACTTCCTGGCAGTCTATTTCCTTTGCCAGATTCAGGAAGTTCTCCTTCATTATTCATTCAAATAAGTTTTCATTTTCTTGCTCTTCCTCTTGTCCTTCTAGAACCCCTATAATTCAGATGCTGGAACATTTAAAGATGTCCTGGAGGTTCCTAAGCCTCTCTTCATTTTTTTGAATTTTTGTTTCTTCATTCTTTTCTGTTTGGTTGTTTCTTTCTTCCTTCTGGTCCACTCCTTTAATTTGAGTCTCAGTTTTCTTCCCATCACTATTGGTTCCCTTTGCCTTTCCCTTCATTTCACTCAGTGTAGCCTTCATTTTTTCATCTAATTTGTGACCAAATTCAACCAATTTTGTGAGCATCCTGATCCCCAGTGCTTTGAATTATGCATCTGATAGGGTGGTTATCTCTTGGTTGCTTAGTTGTATTTGCTGTGGAGCTTTGATCTGTTCTTCTATTTGGGCCATTTTTTTTTGTCTTGCTGTGCCTGTTGTGTATGAGGGGTGGAGCCTTAGGTGTTCACCAGGGTGGGGAAACACAGTCTCTGGGTTGTGACACTGTATGTGGGTGTGGGGTCCGAGAGGGAACAATGGTGCTTGCTCCACTCTGTTGGACTTCAGTCCCTTCCGCCTCTTCCCCCAAGCAATCTGGACCCTTCTGGTGCTGATTCCCATGTGGGTAGGCTTGTGCATGTTCTAGGACCCTGTGGGTTTCTCCAATGAACTCTCTTTGAGGCTGGGAGCCTTTCCTGGCACCTCAACCCCCACAGGTGTTTTCAATTAGTGCCCTGAAGCTCTACCTGGCGCTGGGACTCTGGGTCGTGCACAGTGCCTTGATTCACAACTCCAACCTTGCTGGGTCTGCCAGTTGCCACCCTGCACCTGGGGTCTGCTAGCCGCCACCTGCACACCCAGGGTCTGCCCTCTGCAGTCTTGCACGCCGTGATGCCTTATGCACCCGGAGCCACCGCTTTTTGTGCCTCGTCACCTCTCCACCTGGCTGCCTGACTCTGCCCCTCCTACTGGTCTGGATGAACGTGTCTATGTTAATTCCTTGTTTGTTCGACTTCCACACAGTTCAATTTCCTGTCATTTCTGGTTGTTCTTCTGTTTCTAAATTGTTGTCCCTATCTTGGTAGTGGGAGGAGGCGCAGTTTGTGTATCTATGCCTCCATCTAGGAAGTATATTCTTTTATACTATTTCAGATTCAGGAAAATAATTTTATCAGAGAAGTGGCTCATAAAAGATGTGTTTTTTAGAAATGAGGCTACTTGGTTTCATGTCATTATTTTCTTGGATCACAAGGCAATTTACCTTCTCTAATGTCCACCATAAATAGGTTATTTATTCATAGGATTGTAGTGAATAGGATTCTTGTATTCAAAGAGATAAATAGAAAGGGCTTCATCCTGGTATTCAAGTCTCCATAAAATATACTTTTAAAACTATTCCTCACCATGAATCCTTGCTTCCCCCAACAGATTATCTTTCTGATCCTGACATATATACTGTATATTACTAATTTAAAGTGTGTACGTATGGTCTCCCTTCTCCAGAATGCAGCTCCCCATCTCCTCCATACACCTGTAATCTGTTCACATTGCATGGTCCAGCTTAAGTCCAGGACAGTGGACAGAAGCCACCCCCTTGCCTGAACCTCAGCACTGACTCCACATACACAGGGTACAAGATCTTGTCACTTCACTTCTCCACCCATCTATTTCCTAATTAGATTGTAAACTCCTTCAGGACCTTGCCTTCTACTTTTATATTCCCTGTAGGCACTAAGCCCAGGGCTATGCATATCTTGAGTGCTTAGTAAACAGACAACAGATGAGAGAACTAACAAAAGTCATTGTAAACAAGATTGCAGAAAGATAGTTTCCCAACTCAAAACAGCTGTCTGTGTCTCTAAAGCTGTTCAGGCTGTTGCTGGTTGCAGATCTTGACCTTTACTTTCCTGTAAAGATACAGACTGGGTTTGCAAAGCACAATGTTTAGTAGAAATTAGGAAACAACCTTAGTAGTTCAATAGCCTAATCAACAGAGACAGAATGACTTAACAACTCTGGTTCTAAACCCAATTTAAGGAGGGAGTAAGGCTTCCCTTTTCCTCTTTGCTTTTAATGTGAAGACAAATCAAAACTCTTGATTTTTCAAGGGTGGTAGGTTCTCTATTGTGTGGTGACTTTATTTCATTTGCCTTCAATTTCTTCATTTATAAAAGAAGGAAGTTGGAATATTAGATTGTCTATAATCCACTTCCTTTCTCTATCACCCCTTCTTTCTTCTCTGGCTTTCACCCCATTCATCAGTTTAATGCCCATTAACACCTATTGCTACCAGGTAAAGAAGGCAGTTATTTTATCTGTTCATCAGGACCTCTTGTAAAATGGGTTAGAACACCAATTTAAAAATAAGTAGAAGACAGGTCCTTAGCTTTCATTTGATCATGGCTCTGTCATTTCTCCTACAGTAACTTAGCTTTTACAAAACTAGTGGTGCTTTGAACAGATGGGCCTCCTTTTTTGGTGGGGGAAACCCTAAAAAAATAAGGTGCACACTTTTCTTGAATATATTTTGATAATCTCTGTATATCAGCACCCTCAGATATGACTCATCATTAGAAGAAAGAAGAGGTACCCATAACTGAAGAAGAAAAAGAATATGGATTCTTTCGATTGACTCTAAATAAATGAGGTCACTTCCTTTTTTAAACAGGCTATTAATTCATTAATATTGATAATTACTGGAAAGAAATAAAATGATTTCTTAAGGCTTTAATGAAAAAAGTAGAAAAGAGAAAAATTTAAGCAGAATTCCCAAATAAAAAGATGAAAATTCAATCCCTTGACTTGTATGATGCTTTTTGTAGCACCTGCTTAGTTGGCAAATATGTGCCATGATTCCCATTTGAGATTAGGAGATAACACATTTAGTTAAACAGTTCTTGTCTCTCCTTTCTATTGCTTATAACCAATGAATTAGTCCCAATAAAGATACTTTTGCAATATGTCCAACTCCTATTTTTTCTAAAATTCATTACATGTGGCATAATGAGAAGGGTGACTTAGAATCAACTTTAGACATGGTCACAGCTTGTACCTGGCACTGACAGGAGCATTTACCAGTCAGTTATTGATTTACCCCTGCTACAGTCCTAGCAATTAGGTGTGACTACCCCTTTTTTTGCTGATTAGGAACTGAGGCTCAACAAAGTCGAGTAACTGGCAGGTACTCATATGTCCAACAGAACTAGATTACCCTGAACCTTAGTGCTCTCTTCTCAGGTCTGTAAGACAAAGAGGTAGGGTGTTATTTGTTAAGTGGTAGTTATCTGAAGGTAGATCCTACTCCAAGTTTCTTCCTAGTACAGCACAGGGGCTTCCTGAATAACAATCCCTAATTTAAAATGTAAGAAATACACCTACAAGTTGATTTATCTTCAATTTGTTTAAACATAGTTTCCTCTAAAATTCTCTAAGAGTCTTCTCTTGAGAAGTGAGGTGGAGAAGCAAGGGACTTACAATAATCTCTAGGGAAGAATATGCAGTTATTCAAAACTATTGACAACATTATAGTAAATTTCAGATTCAGAAAAAATTTTAAAGGTCTATTGTTTTCAGAGTACAAATCCTAGAAAGCTGAGCTCTGGAAATTCTCCATGGCCAGTGGGTCTTGGGCTCCACTAACTACTTGAGAGATGAGGCAGTAGCTACATTCTGGGGGTGCCCTTGGTCAAGCCTCTAGCCCTATCAGTGTTTGAAATCTGGAAAATGAACTGATTTGGATATTTGACTTCTAAGGCTGTTTCTAATGACAAATTTGTGTGCCTTCATGCCACATCCTTTTGTCTAGTACACCCAGGAAGACAGCTTAAGTTTCAAGGAAATCTGAAACCACCTAGGCAAAGGATTGTAGGAAATGAGTTCTCAGGCTTCCAGCCTTTGTGATAGTGAGCAATGCATAGTTCAACCTTACACACACACACACACACACACACACACACACACACACAGAGCCTCCATTTTATCTGATGACTATGACTGCAACATTTATGTCTCCCTTATAACTTTGGCACAATATTTAAATCAAATAATTACTGATGATGAACACTGCTCATTTATTTCTGCAAAGCTGAGGTACTATATATTTTGTGGCTGTAATCAGAGGTTTCTTCTCCAATCACTAGAAGTTGTGTTGCCTATAACAGATTATGCTGATATTTCCAGAAGAGTTAATGAAGTAGAAAATATTTCAGAAATTAAAATAAAATTTATTGGAAATTTTGCTTTTCATTATTCACATCAAGTCAAAGTGTTTATATTAAGCAATTATGTAACAAGATTCTAAACTATGTTCCCAAGAATTTCTGTGTATAACATTTCCATATAGTAATAGTCTGTAAAATTTTATAACACATTCACAAATTATTGTGGCAAAAAAATACTAGTTTTAACTTCTTAAAGTCAATGTCACTTTTTCTGATATAATTTTGTGACTTTTATTTCCTCAATATGCATTGAAATAAAAAAAAACCCAATGCATGCTTTCTTAAAAAATATAAAAACAGATACATATTCATCAATATAAGTGAACAAATTATATAGTGCTCATATGTACACTTTTTTAACCTAAAGTAAAACCTATAGTCTCTATTTTTAGTCTGTATTACAACACCAATTTTTATTTCTTTTGGGGTACTTGTCATAGACCATGTGCATTTTGTAATTTATATGTTCATTTGGTTTTTGTTTGCCTCTCCAACTACAAAGTAAGCTGGTTCAGGAAAACAATATCTCTCCAGGTATTCCCAGCAGAAAGGGATATAAATAAGGGAATTCAATGGTTACAAAAATATTGAAAGGGTAGGAGAAAAATGAAACTTTGCCACTAGCTTTAAGAAATTGAGGAACTTTCTGGAACCACAAAATGTTATTGGTGATAATCATAGCTGCAGAAATCACCCAAACTAGTATCTATAGCAATATCTAAAGCTGCTAGAAAAATCTCACATCAGCTGAAGCCCAGACACTTGCCCATGGAATAACAATTTGGCTTCTGCCTATTTTCCAAATCTTGTGAGAATGCATCTCATTGGCAGAATCTAATTTGAAACCCTCCAGGCAAAGGATTCTAGGAAATGAGTTCTAAGGCTCTCAGCCCTCATGATAGTGAGTAATGCATAGAAGGGAGTGTTGCTGGGGACCCTACAGTTAATCCGTACAAGCTCCAAAAGGGAAGGATCCATGCTGCTTTCATTTATTCTCACAGCAGTTCACAAACCTTTTTGGTCTCAGGATCCTTTATATTCTTAATATTTCTAGAGGATACCAATAAGAGCTCTTGTTTCTGTGGGTTATACTTATCCATATTTACCATAGAGAAATTAAAATTGTGAACATTTAATGGTGTTAATTTATTAATTCATTTAAAAATAAAATAATAAATTTAAATATTACATTACATATTACACATTACATATTAACAGAAATATGATCATTCTTATGAAAAAATGACTGCATTTTTCCAAAATAGAACTAAAAATTTGTGTGAAGAGTGACATTGTTTTACATTTTTAGAAATCTTTTTATTGTCTAGCATAATGAAATATAGAGTCTCTATCTTTTTTTATTTTCTCAAAAAGAAATAAATAACAACCATATTTATTTAGTTTGATATTTCCATTGAGCTAAAGAAAAAGATGTCAAAAGAAAACTTAAGACAGCCCTGGCCTGTGTACTTCGGTTGGGCATCCTCTTGCACACTGAAGTGCTGCAGGTTCGACCATGGCATGCACAAAAGGCAACTAATTGATGTTTCTCTCTCATATAACTGTTTCTTTCCCTCTCTTTCTGCCTTTTCCCTCCTGTTTCTAAAAGCAATGAAAAAAATCCTTGGGTGAGGATAAAAAAAAGAACACCTGGGACATACACATAAGAACATACTCCACTCTATTTAGATAACTTGAAAGAAAAAAATGAGGAAAAAGTTCTGTTCAACAGATAAATGTATCTTTGCTTCTCTTCTTCCTCTTGCAGACACTTGGGCCTTCAAAATGGCAGGTTTTCCCTGACCAGCCCTGAGCCTTGGTTTTTATTCTTCATGCTCTTTAACATTGGTGAGTTTTTCAGCATGTCAGGCAAAATCAGAAAGTGGATCTTGCTCCAATGGATATATACCTTCTCCAGCTGTGCTATCTCTGTATGTGACTGTGATGTTGGACATCTGGCAGTTCATGTTGTCTTCTGCTTCAATTAGCTTCACATGATACACCTCACTGGTGTTTGTCTCACATGTCACAATGTGACCTTCAGCTTCATGTAGGATCTTAATCAGCACACCACTAGACATCTTGGCAGGAAGAGAGTTCCACTCCAGCCTCTTCTTCCTTCCTGGTGTGGTGGGGTGGGGGGGTGGGGGCAGCAACTCAGGTTACTGTGAGGGTGTCAGTTTCCCTATCTTCTAATAGGAGAAGATATTGGGCAGACTTCTGGTCAAGATGGAGGTGCAGGTAGACTCATTTTGTCTCCTCACACAACCATAACAAAAATGATAGCCATAAGAAGGTTAACAACCAATCTAAAAACAAAAAACAACCAGAACTGCCAGAAAATTGAAGTGTGTGGAAATCTGACAACCAAGGATTTAAAGAAGAAATATTCATCCAGATGAGTAGGAGGGACAGAGAGGACACGGTGTGGTGCCATGAGGCAGTGGCAGATGGTGGCAAAGAGGCAGCTGCAGTGGTGGCCTGTGAGATGGGCAGCACCATATTAACATGCAGTGAATACGAACTGGAACAACTGGGGAGTGACGGATCTCAGCTGCAAGCCAGACCATACAACCTGGGGTTCCAGCAATGGGAGAATAAAGCCTTATACCATCTGGCTGTAAACCAGTGGGGGTGGGCACAGTGGAATAAACTGCTGGTCTCTCAGGAGAGTCCATATAAAGGGACTACAAAGTCCTAGAATGTCTGTAAACCCACCCACTCTGGGAATTAGCACCAGGGCAGCAACCAGAAGGGCACCAGACACTAATAGAAAGAGGGGGAAGTGATTAGAAATGGGGCAAGAGCCAAGCAAGTGGCATTATTCCCTCTCTGAGCCCTCTCCACATACAGTACCACAAAGCAGGGAAGTGGGTTGCCCCACCTGGTGAATACCTAAGGCTCTGCCCCTTACAACACAACAGGTGTGCCAAGCATGGGAATCTAAGTAGATTTACCTAATACATAGAAACATAGAAAGGCTGCCAAAATGAAGAGACAGGGAAATAAGACCCAAATGAAGGTATGGATTAAAAGTCAAGACAAACAACAAAGTGACATGGAGATAGCTAACCAGGTGCAGAGTTTGAGGCACTAGTGATCAGGTTGCTTAGAGAAATGATTTGAGTGTAGCCACCAAATAAAGGAAGAAGTAAAAGCTATACAAAGTGAAATATAGAAAAATACACAGGGAACCAATAATACAGGGAAGGAAGCCAGGATTCAAATCAATGATTTGGAATAAAAGGAAGAATAAACATTCAACCAGAACAGAATGAAGAAACAAGATTTCAAAAAAAAAAAATGAGAAGAGGCTTAGGAACTTCTGTTGGTTAGGAACCAACATCAAATCATTGGGATGCTAGGAGGAGAAGAGGAAGAACAAGTAATTGAAAATTATTTGGAATAATAATGAAAGAAAACTTCCCCAATCTGGCAAAGGAAATAGACAAACAAATCCAGGAATCTCAGAGAGTCCCAAACAATTTGGACTCAAAGGGCCACACCAAGACACACCATGATTAAAATGCCAAAGGTTAAAGATAAAGAGAAAATCTTAAAAGCAGCAAGAGAAAAGGAGAGAGTTACTTACAAAGTAGTTCCCATAAGACTATCAGATAATTTCTCAAAAGAAACTTTGCAGGCAAGAAGGGGCTGGAAAGAAGTATTCAAATAAATGAAAAGCAAAGACTTACATTCAAGATTACTCTATCCAGCAAAGCTATCATTTAGGATTGAAGGACAGATATAGCACTTCCCAGACAAAGTAGTGCTCAAGGAGTTCATCATTGCCAAGCCCTTACTATATAAAATGCCGAAGGGACTTATCTAAGGAAAAGAAAAAAGATAAAAACTATAAACAGTAAAATGACAACAAACACACAACTATCAACAAGGAAATCTAAAAAAAAAAAACCAAAAACAAATGGGACAAGCAACTGGAACAGGAGCAGAGTCATAGAGATAAAGATCACATGGAGTGTTGTCAGTGGGTAGGGGGCTGTGGGAGAATGGGGGAAAAGTTACTGGGAATAAGAAGCATAGTTAGTGGGTACAGAATAGGCAACAGTGTGTTGGGAATAGTATGGGAAATGGAAAAGCCAAAGAACTCATATGTACAACCCATATGGACATGAACTAAAAGGAGAATTGCTGGAGGAAGTACTGGGCATAAGGGGACAAAGGGGAAAAGTAATGGACAACTGTAACGGCACAATCAATAAAATGTATTTAATTAAAAAAAGAGAAGATATTATGGCCCTGGCCCAGGTGGCTCAGTTTGTTGAAGTGTCATTCCATAACCAAAAGGTTGCAGGGTTTGATCCTCAGTCTAGGCATGTACAATCCTCAGGCCAGGCACATACTATTCTTGGTCTGGGTGTGTGTGATCCCCAGACCGGTGTGTATAGTAGGCAACTCACCTATGTTTCTCTCTTGCATCGATGTTTCTCTCTCTCCCTCCCTCTCTCTCTTTGAAAACAATGAAAAAATGTCTTTGGGTGAAGATAAAAAAAGTTTTTTAAAGAGTAGATATTAAGAACAAGAGTGAAATATGCAAATAACTTTTCAGTATTATTATGAAAGTAGTTTGGCCCTTGAAGGCCACCCTAAAATTTCTCAGGATTACTCAGAGTGCCTAGACCAGGCTTTGTGAGCCACTGTATAATCATATCCTTAGACATGAGCATCATCATCTTACATATGATATATGCATAAAAGATATTTGTTGAATTAATAAGTAAAAGAACATTGTATCCTTGTATTTGTTTTTTGTTTGTTTGTTTTTGCAGTACATGTAGGGAACACTCTGTATATGTTTTTAAAGAAAGGTTTCCTCTTTCATTTATTCTCAGTCCTAAAAATTTTGTGCTTGGAAGATAGGGAACAAACATATTAGGCCATATCTCAGAAGTGACATATTTGATTCAGATCAAATTAAGGCAAACTTGTGAACTGAATGAAGTTTTTGGTATTCCCTCATCCTTTGTCATAGAATCAGAAAATCTGTATGAGAAGTGATCTGTAAGATGATTATGCCTACCAATGCTGGAGGCACAGTTTTATGAAACTTTCCTTTCCAAATTGGACAATATGTACTCCTGAGGAGCACTTGGTAAAGTTTCAAGTGTATTCAAATCCACAAAATAATTCTGGAATATTGATTGTACTTGAAGTTTTCAGGATACCAATATTTAAATAATTACATTAAAACAAATATATGTCATAAAATGCACTGTAAATTGGATTGTCTCATTTTCCCCTTTCTTTCTGCTATGTGACTTGCAGAGTAGTAGACCAGGTATTGATCTGGGACAAGAGAATGAACTGACAGTAACCTCCTTCTGACCTGAGGTTCTATGAATCATCATACTTTTCTGATCACCATCTTTAATCCTCCATGAGAACATGCTTCAGGTAGTCAGTCACTGGTCCAAAGAGAATGGAGAGACATGTGTACCAGACCTGAACCCAGCGTAAAGCCTGGAGCCATGACAAGCAAATCCAAAGTACCACAAATAAACAAACAAAATTACATACTTGCTCTTTCACCCTTTAAGACTTTGATTTTGGTTGTTATGTGGCAAACACTGGCTAATACAGGAATTGATACCTAGAAGTAAGGTACTAGTAATAGCAATATATGCAGTATGGGCTATGAGATTAGCTGACAGGCAATAACCAAATCATTTACAGAAAATAGAAAATTGTGAATTGTGCACTATGTTATATACAGACATACCTCAGAGATACTGTGGTTCAGCTCCAGACTACCACAATAAAGCAAATATTGCAATAAAGCAAGTCACAACACATTTTTTTGGTTCCCTAGTATATATAAAAGTTATTTTACACTATATTGTAGTCTATTAACTGTGAAATTACATTACACCTAAAAATGTATTAATGCATACCTTAATTTAAACATGCTTTATTGCTAAAAAAAAAAAACAAAAAAAAAACGGCTAACCTTCATGTGAATGTCAGCAAGTCTTAATCTTTTTTGCTTTATAGGGTCTTATCTCAATGTTGAAGGCTGCTGACATCAGGGTGGTGGTTGCTGAAAGTTGGGGTGACTGGCAATTTCTTAAAATAAGACAATAGTGATGTTTGATGCAGCAATTGACTCTTCCTTTCACAAACAATTTTCTCTGTAGTATGCAATGCTATTTGATAGCACTTTACCCACAGTAGAACTTCTTTCAAAATTGGAGTCAATCCTCTCAAACCCTGTCACTGATTTAATAACTAAGTTTATGTATTCTAAATCATTAGTTGTCATTTCAACAATCTTCACAGCTTCTTCACCAGGAGTAGAGTCTATCTCAAGAAACCACTTTTCTTTGCTCATTAATAAGAGGCAACTTCTCCATTAAAGTTTCAAAATGAGATTGTAGCAATTCAGTCAAATTTTCAGGTTCCACTTCTGATTTTAATTCTCTTGCTGTTACTATCACATCTGCAGTTACTTTTCCCCCTGAATCTTGAAGCCCTCAAAGTCATCCATGAAGTTGGGAATAAACTTCTTCCATAGTCCTGTTAATGTTGATATTTTTGACCCCTTCCCATGAATTTCAAATGTTAATGGAATCTAGAATGAGGAATTCTTTCCAGAAGATTTTCGATATAATTTGCCCAGATCTGTCAGAGGAATCATTATCTATGACAGCGATAGCCTTACAAAATGTTATTTCTTATATAGTAAGACTTAAAAGTCAAGACTATTCATTGATCCATTAGATGGAGAATGGATGTTAACAGGCATGAAAACATTAATCTCATTGTACATCTCCATCGGAGTTCTTGGGTAACCAAGTGGATTCTCAATAAGCAGTAATCTTTTGACAGAAATCCTTTCTTCTGAGTAGTAGGTTTCAACTACTACTTGTCACCTGAAATATTCAGTAAACCATGTGATAAACAGAAACAGATGTGCTGTCATCCAGACTTTGTTGTTCCATTTACAGAGCATAGGCAGAGTAGATTTAGCATAATTCTTAAGTGCACTCAGATTTTGGAATGATAAATAAGCATTGGCTTCAACTTATTAAATGAGTATTGACTCAAACTGTATTAGCCTGTTAAAGAGAGTCAGCCTGTCCTTTAAAGCTTTGAAGTCAGGCATTCACTTCTTTCTGGCTTTGAAATTTCTAGATGCCATCTTGTTGCAATTTAAGGCTGTTTTCTCTATATTGAAAATCTGTTGTATAGTGTAGTCACCTTCATTAATTATCTTAGCTAGATCTTCTGGATAAATTGCTGCAGCTTCTATAACAGCACTTGCTGCTTCACTTATGGAAATGACTTCTTTCCTTAAACCTCAGGGACCAACCTCTGCTAGCTTTAAAGAATTTAAGGTAATTAGAACCTTGTTCTGGATTAGGCTTTGTTTTAGGGGAATGTCATAGCTGGTTTGTTCTTCTATCTAGACCACTGAAACTTTTTCTATATCAGCAATAAGGCTGTTTCATTTTCTTATCATTTGTGTGTTCACTGGAGTAGCATTTTTAATTTCCTTCAAGAACTTTTCCTTTGCATTCACAACTTGGTTAATTGTTTGGATCAAAAGCCTGGCTTTTGGTTTATCTCACTTTTGACATGCCTTCCTCACCAAGCTTAATTATTTCTAGCTTTTGATTTAAAGTGAGAGATATGCAACTGTTCCTTTCACTCAAATACTTAGAGGACATTGTAGGATTATTAATTGGCCTAATTCCAATATTGTGTCTCATAGGAGAGGGAGACAAGGGAATGGCTGGTTAATGGAGCAGTCTGAACACATACAACATTTATTGATTAAGTTCACCATCTTTTATGGTTGTGCTCTGTGGTACCCCCAAACAATTACAACAGTGACATCAAAGATTGCTGATCACCTATCAACATAACAAACATCATTATAATAACAATAATAGTAATGTTTGAAATATTGCAAGGATTACCAAAATGTGACACACAAAGTGAGCAAGTGCTATTGAAAAAAAATGGCACCCATCAATAGACTTGCTTCATGTTGTGTTGACACAAGACTTCAATTTATTTCAAAAATGCAAAAAAGGTAAAAGGACGCATGGACATGGACAAAAGTGTGGGAATTGCTGTGGGGAGGGAGGTACATGGGAACTAAATGGTAATAAAAAATGCAACAAAGCACAACAATAAAGTAATTAAAAAAGAAAGATTAAATAAAAAAGGTAGCATCTATGAAGAACTATAAAGCATAGCACACTAAAATGAGGCATGCTTATAATTGTTAAACCAGTAAGACTGTCCTCTAGTAACTCAGGGCACAGAAATATTTATAATAACTTGTGTTGGGTGAGAAAGTTTTGAGGCAAAATATTGAAGAATTAGCTGGTTCCTTTAGTAAGGTACTATAAGGGTGACATGAACTCAGAAAAGCCCAGTTTGTAAACAGAATAGAGCCCAGAAATTTTGAGATGTGTAGGGTTGGAAAATGAAACTCTTTTAAAACAAATTGAAGATAGCCTTTGAGACTCTGCCTCAGGAAAAGACCTGATCTTGGGCACTCCCATTAAAATAGTCTCAAGGCAAATGTGAACCTAAGACTTTGGTAATCATACATTTTAAAAGGCACCTTAAATGATTAAAATGTCTCCTATACAAGGTTTTAACTGGAAAAGTGCTTCTACATAGATTAAGGGTATGGTTCCTCAGAAACCTATTAAACTCAAAGGACTTATAATTAAGTCTATGAAGAGATCAATGCCCCAAAACATGGAAGTGACTGGAGTCAAATACATTGAACATGTGCATAGCTTTGGGAATAATTATATTGGCAGAACTACTGCCAGGCTTAATTAAAAGCCTTTGACAGGATATAGAAAGACCAAAGGGCAACCAACACTCTATAAGCCGGGATCAGGCAGAGAAAGTTACTCAGCAACCAGGAAGGACATGTCATCACTCCCCTCTTCAGATGTGGCGATGAATGATGATAAAAAAGAAAGGAACTCCTGGCAGGTGGGGAGGGAGCCAAGAGCAATGGAGAACAATGTATTGAAAGCTGCTCTGAGGACACAGAGCTGGATCCACTTCCTTATCTATGACCTGGTAACACTTTCTCAGTAGGATTTCAGAATTACAGTGGGTTAGTGACTGTTATGTGCCTCGCATTCTTGATCTGCTAAATGTTGTTGCATTAACCTTTCCCTCTTCTACCATTGTGTGTTATGTATGTAGTTGCATGTGTATGAGCATAAGGGATGAACAGATAACTTGTCTTTTTAATTTATGAGTCTCCAAACCAAGAGGAGTGCCATCTGGAACTGATGTCATAGTTCATAAGATTCAGGACTTTGAGCCTGATATTGGGATTAGATAAGGCTTTGGGGAGCCTTAGCATGGAGGTGAATATATTTTATGTGTGGGGGTAAATAATTGTGGTCAAGAGGGAAAGCTGTGATCAAGTGGATTGCTTGTCTCACTTTTTTATTTTCTTTGGCATGTGACTTTGCAATATAGTAGAGCAAACAAAATATATATCTTGCCCTACTGACTTTGGGCCCAGCTGTGTGACATTCCTTCACCATCAGAAGGACACCAGAGGTGATACTTGCCTTATCAGGCATGGCCTCTTGCACTCCTCTATCTGCCATAAGTAGAACATGCCCTGGGGCATTGCTGGTGCAAGAACAATGAGAAGTCCTGTGGATCAGGCCTGAACCCAAGAGACAGCTTTGGTGAAGGCTGGCCTATCTCAGCCAGGTCCACACAGTGACAGCCCACAGAGCCAAGAGTGAGAAAAAAAAATACTATCGTAAGTCCTGAGATCGTTGAGGTTGCTTGTTATGAAGAAAAAGAAGACTAATATAAAATAAGATACAACTTACCACTATTTTTAAAGATAGAATGCAAACCTTCAGGGACAATTCACACTTGATTTTGAACTCTTGAGACTATATATTTAGATCTTAGGACTCACTGGTTATTTCCACTGCTGCTAAGAGTTTTTCAGGTAATCTATCTATCTATCATCTATCTAGCTATCTATCTAGCTACCTATCTGACATCTATCTATCTATCTATCTACCCATCTATCTATCTATGGACTGAGATTTATGACCATTATATTGTCACAGAATATACTTATTTTTAGGGAGGTAAATACATATTCCAACAAGTACAGTTAGTTTGTGCTTTCAAGGTATTGCTGCTTTTTTGAGTTTATTTACTTATTTTTTAAAATTATTTTATTGTTGTTCAAGTACACTTGTCTACATTTACCCCCCACCACTGTCCCTCACCCCAGCCATCCCTCTCTCTCTCCCCTGAATCCATCCCCTCCTTGGTTTTGTCCATGTGTCCTTTAAAGTTGTTCCAGAAAACCCTTCACCCCTTCCTATTATCCCCACCCACCTCCCTTCTGGTTACTGTCAGATTGTTCTTAATTTCAATGTCTCTGGTTATATTTTGCTTGCTTGTTTGTTTTGTTGATTAGGTTCCACTTAAGAGTGAGATCTTCTGATATTTGTCTTTCACTGCCTGGCTTATTTCACTTAGCATAATGCTCTCCAGTTCCATCCATGCTGTAGCAAAGGGTAGAAGCTCCTTCTTTCTTTCTGCTGTGTAGCATTCCATTGTGTAAATATACCATAGTTTTCTGATCCATTCATTTACTGATGGGCACCTAGGTTGCTTCCAGTATTTGGCTATTGTAAATTGAACTGCTATGAACATTGGGGTGCATAGGTTCTTTTGGATTAGTGTTTCAGGGTTCTTAGGGTATAATCCCAGGAGTGGAATTGCTGGGTCAAAAGGCAGTTCCATTTTTAATTTTTTGAGGAAATTCCATACTGTTTTCCATAGGGGCTGCACCAGTCTACATTCCCACCAAGAGTGTACTAGGGTTTCCTTTTCAGCACAACCTCACCAGCACTTGTTTTTTGTTGATTTGTTTATGATGTCCATTCTAAACGATGTGAAGTGGTACCTCATTGTGGTTTTAATTTACATCTGTCTGATGGCTAGTGATGCTGAGCATCTTTTCATATGTCTCTGGACTCTCTGTATGTCCTTTTTGGATAAGTGTCTGTCCAAGCTCTTTGCCCTTTTTTTAATTGGGTTTCTTGTCTTCTTAGGGTGGAGTCATGTGAGTTCTTTATATATTTTGGAGATCAAACCCTTCTCTGAGGTATCATTGGAAAATAGGTTTCCCCATATAGTTGGTTCTATTTTCATTTTAATGCTGTTTCCTTTAGCCATGCAGAAACTTTTTATTTTGATGAAGTCCCATTTTTTTATTCTTTCCTTTATGTCCCTTCCTCTAGGGGACATATTGGTGAAAATAGTGCTGGGTGGAATACCTGAGATTTTCCTGCCTGTGTTTTCCTCTAGGACTTTTATGGGGTCACAACTTATATTTAAGTCTCTCATCCACCTTAAATTTATTTTTGTGTGTTGGTGTAAGTTGGTGATTGAGTTTCATTTTTTTTGCATGTAGAGTCCAGGTATCCCAACACTATTTGTTGAAGAGGCTATTTTTACTCCATTTTGTGCTTCTGCTCCCTTTGTCAAATATTAATTGACCATAGAGACATGGGTTTATTTCTGGGCTTTTTCTGCGCTCTCTGTTCTGTTCCATTGATCTATGTGTGTGTTCTTATGCCAGTGCCAGGCTGTTTTGATTACAGTGGCCTTGTTATACAGTTTGATATCAGGTATTGTGATCCCTCCTACTTTGTTCTTCTTCCTCAATATTGCTGCAGCTATTTGGGATTGTTAATGGTTCCATATAAATTTCTGAAATGTTTGTTCTGTCTGTGAAATATGCCATTGGTATTTTAATAGGTATTGCTTTGAATCTGTAAATTGCTTTGGGTAGTATGGACATTTTGATGATGTTAATTCTTACAATCCATGAACATGGTATATGTTTCCATTTGTTTGTGTCTCCCTTGGTTTCTTTCTTCAGTGTTGTGTAGTTTTCTGAGTATAGATCTTTTACCTCCTTGGTTAGGTTTATTCCTAGGTACTTTATTTTTCTTTTTGCTATATCAAATGGGATTTTTTTTTTATTTCTGCTCCTGCTGTTTCATTGTTGGTATACAAAAATGCCTTTGATTTCTGGATATGGACTTTGTATCCCACTGTTTGGTCAAATTCACTTATTAGGTTGAGCAGTTTTTATGGTGGAATCTACAGGATTTTCTATGTACACTCTCATGTCATCTGCAAACAATGACAGTTTTCTTTCCTCCTTTCCAATTTGGATGCTTTTTATTTCTTTTTCTTGTTTGATTGTTGTTGCTAGGACTTACAATACTATGATGAATAGGAATGGTGAAAGCTGACATCCTTATCTTGTTCCTGATCTTAGTGAAAAAGCTTTTGGTTTTTGGCCATTGATTATGATGTTGCCTGTAGGTCTCTCATATATGGCCTTTATCATGTTGAGGAATGCTCCCTTTATGCTCACTTTGCTGAGTGTTTTTATCATAAATGGGTTACGTACTTTATTAAATGCTTTTGCATATCTATTGATGTGATCATGTGATTTTTGTCTTTGCTTTTGTTTAAGTGATGTATTACGTTTATTGATTTGTGAATATTAGGCCATCCTTGCATCCTTGAGATGAATCCCACTTGATCATGGTATATGATTTTTTTGAGGTATTGCTGGATGTGGTTTGCCAACATTTTCTTGAAGATTTTAGTGTCTATGTTCATCAGTGATATTGGTCCGAAGTGTCTTTCTTTGTTATATCTTTATCTGGTTTTGGGATTAGGGTGATGCTGGCTTCATAAAAATGGTTTAGGAGTCTTCTGTTGTCTAGGAGTTTTTGGAATAGCCTGTGAAGGATAGAGGTTAGCTCTTCCCTAAATGCTCTGTAGAATTCTCCTGTGAAACCATCTGGTCCAGGGCTTTTGTGTGTCAGGTGTTTTTTTTATTACTACTTCAATTTCATCAGCTGTTATTGGTAATGTTCAGGCTTTCTGCTTCTTTTTCATTCAGTTTTGGAAGATTATATTTTTCTAGAAATTTGTCCATTTCACCTAGGTTTTCAATTTCTTGGCATGTAGTTCTTCATAGTAACTTCTTACAATCCTTTGTAGTTCTGTGATATCAGACATAATTTCTCCTCTTTCATTTCTGATTGTGTTTACTTGTGTCCGCCCTCTTTTTTCTTGATGAGCCTGCTTAAAAGCTTGTTGGTTTTGTTTATCTTTTCAAAGAACAAGCCCCTGGATTTATTGATCCTTAGAATTGTTCTTTTAGTCTCCATGTTGTTTAATGTTTCTCTGATCCTGGTTATTTCCTTCCTTCTACTTGCTCTGGGCTATCTTTGTTGTTCCTCCATTTCTTGTAGATGTAGTGTTAGGTTGTTTGTTTGAAATGTTTCTATCTTTTTTAGGTAGGCCTGTATCACTATGAACTTCCCTCTCAGGACTGCCTTCACTGTGTCCCATAAGTTTTTGAAATGTTTTTTCACCAGTTTTAAATCATTGCTATTGGAGCAAGTAATAAATCTCCTGTCTTTTAAAAGGTTTACTAGCACATAAAAATTTCTTTATACTTTGGCTTAAATGTAGTTTTATTTAAAAAATTTTACTAAACCATGAACAACTGACCATATAACTGAAGGTACTTTATGGAGATAGTGGCTCACATTGAGAAGCCAAACGAAGCTTATTGATATTAGACTGAAAATAGAAAGGTAAGTACATCCATTTATCTCCTTTCTTTCTGAAAACCTAAAAAAGCATGAACCATATGGGCATGGAAAATGGGAGGAAAGAGTAATGGATGGGAAGTTTTAACAAATATTAAGGAGGGGAAAGGAAAGGAGAAGTGGTGACAGATTGAGAATTATGATTCAAGTGTCCGCCAAGGGACCTGCCAATAAGCAGCCAGACAATTCAACCCTGCAGAACCCATGACGGGGACACTCTTGGAAACTCCAGTTATCAGGAAAGGGGGATGGTACAGAAGAGGGACAAGACCAAAGCAGGGGGGTTGTTGAAAGAGTAGAGGACTTCTCTGATACCTTACAAGATAGTCATCTTATTGTTTCTCTATCTACAACCACCCTCCCCACCACCACCACCAAACACACCCTGCCCACAGAAAATGTGAGGTATTCTCCCTGGATGAACTCAGGACTCAAAGTCCCAGGTGGAGTGAAGGATTGCCATGGAGAGAATGACTCAAAATAGGATAAAGTAAAACTCCACATGTCAAATGATAGAATTCTCAGACTCCTTACCTAGACCTGCTTCTACAATGTTGGCAGTCAGTTAAATTAGGTGATTCCCTTCTGAGGAATCAGAAAGGCCTCAGAGAGACAGTCTACAGATAATGCCATTTGTCATTTGTTTGATCAGTCCCCTGATCACCTGACAGTGATGCTCACCAGTCAGCACAGTTAGTCATCTCTCCATAAACTCTCAGTCAAGCCTTTTTCAGTGCCCCTGTCTCAAATATGACCCACAACCAAGGTATCAGGCACTGAGCAAGCCTCTTGCCTGAAAGAGAGAGACCAAGATGAACACCAAGAAGAAAGATCACAGTGGAAAATGACAAACTACAAAGAATAGAGGAAAACTTGAAATATATTTGCTCTTACTATGAGACAAAAAGAGAAAATATTGTAGTCATAAAATAAAGACAGGATGCTATAAAAGAGAAACAATTAGTAAATCTGAAGTAATTCTTGGAAAATAAAGTAGCTAACATTTTAAAAATTTATAACCAAGGTGAAAGGCAAAGGAAGTTAAAGAAATCTTCCAGAAAGCAAAGCAAAGAGACAAGGGGTAAAAATAACAACTTAAAAAAATGGAAAATGAGCTAAAATCAGCAAAGAAATATCCCAGTTCAAAAACTTTGCAGTAGCCCATCCATAGCCATGATAGATGGGCCAGGAGGGAGGAGTTTGAGAGTGATCCTGTGAGCTAGCTTCTAGATTAAAAAAATCAGTTGGGAAAAAAGAGTGGGGAGAGAACCAGAGCAGAGAAAGGCAAGCACACCTAATCTGCTGAGAGACAGGAAAGACTGCTCCTAACTCCCTCTTGGAAAAACAAACCAAAAAATGTGTCTTGTGTGCTTTTCTGTATCTTTACAATAAAATAAGAAAGTATTTTCAATCATAAAAAGAGTCCACATATAAAATTTTATTACAATGTTTTCCTTGAAGAAAGACAAGAAGAGGACAAGAACTTAAGGAAACATAAAATGTGGGGTTGTCTGTGCCTCAGGAATCCATCTCTTCTCCACCTTAAATTATAAATTATACTAGAGTGAGAATGAGCACAGAAGGATTTGAGCAGCAGATCTGCCGCTCACTCACTGGGACTGGCTATGTTGACTTGGGCATGTTATGTCACCTCTCTAGGACTCAGTAAAACCCCCCATAAAATTACTTCTAAGATCCCACTAAAATCTCAAGTTCATAAATCTAAGGAATGCTGGGAAGTATACTATTTTGTCTCCTCTTCTATTTTCTGTTTCAAAGTGCAATTTAATCAAGACTGACAGTCATTCTTTTGAAACATATGTTTGAAGACAAGATACAGGTGGGTCTCCATCCCACGGTTCTTTGTCTGATGCTCCAGGTATTTGAAAACATGAGGCTCTGTCACTATCCATGTGCCTTGCTCACTTTGCTAGCTAAGTAACAGGCATGTAGGAATTGGGATGTAAACTTCCAGCCAAGATGGAGGCACAGGTAGACACACTGTGCCTCCCCTCACAACCAAAAGAAGGACAACAACAAATTTAAAAACAAAAAATAACCAGAACTGACAGAAAATTAAACTGTATGGAAGTATGACAACCAAAGAGTTAAAGAAGAAACATTCATCCAGACTGATAGGAGGGGCAGAGATGGGCATCAGGGCAGAGAGGTTCAGGCAGTGCCTGGTGGACCTGGCCAGGCAGTGGCTGGTGAGTGGGCAGTCCCACATTATTGTGCAGATAAACTGGGAGAAACAACAGGGGAGCAAGACAGACCATGCAACCCAGGGTTCCAGTGCAGGGAAATAAAGCCTTGAAACCTTTGACTGTAAACACCTGTTTGGGTTGAAGCGGCAGCAGGAGAAACTCCCAGCCTCACAGGAGAGTTCATTGGAGGGATCCACAGGGTCCTAGAACATACACAAGCCCACCCACCTGGGAATCAGCACCAGAAGGGCCCAATTTGATTGTGGGTAGCTGGGGAAGTGACTGAAAACCAGCAGAAAGCAAAGCAAGCACTATTGTTTCCTCTTAGACCGCTCCCCCACATACAGCATCACAACGCAGCAATGTGGGTTGCCCCGCCCCAGTGAACACCTAAAGCTCTGCCCCTTACTATGTCACAGGCATGCCGAGAAAAAAAAATGGCCCAAATGAAAGAACAGATCAAAGCTCCAGAAACAATAAAACTAAGTGATGAAGAAATAGTCAACCTATCAGATGTACTGTTCAAAACATTGGTAATCAGGATGCTCACAAAATTGGTTGAATTTGGTTGCAAATTAGATGAAAAAAATGAAGGCTATGCTAAGTGAAATAAAGGAAAATGTACAGGGAACCAACAGTGAAGGAAACTGGGACTCAAATCAATGGTGTGGACCAGAAGGAAGAAAGAAACATTCAACCAGAACAGAATGAAGAAACAAGAATTTGAAAAAAATGAGGAGAGGCTTAGGAACCTCCAGGACATCTTTAAATGTTCCAAAATCCAAATTATAGGGGTGCTAGAAGGACAAGAGGAAGAGCAAGAAATTGAAAACTTATTTGAATGAATAATGAAGGAGAACTTCCTCAATCTGGCAAAAGAAATAGACTTCCAGGAAGTCCAGGAAGCTAAGAGAATCTCAAAGAAGCTGGATCTCAGGAGGAACACACCAAGGCACATCATAATGACATTAGCCAAGATTAAAGATAAGGAGAGATCTTAAAAGCAGCAAGAGAAAAGGAAACAGTTACCTACAAAGGAGTACCCATAAGACTGTCAGCTGATTTTTCAAAAGAAACCTTTCAGGCAAGAAGGGGCTGGAAGAAAGTCTTTCAAGTCATGAAGGGCAAGGACCTACATCCAAGATTGCTCTATCCAGCAAAGCTATCATTTAGAATGGAAGGGCAGAAAAAGTGCTTCCCAGACAAGGTCAAGTTAAAGGAGTTCATCATCACTAAGCCCTTATTTTATGAAATGTAAAAGGGACTTATATAAGAAAAAGCAGATAAAAAATATGAACAGTAAAATGAAAACAAACTCACAGCTATTAACAACTGAACCTAAAAAAAAATACAAACTAAGCAAACAACTAGAACAGGAACAGAATCAGAGAAATGGAGATTACGTGGAGGGTTATCAGTGGAGGAGTGGGAGGGGGAGAGAGGGGGAAAAGGTACAGAGAATAAGTATCATAAATGGTAGGTAGAAAATAGACAGTGGGAGGGTAAGAATAGTATGGGAAAGGTAGAAGCCAAAGAACTTATACGTATGACCTATAGACATGAACTAAAGGGGGGAATGTGGGTAGGAGTGGGTGTGTAGGTTGGAGGGGACTAAAGGGGGAGGCAATGGGACAACTGTAATAGCATAATCAATAAACTATGTTTTATAAAAAAAACAAGCATGTAAAAACTCAAACAAAGTGCATTGAAATTCCCTACCATATTGCACAGGGCCATCAGACAGAAAATGATGGCTAGAACATGATGGTAGTCCAGTGGCCTCGTAAGAGAACTTTAAAACTTTGGTTAAAGAAGGATGTAATATTACTCATTAAAGTACAGGAAAAACACAATACCTATTTATAGCTATCTCATCTTTTAGTTTGCATTTTTTATGTATGTGTTAAATTAATATTGTGCATTAGTATTTAACTGATGTGTGTAAAATAACACATGGATATTATGTGTGTATTAGTATATAACTAATGTGTGTAAAATAACATGTGTACATTATATAGGTAAATGTACATGTGGTACATTTATTTCTGGTAATGTTTGGAGCCTATTAATTATACAGCTAGTCCACTGAGTCTCCATAATGTTGTGCTTCAAATGCAGACTTGCAGATGTATGGGAAGGAGGTAGGCCTGACCTGAATTCCACATGAAATACTTCACTTAAGGAATTCCATTTTAATTTAGGTTAATTCATCAGAATAACTTCAAACCAGTATCATAAAAGATACCCACATATTTCCTGTGTTTCCTGCTCAAAGAAATAATTATGTCTTGCGTCAGAAGAGGAGGGGAGCAATAAACCTGGGAACATTTAGGAGGCTCTCTTTCCTTGATGGAGGTCAGGCTAAAGGTTAAAGGAGGGCAGGTTGCAGCCTCAGCCATTCCAGAATAAAGACATGATTTGAGAATTTGTAGAATCTCTGAATATTAAGCTTGGCTCTCAGACTTAGGACATTTCCATTCTTCATCTGAAATCACCATGTTGATGATCATTGCTATTTGGTGAGCAGAATGTGTCATCCTACTCTCTTATCAGTTGCGTAGTAAGCAGTCATGTTTAAGGAAAATGTTTGAAATTGAGCAGTGGAATAGAAACTCAGTGGGAGTATTGTGATAATGGAATTCTATTCTACATTTACTAGGAGCCCACACATTTTTCTGAAGGTTAAGAAATAGGGGATGTTATTCCTAAGGATTAGCTTGTGTGCATCTAATGATGGCAGACTAGGTCTCAATGCTAGTAACTGCTCCCAAAGCGCTCTTTTCAAATTAGTGGGCTGCTGAGTGAACAAGTTGAGTAGCTCCTCCTGGTCTATTTGGTCTCTTCCAAATTACCTGGTGTCTGCATTAATTTAAAAGAAAACATCTTTGGGAGCAGCTATTAATATAGAAAATAACTAACTTTAAATTGTGGCTCCAGAGAGCTGGGCTATGAAATTGTTTACAGATGTTCATTAATTTTTCATTTTATATAACACTGGCGAGAGCTTTAAAACATATAAAAATAGAGTAGATTTTCATTTCTAACTGTTTTACTTTTGGAGAAGCTGGGTAACCTTAGTAAGTATCCACCAGTCCTAACCCTTGCCTTTATTTTACTTATTTTCCTCTTCCTTCTAACACTAGGCCATTAGAATGTGACAGAAAAAGCACTGAATGAAACCACTGGATTCTTCTTTTATGTAACTCTGCCATTTATTATCTGTATTACTTTGGACAAGTCACCTAACCTCTCTGAAGCTTAATTTCTTCATCTATAATGTAAAGATAATGATACCTGCCTTCCTTTCCTCTCTAAGCAGGGGATTCAAAGTGCTTTATAAAATTCAAATTTATGTAAATTCATAACATTCTAAAAACTAGGATTGGAAGACAACACTTCATTTAAGAAAAGAGCTTTGACAAACTTTGAATCATTTCAAAGTATGCTCTTCATTTTACAATTAAATAAAAATTCTTTTTAAGCATTGGGTCATGAATCATTCTATAGAACCAAGAAGGGCCTAATTCTAGAGGAAATGTTTTTTTTGAGGTTACTTGTCATTCCATTTAGATATAAAATACACATGAAAAAGATTTCCATCAGCAGGAAAGCTCACAGACTAAAAGTCATAACCATCTTTATCTTTTAGCTATTATTCTGCTGACAAAGAAAGTGGTGTCTTGTGGGGTTAGCTCTCTGATCACAAATGACTTTGCCCCTGGACTCCTTTTGTACTAATTAAACCCACACACAGAGTCTTGATTTAAACAAAGTAAAGCACATTTCATCTTGAAACATCCTGAGTTTCCCCTGACCTGGTCAGTGGGATAGAACATCATCGCATTGGGACTGTCCTGCTCCCAACTTGCACACTGGCAGCCATAGACACTGCAGGATCCAGCATGTCTTTGGGCACCATAGCCTTTGCACTCCTTCTTTTCGAAGTTCCTCCACAGGCATCTTCAGTCTTCTGAATCTATAGTGATAATATTTTCCTCCAATCTCTACATGACCTAGAAGAGTCCTGAGCATATACAAGATACTCAGAGAATTCACACTGATTGAGTGTTGCGGAATATTATCTTGTATACAAAATATGATGTGAGTCTGAGTCAAGAGGGAGAATTTTGGCATAGATGTATGTGTCGTCTTCCTAGAAATAGTTGTGCCTTTGGGCACAAATTATCATATTTTAATATGCCTAAATTGTCACTAACAATTGAACAGTTGCAGTTTATTTGAGAATAGACCATTTATAATCTTGTAGAGGAAGAATATGCCCAGGTAAGCTGCCTCAGTAAATTCCCACTGCTTAGTGGCAGAAGGAGGGCCAGTCTGGAATGATGAAGAAAGATCATCATTTCTAGTCCCAGTGTTGCCACAAGCTGCTTGTATGACTATAGATTAACTACTTTATTTCCCCAAGACTCTACCCAGTTCTTCATCTAAAAATGAATGAATTTAATTGGTTGATCTCATTAGTTCTGACACTGAGCAGGGAGTCTCTGCATTCATTCTGGATCTGCAGGTAATGAGTCAAAAGTGAAACTGCAGGTGGAAGTGGTCCCTACATCACATGTGAGTTTCTAGAAACTGCATGGTTAACCCTGATAAGTTTTCTAGAAAATGGGTGCAATGGGTCAAATAGGGAATGGGGCATGGGATTCTAAGAATCACATAGAATCATCTCTGTTTCTAGATAACTCATCACAGAAATCCGTTTTGACATTTCTAAAAGTGAAGGGAAACAAGAGGAACAAAAATTCCTTTCTCCAGAACTGTGATGAAGTATGGAGGCATGTTGTCCAGTGGTTGTGTGGGGAGTTTGCACTAGCAAGGCTCTGTAAATGATTTGCATTCCCCTTTGTGAGTTCCTTTTGACTCATATGAGAACATTAAGAAGCACTGGTCAGAGTTTTTCTTCAAAAGCAAGGAAGTGCTTCATTTTTTACCTCTTATTTTCAAAAGAACTTTCTGTATTTCCAACTTCATTTCAGGGTAGAAAGTAAAAGCTGGGAGAAGCTGATGTGGGGACAGCAGGTTGAAATCTTAATTTCAGATACTTACTTTTTATAAAATGTGTCCTGCCTGTTTGCTAGCCAGGCATTTCTTTGAGTCTGGATCTCACTTCCAGTTGGAAAAGAGTGTGGGAAGCCAGACAAGAGGAGTGAGGGTGCAGTAAAATCAGCTGGCAAAGAAAGTTTTAGGGGCCAACTTCTTTGTTAAAAATAGTCTCTACCTTTGGGGTCAGTGGCTTCCATGGAGATTCTTATTTGGAATAACATATTTTCCATGTAGAAGAAAGGGCACCGGCAGGACATTGCCTCAGCTTCTTTACTTCTGCATGGAGCAGCTCTGTGAATCACTGATGCAGGACAGGCATGCTTTCTGCAATGTACTTGGATGAAATAAACTAGAACTCTGAGTTTAACTGTTAAAAAGAAAGAAATGACACAGCTACACCCACAACTCATGAACCATAAGTCTTCTACATTTACATAATGGACAAAGAGGAAATGTCTGTCCATAGGAGGGAAGGATAATATTTAAAATTATGAACATTCTTTCAAACTATAAAGTGGGGTAAAAAGTAATATATACTGAGTCCCTGCTTCATGATAGGCATTGTACTAGGTGTTTTGTGTAGTGGGAAGGGTAGTCATAGTTGTAATATAATAAACAAAAAATAGTGCATGTATTATTTAGCATGTAGCCAAGTTCAATTTCATGTGCATTATACATGTTATCTTAATCTTCACAAACTTGTATTAATAACTCCATTTGTTAAAGAAAAAACTGAGGTCCAGAGAGGCTAGATATTTACCCAATAGGGTTTTATCCTTGGTATAAATAAGTACAAAGCCATGTTCCTGATCAGACTATCTATTTAACAGTTAATAGCATCCTCTTCCTATAGACAAAGAAACTGAAATTTGGGGTTTCATAATTTCTCCAAGGTTAGCATTTTAGGAATTGTTGAATGTAGACTTCAAACCAAAATTTTCAAAACACATGCTTTTACTCTTCTACCTCAAATAAAACCTTCATTATGCCATATGCTGAGTAATGAGATGCCTTACAGCTAAGCACTAAGCCTTTAAATCTGTGTTTTTAAATCTGAGGTATACACACAGTCAATGCAAATGCTTCTTTCTTTTGGCCAATAAATTTACCCAAATTGCCTTCTATATTTGTCACATCCTTTTTCATTTTCAACTTAAAAAAAAACTGATTATGTATTTGGAGGCTCTTTGATTAACATCTGATTCTAGTATTGTTCCAGAGAGTTGAACATGCAATACCAGTGGGAATGTTGCTGCATTTCCTTCCATAGGTAAAATGAGAGTGTTTCCAAACCACACTTTCTTTCTTGATCAGAAGTTGGTCCCATAGGAAAAAATTGTTGACTGAGATTGGTGTGAAACCTAAGGCTTGATAGAAGCAAACAGATTTGCAACATGAGTCACAGCTTCTCATCATTTATTACCTCTGACAACAGTGATAAGGAAGAATCTTTGCATGAGGAAGCAGTGTACTGGTTTGAAGTATATTCGGCAAGTAATGAATTTGCTAACTGGTCTTCCTTGATGTGAGCAAAATAATTTTTTTAAAGATTTTATTTATTTATTTTTAGAGAGGGAATGGGGGGGGAGAGAGAGAGAGAGAGAGAGAGAGAGAGAGAGAGAGAGAGAGAGAGAGAGAAACATCAATGTGCGGTTGCTGGGGGTTCTGGCCTGCAACCCAGGAATGTACCCTGGCTGGGTATCGAACCTGGGACACTTTGGTTCCCAGCCCGCAAAAATAATTGTTTTTAATCTGTACATATACATATATATGTTCTCCAAACACATGATGCCATTTTATAGAATTTCACGGTGAACCCTCTGTGAGGCTGAGAACTATTTAGGAATGGGCAGTGGGCTGTCTTACAACTTTAGATTTGGGTAGATCTAGCTTTTAACCCCAGTTCTACTATTTACAAATAGCATGACTTTGGGGATATTAATCTTTCTCATCTTAGTTTCCTAATCTGTAAAATAGATTGCTTTAAGGATTAAATCAGATAATATATAGTGTTCAGAGTAATGCTCAATAGATGATAGGTATGATTATAATAATAAAGATGAAATTCTTCAATAATTCGTTTTTCCTCTCTAAGACCTGTTTTTCTCCTATCCTTAATTCCTGTGTCCTAAATAACAAGGATGTAAAAAACTGTTAAATCATCAACATCAGCTGACAAAATGGTATCACAATTTTATAATGGATAGAGAGAAATCAAAGACATATGTTTTTCAAATTGAGCCTTTTCAATTCCAACACTCTTAATACTGACAAATGTGTGTGAAAGCTGGAGTGTAACAAAGAGTTATGTGGTAATTTTCTCATGAAATGTAATGTGAATTCTCTCACAAGGAACGAAATTTTTGTTTAACAGAAAGTCACAAAAACTCATCAACCATCAATCAACAGTGATTTTACAATATTCAGAAAGTGATGCTGGCAAGACAATTCAATTAGGGAAAGAACAGTGTTTTCAACAAATGGTGTTAGATTAACTGGATATTCACATGCAAAAAATTAATTTGAACTTTTTTTACATTGTAGGTAGGAATTGATTTAAAAATGGATCATAGATCTAAATATAACAGCAAAAGCTATAAAACTCTAAGATAGAAATATAGGAGTAAATCTTGGTGACCATGAATTAAATCTTCTTTGATAAAACAACAAAGCACAAGTGACCAAAAATGACAAATTGGAGTTCAGCAAAATTAAAACTTTTGTGCTGTAAATGATTCCATTAAGAAAATGAAAAGATAACCCACAGAATAGGAGTAATTATTTGAAAATCAAATATTTGATAAAGGACTCATGTCCAGAATATATTAAAAACCCATATAACTCAGTAACAAAAAATAAATGATTTAGTTGAAAAATTAGCAATAGAAATTCAATTCAAGCCACAATAAGATATCACTTCATACACACTAAGATGGCTATAATAAAGAATAGGCAATAAGCATTAGAGAGGATATAGAGTAAGTAGAGCACCCATGCATTCTGGTGAGAATATAAAATGGTGCAGGCACTTTGGAAAACAATTTGGCAGTTCCTCAGAATGCTGTATATACATATTGCTTGTATGCCACCCTGAAATTCTGCTCTTGGGTATGTACCCAAGAGAAATGAAAAGATACAACCATAGGAAAACTTGTACACAGATACTAATAATACCATTATTCATAAGAACAAAAGAGTGGAAACAATCTGGATATCCATCAAAGGATAAATAAGTAAATGGAATTTGATATATTCATATAATGGAATATTATTTGACAACGAAAAGTATTGATGCACACTACAAGATGGATGAATTTTGAAAACACAACACTAAATGAAAGAAATCAGTCATAAAGGATCTTATATTACATAACTCCATTTACATGAAATGTCCAGAATAGGCAAATCTATAGTGATGGAAAGTAGATCAGTGGTTGTCTGAGGCTGGGAGGTTGTTTGGTAGTAAAGAATAACTGTTAATGGTTATAGTTTCTTTTGAAGAGGACAAAAATTGATGGGGTGATGGATGCACAACTCTGTGAATATACTAAAAATCAATGAACTGTACACTTTAAATGAGTGAATTGTATGATATTTACATTCTACCTAACAAAAAAGTTGTGAAATAAAACAAAAAAGAAGAAGGTAGTATTTGCTTTCCAGAAGTCAAATTACCTGGGCAAGTGTACATGAGCCAAAAAAAAAAGGAAATTAGCCATGCCTATAGAGAACCTCCATATTAAGCATTACCTACCAACTTCATTTACTGTTAAACAGCTCACTGGTAGTGCCTATAGATGCACTGTCCAATATTTAGCTATTTTACTGATGATGGACACAGCATGCTTGAATTTGATGTTGCAATACATGTGTGCATAATCATGTTTATACATATTTATACATACATTGGTATTGTTTTGTGAGTTTCTTTTCATGAGAATATCCTTTGATAAGTTCTTTAAAGGGAAATTCTAGTGCCAAATTGTCCCCAAAAGTTGCACCAATTTACATACCAGCAGTGGAGGAGAATGTTTATTTCCCCATGTTTGCCAATACTACCTAGAATTCTAATTAGTGAAATCTATATATTTTTGTTTAAAATACATTTTTTTGGTTATGAAGAATTCTAAGCATCATTCCATTTACTTATTGACCAACTGTATTTTTTCTTTGAACTTGTTTCTAAATTCATTTATGGAAATTTTTAAAAATTCATGTTTTCTTTGATATATAGGTTGTAAATGCCTCCTTTTGTTGTCCTTTCTTAACTATTATTTGTCATGTAATTTTCTAAAACTTTATGTTTTCAATTTTTTAAATCTTTTCCATTATGATGTTATGTTTAGTATCATCTTAAAAAGGGTTCTCAAACTTCAAGATAAGAAATAAACAAACCTAAGCTTTCTTTTGATACTTTGTGATTTTCCTTTTTACATTTAAAACTTTGATACATATGGAGTTTGCTTTGAAATAACAAACAGGATGGAGATTTAGCTTTATTTTTTAAATGATTAAGACCTATTTAATTTTATTCATTTATTACAAATCCCACTTTTAGCATGAGCAATATTTCATAAATGTAGGTCTATTTATAGACTCTCTATTCTATGCCAATAATCTTCTATTTTGTTTTCAATACTAAATTATTTTATTTCCTTCAGTTTCTGAATATCTCACCATTTGATAACCACTCTCATTGTTCATCTTTTCCAGAAGTAGCCTGGCTAAGATCACTTGTTTATTTCTCCAGATTTATTTCTTAAAGTCCTAGAAAAATATCTCGTTAGTATTAGAATTAAAGAAAAATTGTTATTTAAAAAAATGACTTGCCCTAAGGACAAGTTGTGTATTTTGTGTATTCAAATATTCTTATTTGTCCATCAATATATTTTTTAAGTTTTCCTTCATGAAGATCCCGTATATTTTTTTTAAAGTTTGCTCTTGTGTATGTTTTTGCTGTTGTTATGAGTGAGATCTCTTTTTCTCCATTATATTTATCATCTCATGATTGGTTTGTGTGTGAGAAAACATGCATGCATATTTGTGTTTTATAGGTTAAATTTATAACCAGTAGTTCTTTTGGAATTACTAATTGATGCTACTGTTTTTCCTTTGATTCTTTTGTGTAATACAGTCTTACAATAATGTACTCTACACCTGTGTGTTGTGACCCTTCAAGACCAGTCAGGTACATGGTGTTCACGCTGACAGAAAAATATTCACAGAGCCGTTGGGATGCCCAACAGACCTTTATTCACAGGTAGGCAAGCCATGCATACTGCAAGCTGTGTGTCTGTCTGAATGTCTCTGTGTGGCACAGGTCATGGACCTTGCTCCCCAGTGTGGCACTCATCGTGGCACCTGTCCTCTTGAGTGTGTCTTTCATCATCTACCCCAGCAGGGAGTCCCTACCTGTTTAAGTACTAGAGGGGAACAAAGCTGGAAAACTGCCAGAGCTTTACATGACATAACATAATTCTGTGCATACGAGCCCACTTCATGTTATGGGAACAGTTTATCAGACCCAGTCTCACTGGTTATGAGGCCCCTCCAAGGCCATGGGAACACTGCTTCCCTTAGTTACCCAGACACCTGGATGAGGAAGTCAGACTGCCTCCACTTACCCTACAATCTGTTAATAATTAAAAATCATTCTTTTCTTAATAAGTTATTTATATATAATATGTAATATATAGATATGCATAAATTATACTATATAAATATATATAACTAATTATATATCTATATAGTATATATAAAATACATAATATAAGCTTTTCCATCTATTACCTTGGCTAACTTTTTGGAAACTATGTTAAATACAAGTAGAGTGACACTAGAATTTCTGAATTATTTCTTTCTTCAAAAGAAATTGTCACTGCATTCTGTTTTAAGCATAATATTAGAATATGCATGTCTAACTGACTTCTTCAGTGCTCTAGAAAATCCTCAACCATTATTATACAAAGAAATCTCTGCTGTTTCTCACTCTGTAGTACAAGAGATAGTTGTCTTGTGAGAAGTAACCTTTGCTCTTATGCCTTTGGATTGATGTGAGGCATAATTTTGAAAATATTATTTGTTTTCACAACTATTTTTGAAAACAACTGCCCTGTCCTTGGAGTAGCTCTCTGGAGCTACATAGCATGTATTTGAGTCATACTATCCCAAATACTCATATACCCTTCACATTGAGTAAAAATTTGTATGTATATGGTAAAGACAAAACCAAGTTTTGTTTGTTTAGATTTACAAAGTTGAACTATCCTTGCAATCCTGGGATTAATCTCATTGTTTGTGGCAATTTATTTTTGTATTGCTGACTTGCATTTGGTGAGCTTATAGTTCATATTTTTGCATTCATATATATAAACATGAGTGATCTGCAGATTTTTTGTGTGTGTTTGCTATCATCAACATTTTTTAGTTCTTGTCCCTTCAAGGAGAATTTGGAAGTTTCTTTCTTTTTTATGCCATAGAAAAGTTTATAGAGCATCCAAACTATGTTTTCTTTAAAAGTTTGAAAGAACATCCCCCATGAGTTCATCAAAGCTAGAGGTGATGGTGTGTGTGCTTGGAAGAAAATGTGGGGCCCTGTTCAGGAAGTAAGACTCTCCAGATGGAAATTGCACAGCATTAAGCTAGGAGCAGGCCTTCCCAGCTCTATGAGACTGCTTGGACCATACTCCTGGGAAGCCAGCTCTGCACTGCAGATAGGCAATGTCCTAGCAGCAATGGCCCTGAAATCATCATGGCAGGTCAAGAACAAGCCATATTAAATCAGTGTCAATTACAGGGATACTGTTACCCTCCCTTGCTGAAATTGAATGAGCATCTTTTAAGAATATTAGGGCGACAGGATGGAAAATTCTGCAGAGACCCTTTGAGCACAACGCAGGGTGTTTTCTTTCCATGTATTCTCAGCCTCACATGCTAGAAAACCACACCCTATGTAACTCCAGTCACTTGAGAAAGCTGTATTCTCACCTACACTGTGCTGAAGATGCTTATGTGTTGGCTATTTTAAAAGCCCAATTACTTCTATCATCTTTGCATTCCTCCACTTTCTCTGTCCCCAAAGACCTCTAAGCATTTAAGATGGCAATCCTGTAAATTACTGATGTTATTATGCCTGTATGTAGCAGAGTTCTAGCTACTTACACCTCAGTGGGTTCTCAGCCTCTTTCACACACAGCAATAGAGCCAGACCCTTAGGTGGAAACTAGCTAGAAACAGGGAAAGGCACCCAAAGCACAAGTTCCTCTATACTCAAGCACTAAACTAAACTCTACTCTATTACCATTGACTGATCTAGGAGCGGGAGGCCTTGTAGGACATGTGCCGATGAGACCACACACAGGTGGGTATGAAACATATATCAATGCAGCCCTCAGGATATGTGGCCACACTTTCCCAGAGAACATGTGCACAGGCCTTTTCCTGGATGGGCACTGTCATCATGGAGTTAAGGTCTTTACAGAGATAATCAAGTTAAAATGAGGTCATTAGAATGGGATCTAATCCAATGTGACTGATGTAGAGGGAAGACAATATGAAGAGACACAAGGAGAAGGGGGCCCTCTCCTAGGGCCCCTACTGAAAGCCAAGGAGAGGGACCTGGAAGAGGTCCTTCAGTCACAGCTCTCAGAAGGATTCAACTGATGACACCATGATTTTGCACTTCTAGCCTCCAGAACTGTGAGACAATAATTTGTTATTTAAACCACCCCATTAGCAGCCTGAGTAAACTCAACACCATCTTCAGCTGCTGTCAGAAAGTACAGTTTTTCTACACTTAATTAGATCTGTTTAATTTGTTGTCACATTAAAAAGTAATAAGCACAGTGGTTATTTTATGATAGTTTATAGATATAATAACACATGAAAAAGTGTGTTTTCATCAGCAAATCTTCAGTACACACAGAAGGAACCAGAGACAACTATGAATGCAAAACTTGCCAAATAATTTTTTTTAATTATAGAAGCTATCATGAAATTTGTTGCTGTATAATCTTCTTATTTAGAAATGTTTGAAAGCCTCCATTTCAACCTGCTCTCAAGCCATGACACTGTTGGCTGATGGCATCACAACTGTTTCTCAGTGCCATTTCAAGTATTATTTTTAGATAACATGGCCCTCAAAAAGTCATATGAAATATAATGAATGTATAGATTTGTATCTGAATACAACTGTAAGAAAGTAATATAAATGTAACTATAAGAAAGTGACATAAAAAGCAGAAGATGGGAAAGGCACAAAGATAAATAAAGTGTATTAATATGCTATTTTATAGAAATTGCACTTTTATGGAGTTCTACAAAATTCCTCAGTGGCCCATGAAAATCCCTACTTTTATGGAATTCCATAGAATTGCTTCCAATGCAAATTCTAGTATACCCCAGAGGCTTTGTAAAAATCTTATCATTTAAAATCCATAAAAATAGAATTTGAACATTCTTAATGCATTATAATGTTACTGGCTTTGATTTCCTAAGAATATCAAGATCTCTCTTTTAAATACAAAATGCTTTAAATGACATGCCCTTACATATAGTTGCTCAGCTACACAGCTGTCAAATCCTATTTTGTTATTATAAAATAAATAATGTAAGAATGATTACAGGAAATATATCCTGTATATCAATAGTTTATAATCCTTAATAAACTATTAAGCATTTAGCTCATATTCATTTGTGTTTTTCAATGGATTATTTTGAGCCATAGACTTAATGGACTCATTAGGGTGTGTCAAACCAGATGAGGGTTAGACTCTCAGAAATGCAATGGTTATTTACTTTGCTTTGTTTAAATTTCTTAAGTGAAATATTAGTTCCATTTATTTATTTCCCCTTGCCAATCTAGGATATTATTCAACTCTGAAACAAGGTAGAATCAGAAGATGCAAAAATATTGTGCTCAGCTATCCCCATTTCTACACAAATATTCTTTTATTTCTGGAATAAAAAGAGTGCTCTCCAATTATATTAAAAAAAGAACAATCTTTTCAACTGTTCCCTTTTCTACACAAATATTCTTTTATTTCTGGAATAAAAAGAGTGCTCTCCAATTTTATTTAAAAAAGAACATAATTTTTTAGTTAAGCAAACTGGAGATTCATAAGAGGAAAAAATATGACTTCTTGTTTTCTCCAAATTGCAAGCAAGGTATATTGGAAAAGATATTTTGAATTATTATAAGACAAATGAAAGAATGGCAGGAAGAGATATATAAATAGCTGTGCTGATTTACAGTCCCCAAATATGTGACAATAGCACTTTAGATACTGTATGTTGATACATATATATACACATTTTTATATAAAAGATGAAGATAAGATATATATATTATATATAGTTATATATGATATATAATATATATCACATATATAGCATCTCTTGTTTTATATATATGTTATGGGATATCATTATATATATATATTCTGTTGTTTTATCTTCCCAGACCTTTTCCTTCTTTCCGTAACAGAAGCCCTCTTCATGTAGAGATCCACCCCCTCACACAATACCAGGTTTATGGTTCTAGAGGGCAGCTAGCACAGAACACCTCTTCTAGGCCCCAGAAAGGCATGTGCAACCCAGCTAGGTCACTGAGAGACCTTCTTTAGGAATTTTTGAATAGCATTAAAGAAAGTATGGTGACAACCATGGTAAGAAAAAGTCTGGGAACTGCTTGCCTGAGAAAGTAAAATTAATACCCAGAGTAACACAGAGATAAAAGATGACAAGAAGAGAGCCTCCAGCAGTACACTGGCCTTTTTTTGTGGCACAACAGCCAATAAATTCCCCTGTTGCTGAAATTAGTTGGCTTAAATTCATCTCTCTTGCCACTGAAACAATCAACCAAAAAATCTTTCTCTGTCTCTCTGTTTCATTTCTCTCAAAAGGTAGAAAGAGTTGTTTCATATGAATGAATCATTCACAAAGAAAAATTTACAGTTGTACTCAACAACTTATATTAAACTTGTATTTGATTTCAATGGGAAAGGAAACCTTGGTTTTTGCACTGTCCCTTGACTCTGTTTTCTGTTTTTAGTCCCCTCACCATTAGCCTAGTTCCTCAAGCTTTCTTTCTTTTTTTCTTCCTTTTTTTTTTTTTTGTACTAGATTATTCTTATCATTGCTAAAATCATTTGGGGCTATGCTGTTGTCTCTAACAAGGATGCCCCAACTTACTGGTGTGACATTCAAGGCTGCCTTCCAGTCCTCCCCTTCCGGCCACCTGCCGCTACTGCCACCAAAGTCCCCTTGTGTTTGCTCTACTAGACTTTTCACCATTTCTCAAAAGTGTCAGTTGCTTGCCTGCTTTTGGCCAAGTACTTATCTTTGAAGGAAAGGACTTTCCTTTTTATTTTATTTTTTGCATATCTTAATTCTTCTTATTCTGAAAAGTACATTTTTTTTAAGTTTTGGAAGCATTGGTTTATTTATTTATTTTTAAAAAATCTTTATTGTGTTTTTTTCTATTAACATTTAGTCTCCTTATACCTGCTTCCCCCAGCAATCACCACACTGTTGTGCCTGTCCATGAGTCCTTTTTTCTTTTTGCTCAGTCCTTCTACCCATATAACAGGGAATAAATGGCCTTCTTATTTGTGCCCCACAGTATTTCTTTCCTTCTCCTTTATGTTAAGCTAGTTGCAAATATTCTTTTTCTCTCTGAATGTGGTGCACTATTTCATGCATTCATTCAACAAGCATTTAGCATCTCTCTGTGTGGGGCACTGTGCTAGAAACTGAGGATACAGCAATTGACCACCTCCCTGTGGAGGACTGTGAGTTTGTTTTTGTAGGACTTGTGACTTAGTTATACAACTAAGTATGTAAATCAACTGCAGTGGTAGAGACATGAAAAAAGTACAGAATGGTCAAAAAGAGCACAGGCACTAGCCAGGTGAAGCCAGGGACAGTGACACAGAAGCAAATGTGTGAAGGCCACGTGGCAGGAAGGGACAGGGAGGGGCAGGAAGGAGTAGGGCTCATTTGAGGAAATGGCAGAGGAGTGACAAGAACAGTGCAGCTAGTAGGGAGTGTGGGGATGCAGGGCTGGAAGGTATGAGGCAAACCTGGTCATGCTGAGAGCAGCTGGGTACCATGGAAGAATTCTCAGTGGGAAAGTGACATGATGAGCTTAACATTTTAAAAGGCAGACTGCTGTCTAAAGGGAGGGAAGAGGCCTGGGCGGGTGGGGGGGGGGGGCTTTGAGAGGCTGGGGTGGTGATGCAGGCCTGGACCAATGATGGCAATGGAAGGCAGTGAAGGGGAGTGGCAGTCCTCACAGCAGAGTTCACAGGATTTGGTAACTGATTAGATGGGGGTTAGTAGGCTCATCAGAGTGACTACTGCACATATCTTTTTTAATGTAGTGAGGTAATTAGCCTACTACCTCAAATATAATATGTCTCCAGGATGTGTATTAAATTAAACTACTGTAGTGTTCCCTTAAGTTACCAAGGATACCCAGCAGTTCATATGATATACAATAGTGCTGAAACAAGTGTGTGTGTGTGTGTGTGTGTGTTGCATGTTTTAGGTCTTAAATTTGGGGTAAGAATCTGTCACAAGATATAAGAGCATATAGGTATCCTATAAGGCCACTTTCTCACTTAACCTGGACTTCTCCTTTTTAAATTGGCATTAGAAAGAGGATTAAAATAGAGCCATTGCGAGTATTCATAAGTTATAGATCCCTTATGGATTCACCTAACAAAATGACTCAGAGAATTATTTGTCTTCACTGAGTCTGTGCTTTTGCCTGGAGGTTTGGAGAACATTTTCATATAACTCTGACTGCTCTCTGTAGTGAATATAGTTAATCATCTTTCTGGTTCAGCTAGCAAGTACTTCCCTCTTTCAGTGCTTCCTCCAGAGTCATTGATGCCAGATCTAATCCAAAGATTTTTAGGCCTTTCACACATCTTCTCTTATTGTTCCTACCCATTTAACTGCTCATCTGAAAATAAAACTTCTCTTTATCTCTTAAGATTTCTGTGATAAGATGAACGGAAAAGAAATGGGAACCCTCTCTTCACAATTTGGGCTAACAACAAAAACAATGGCTAATCAATTTAAGAGGATTATAGGAAGCTCTTCATTAGCAAAATCCAAATATATGATAAAATTTCTATGTAATTGTACTATCTAGCTAACTTTTGATTGCATGAATGGTCTTCTCACATGCCATGACTTGACTCCTTAATCTCCTTAATTTTATCACCCGCAGCCCTCCCATGGGGCGCACAACTTACATACTACAGACTAATGCACCCTAAACAGTCCTATCCCAAATGTGATTTCCTTAAAGATTAGTGAAATGGCAAATGCCTGTTCTATTGAAGGATGGAATCCAAGACCACAGAAAGGGTGGGAGAGGAAACTTCCAATAGATAAATGGAGTGAAGAGTCATTTATAGGCCAGTGGTCAGTGGTCCCCAGGCTAGATTGCCCCTTCTGGAGAGAAGACACCCCAAAGGGGTGTCTTAATATATGTCAGTAATGTAGAGTGGAAAAGTGTTAATGACAATGATGTGTATTAGTTGAAGCCCTACTATAGGCAGACACTGCACTTTATAACATTATTACCTTGAGTGGAGGACAAATAGGACTCAAGAACCAGAGTTCTTGGGTTTGAACTCCCACTCTGCTATTCACTAGCTATGCAATGTTGGGCAAGTTGCTTAATGACTGTTTCAATTTTGTTTTCTTTTTCTTTGTTTAGTCTCTATGTCATTTAATTCTGCTTTCTTGTCCAGAAGACAAGATTCTGGAAAATCTTGTCTTCTTTACCTCAGTCAGGTAGTTGTGTAGATTAAATGAATTAATATACATAAGTGGATTAATATATATTTAATCATTACACTTGCTGAGATGATTAAATAAAATGACATGTGAAATGCTAAGCACAAAGCACATAATCAATATATGTTCATTTTTGGGTTTTTTTGTCATCCTTAGTGTTTTCTTCACTTTTTGTGTGATAATCTATTTTTTAAATTTTATTTTAATTGTTGTTCAAGTACAGTTTTCTGTCTTTTACTCCCATCCCCCACCTCCTTCTCATTTCCACCCACCCTAGTTTTTGTCCATGTGTCCTTTATACTTGTTCCTGTATACCCTTCCCCTTTCCCCTGAAATTCCCTCCCCTCTCCCCTCTAGTTACTGTCAGCCTGTTTTCTATTTCAGTGTCTTTGGTTATATTTTGCTTATTTGTTTGTTTTGTTGTTTAGGTTCCTGCTAAAGGTGAGATCATATGGTATTTGTCTTTCACTGCCTGGCTTATTTCACTTAGCATAATGCTGTCCAGCTCCATCCATGCCGTGGCAACGGTAGGAGCTCCTCCTTTCTTTCTGCTGCATAGAATTCCATTTGTAAATGTACTATAGTTTTTTGATCCATTCATTTACTGTTGGGCACCTAGGTTGCTTCTAGCACTTAGCTATTGTAAATTGTGCTGCTATGAACATTGGGGTGCATAGGTTTTTTTGGATTGGTGTTTCAGGGTTCTTAGGATATAATCCTAGCAGTGGGATTGCTGGGTCAAAAGACAGATTCATTTTCAGTTTTCTTAGAAAATTCCATACTGTTTTCCATAGTGGTTGTACCAGTATGCAATCCTACCAACAGTGTACTAGGATCCCCTTTTCTCCACAACCTCTCCAACACCTGTTTTTTGTTGATTTGTTTATGACAGCCATTCTGACAAGCGTGAAGTGGTATCTCATTGTGGTTTGAATTTGCATCTCTCTGATAGCTAGTGATATTGAAAATCTTTTCATGTGTCTCTGTATGTCCTCCTTGGAGAAGTGTCTGTTCAAGTCTTTTGCCCATTTTCTAATTGGGTTGCTTGTCTTCTTAGAGTAGAGTCATGTAAGTTCTTTATATATTTTGGAGATTAAACCCTTGTCTGAGGTATCATTGGCAAATATGTTTTCTCATACAGTTGGTTCTCTTTTCATTTTAATACTGTTTTCTTTAGCCATGCAAAAGCTCTTTATTTTGATGAGATCCCATTTGTTTATTCTTTCCTTTATGTCCCTTGCTCTAGGGGACATATCAGTTGCTGTGCGAAATATCTGAGATTTTCCTGCCTATGTTCTCCTCTAGGGCTTTAATGGTGTCATGGCTTATATTTAAATCTTTTATCCACCTTGAATTTATTTTTGTTTATGGTGTAAGTTGGTGGTCGAGTTTCCTTTTTTTTGCATGTAGCTGTCCAGTTCTCCTAACACCTTTTATTGAAGAGACTATTTTTACTCCATTTTATGTTGCTGCTCTCTTTGTCAAATATTAACTTGGGTTTATTTCTGGGCTCTTTGTTTTGTTCTGTTGGTTCATGTGCCTGTTTTTATGCCAGTACCAGGCTGTTTTGATTACAGTGCCCTTGTAATACAGTTTTCTATCAGGTATTGTGATCCCTCCTACTTTGCTCTTCTTTCTCAAAATTGCAGCAGCTATTCCGGGTCATTTATGGTCCCATACAAATTTGTGAAGTATTTGTTCTATGTGTGTGAAATATGCCATTGGTACTTTAATAGGTATTGCTTTGAATCTGTAAATTGCTTTGGGTAGTATGGACATTTTGATGATGTTAATTCTTACGATCCATGAACATGGTATATGTTTCCATTTGTTTGTGTCTTCCTTGGTTTCTTTCTTCAGTGTTGTGTAGTTTCCTGAGTATAGGTCTTTTACCTCCTTGGTTAGGTTTATTCTAAGCTAAATAAAGTATTTAGGTACTTTATTTTTCTTTTTGCTATATCAAATGGGATTTTTTTTTCTTGATTTCTGCTCCTGCTGTTTCATTGTTGGTATACAAAAATGCCTTTGATTTCTGGATATGGACTTTGTATCCCACTGTTTGGTCAAATTCACTTATTAGGTTGAGCAGTTTTTTGATGGAGTCTATAGGATTTTCTATGTACACTATCATGTCATCTGCAAACAATGACAGTTTTGTTTTCTCCTTTCTGATTTGGATGCCTTTTATTTCCTTTTCTTGTTTGATCGCTGTAGCTAAAACTTCCAATACTATATTGAATAGAAGTGGTGAAAGTGGACAACCTTGTCTTCTTCCTGATCTCAGTGGAAAAGATTTTAGTTTTTGGCCATTGAGTATAATGTTGGCTGTAGGTCTCTCATATACGGCATTTATTATGTTGTGGAATGCTACATGTATTTCCACTTTGCTGAGTGTTTTTTATCATAAATGGGTGCTGTACCTTATCAGATGCTTTTTCTGCATCTATTGATATGATCATGTGATTTTTGTCTTTGCTTTTGTTTATGTGATGTATTACATTTACTGATTTGCAAATATTGAAGCATCCTTGCATCCCTGGGATGAATCCCACTTGATCATGGTGTATGATCTTTGTAATGTATTGTTGGATGTGGTTTGCCAATATTTTGTTGAGGATTTTAGTGTCAGTGTTCATCAGCGATATTGGCCTGAAGTTTTCTTTCTTTGTTGTGTCTTTATCTCGTTTTGGGATTAGGATGATGCTGGTTTCATCAAAAGAGTTTGGAAGTCTTCCATCATTTTGGATTTTTTGGAATAGTATTTGAAGGATAGGGGTTAGCTCTTCCTTAAATGCTTTGTAGAATTCTCCTGTGAAGCCATCTGGTCCAGGGCTTTTGTGTGTTGGGAGTTTTTTGATTACTGTTTTAGTTTCACCTGCTGTTATTGGTCTGTTCAGGCTTTCTGCTTCTTCTTCAGTGAGTTTTGGAAGCTTATACTTTTCTAGAAATTTGTCCATTTCACCTAGGTTTTCAAATTTCTTGGCATGTAGTTCTTCATAGTAACTTCTTACAATCCTTTGTGTTTCTGTGGTATCAGACATAATCTCTCCTCTTTCATTTCTGATTGTGTTTATTTGGGCCCTCTGTCTTTTTTCCTTGCTGACCCTGCTTAAAGGCTTGTTGGCTTTATTTATCTTTTCAAAGAACCAGCTCCTGGGTTAATTGATCCTTAGAATTGTGTTTTTAGTCTCTATGTTATTTAATTCTGCTCTGATCTTGGCTACTTCCTTCCTTCTACTTTCTCTGGGCTGTCTTTGTTTTTGTTCCTCAAGTTCTTGTAGGCATAGGGTTAGGTTGTTTGTTTGAAATGTTTCTATCTTTTTTAGGTAGGCAAGTATCTCTATGAACTTCCCTCTCAGGGCTGCCTTTGCTGTGTCCCATAAGTTTTGGGTTGTTGTGTGTTCATTTTCATTTGTTTCCAGAAACTTTTTGATTTCTTCCTTAATTCCATTCTCGACCCATTCATTGTTTAATAGCATGCTATTCAATCTCCATGATTTTCAGTGTTTTCAGTTTTTTCCTTGGGGTTGGTTTCTAGTTTTAGTCCCTTGTGGTCAGAGAAAATGCTGGGTATGATTTCAATTTTCTTGAATTTGTTGAGGCTTGTTTTGTGTCCTATCATGTGGTCTATCTTTGAAAATGCCCCATGTGCATTTGAAAAGAATGTGTATTTAGCTTCTTTGGGATAAAGGGCTCTCTATATATCAGTTAAGTCCATTTCCTCTAGAGCATTGTTCAATGCTACAATATCTTTGTTGATATTTTGTTTGGAAGATCTGTCCATTTTTGACAGTGGGGTGTTAAAATCCCATACTATAATTGTGTTGCTCTCAATATCTTTCTTGAAGTCCTCTAAGATTTTCTTTATGTATTTGGGTGCTTCTGTGTTGGGTACATATATATTTACAATGTTATGTGTTCTTGGTGGATTCTTCCCTTGAGTGTTATGAAGTGTCCTTCTGGGTCTCTCTTTATGGCCTTTTGTTTGAAGTCTGTTTCATCTGATATGAGTGTTGGGAACCGCCCTGCCTGGTATTAGAAGCCATAACCCCCACCTAGGCTAAGGCTGAGGGAATGACCTTGGACCATAAGCCACCAAGGAAACAAAAGCTTATCTCCCTGGCAGGAGCACCGCTTCTGCTCCTTTCACTCCACCCTGCCTGGCCCCCAATGCTTGGTCAGTTAGCCAGTGACAGGTAAGATTCCCCAAGGGGGAACAACCTAAGACAGTCACGATCACATGGGAGGCCCCCAAGAAAGGGCTTTGGGGGCTACAGCAAAAGTGGGTGATGGACCCTCACCCCTTGGCTTTGACATAGCCTGAGTCCTCATCATCTGGGAGAAAATCTCCTTATTTCTCAGTTGCTTTAGTTCCCTTGCTCCACCTAAGCCTGAAACAATGACAGGGTGATGCTGCCCTTTGCTGAAAGGGTGGGTTCCCCGGGTGATCAGGCCTAAGAAAGAATGTGTAAAATCCTGTGAAACCTGCTTTGTTTAGAATGATCTCAGTTGAATGATAAGCATCCAGGGAAGAAGTAAATTTGTTCCTTAAGGTTTTTTGCAGCTCTTTGACCCTGACTCAAAATGGGCCCTCATACTTCCTTGTTACCTATTGTTTGATCCTTACTTCCTAGCAATGAGTAGTGAGCTTTACCTGAATTCTTATGCAAATGAAACCAATAAAAAGGCTCTCTGGTCGGGGAATGGCGTGGTCTCTCCACCAGAGAGTGGCCATTTTGTTCCTACTTCTCCACAGGACTTGGTTGTCTCTGTGTATATTTTTCTCGCATGTTGATGAGCCATCTACAGCATTCCGTGGTCACTACCAGCCAGTGATTGCGACATATGAATATTGCTACCCTGGCTTTTTTCCCTGTTTGTTTGCTTGGAAAATTTGTTTCCAGCCCTTCACTTTTAGCCTGTGTAGGTCTTTTGTCCCGAGGTGGGTCATTTGCAGACAGCATATGTGTGGGTCATGCTTTCTTATCCATTCAGCTATTCTATATCTTTTGATTGGAGCATTTAATCCATTTACATTTAAGATTATTATTGATAGGTACTTGTTCATTGCCATTTTCATATCTGTGTTCTTCTCACTCTCTCTGCTTTCCTTCCTTTCCTTAAAGCAGTCCCTTTAGCATCTCTTGCAGAGCTGGTTTGATAGAGGTATATCTTTTAGAATTCTTTTGTCTGGGAAGCTCCTTATTTGGCCTTCTATCTTGATTGAAAGCCTTGCTGGGTAAAGTAGCCTTGGTTGCAGGCCTCTGGTTCTCATTGCTTGGAATATTTCTTGCCATTCTCTTTTGGCTTGGAGGGTTTCTATTGAGAAGTCAGCCTTTAACCATATTGGGGCTCCCTTGTATGTTACTTCTTGTTTCTCCCTTGCTGCCTTTAAGATTCTCTCTTTGTCTTGAAATTTTGCCATTTTAATTATGATGTGTCTTGAAGTGGGCTTCTTTGGGTTCCTCTTGATTGGGACTCTCTGTGTTTCCTGGATTTGTGTGACTTTTTATCTCATCAAATTGGGGAAGTTTTTCATCATTACTTTTTCAAATAAGTTTTCTATCCCTTGTTCTTCTTCTTCTCCTTCTGGTATCCCTATTATACAGATATTATTGTTTCATATTGTCTTACATTTCTCTTAACTCCTCTTCATTCTTTCTGAGCCTCTTTTCCTTTTCTTGCTCTTTCTGGGTGTTTTTTTCTACTTTGTCCTCCAGCTCACTGATCCAATCTTCTGCTTCATTAATCCTGCTTTTGATTCCTTCTACTGTGTTCTCCAGTTCAGAAATTGTATTCTTCATTTCCTCTTGGCCCTTGTTGAGAGTTTCTATTTCCTTTTTCATGTTGATATAGTTTTCAGTGAGTTCATTGTTGTTTCCCTGCAGTTTCTGGTAATTCACTGTGAGCTCATTGAGCTTCCTGATAACCATTGCTTTGAACTCAATATCTGATAGTTGAGTTGCCTCTATTTCATTTAGCATTCTTTCTGAGGCTTCCTCCTTTCCTTTCATTTGGGGATTGTTTCTTTGTCTTCCCATTGTTTGTGAGACTCTTCTTGTGAGCCTCAGCTTCTTAAATTGATCTGTTCTGGCTCCCTGAGTTTATGGTGTGAACTTCTGTGGTGGAATTCCTGTGAGATTCAGTGGTGCAGTCTCCTTGATCTCCCAAGCTCACTGGTCTTGGGCTATCATTTAAGTTGGCTCTGTGTTTGTCTTTGGGTTTTGGTTGTTGTTGGGTCTTTCTTTAGTGGGTCCTTCCCACCAGCTTGTGAAATGAGGGTCACTCTGTCCATCACCTCTTGTATTTTTTGTTTTGCTGGTGAGGGCAGGTTGTGTTGAAGCTGGTTCTTCTTGTGTACAAGGTTTTGAGGGTTCTCTCTTGCTCTTATTCAGTTGTTTGTTCTGAGTAATTTCTCCACTATTTAGTTGTATTTCCAGATAGATCTTGGGTTGAGTTTAGCGTGGCTTCCACTCCTTCCTTCACCTTCTTCTGTTGTTATCTGTTGGTGGTTCCTTTGCTGTTGGGTTTCCTCTTCCACTGGGTATCCTGGTGTTCACAGCTTCCACTTACTCTTTTTTGTGATCAGTTGGATGGGGAAGGCAAAATGGTTTAAGGCAGCAAGAGAGTATTCTATGATATTTACAGTAGCATCTGGTAGAGGAGATAGGAGATCTTTTGGCTATGTATAGTGTTAACCATGATATTCCACCCAGCTAGCCACTTTTTAGAAAGGATGGAAAAAAGATAAGACTCTCATTGGGGAGGGAAGGGTTGTGAGTTGGATCTATAAGACAGTGAGGTTGTGGGAGGTCAGAATCTGAGGTAAGGTGAGAGTAAAGGATAGTAAATAGGTGTAGTGTGTGAGAGAATAGAGTTAACCACTACAGTAATAGAGTTCAGGAAACCATGCAATGGGCTAAGATCTGGGAGGAGTGTTGTGTAGTATTTACAATTGTATGGAACAGCTATTGTTTAAAATAATATTAGAGCAATAATCATATGGCAGAATCTACGTGATCTGGATAACAAGAATAGGGAGTATAGGACCTTGAGCAGTGTGCTAATGGAACATAAGTGAAATGAAGGACAGTAAATTAGCAATACACTATGAAAGGGAGAACAGGGGAAACCTGTCACATGATACAGTATAACCAGCCAAGAAAGGAAGACCAAACAGAAAGAAGAGGAATACAAAAATACTGTTATAATAAAAGATGTAAGAATAATGAAAAAATAATAACAATACAAATATGCAAGAACTTGCAGGTTCTCTGTAATAGCAAAGTGAGATTTTTCTCACTGTCTCAGCTGTTGGGATTCCCCCTCTTTGGGTCCAACTCTGGTCTTTTCACAGTTCCAGGATTTTTTTGTCTCACTTGTGGGTATTCAAAAAAAAAAAAAAGAAGAAGAAGAAGGAAGAAGAGATAAAAATTGGAAAGAAAAGAAGAAGGAATAAAACAAGAAAGAAGGAGAGAGAGGAAAATGGAATTGAGAGATAAAAAATAATAAAAATTAAAAAATAAAAAATTACTAAAAAAAAAGCCTCTTGCTTGTTTCAAACTTGCCACATTGCTTTTTCTGGTCTTGCTGGCTGCAGCAGGCTGAGGGGCTTTTCTCCCTTCCTGATCCTCGCTCAGGCAGCCTCACAGGCACTCTTCCTATGGCTAGCCACGCCCTCTCCCTAGAGCTAGCCTGGCACCTCTCCACAGGGCCTTGGGTGTGGAATCCAGGCCTACTGCAGAGTGCACTCTCCCCAGGTTGTGGGTGCATGTGCTCAGCCAGGCCACCTCCAGCTCCTTGGGTTTGGTAGTGCACCCTTCCCAGTGCTATGGGGGTGCACAGGGCTTCCCGCACTACTATGGGATCACTGCCCGGCTCGGTGGGGAGGAGGCCAGAGAGATTGTTGCAGGAGAATTCCCGAAACAGTGTCTCTTTTCACTTTTTATTTTTGATAAATTCCTCCTACTCAAGCCTGCCACTCTGTACTGCGGCCTGGCCTCTCACCCAGCCCAATTCTCCAGCCAGACCAGGGACTATTGGGGTCAGGGCCCAGCACCATGCAACTTTCAACTCTGCCCAACCAGCATCCACAGACTTCGTGGGTGCTCACAGCCCTTGTGTGTTTGCCATTTAGTCCTTATTCCCCTCTCTGTGACTTTAAGCAACCAGGTCTCTCCCAGTGCTGCTTGAAACTTGTTTGGCTGGGGAGGGATCATTTGACCTGGCTCTCTCCCCAGAAACCTGTGGCACACCTGGTGGGCGTCGGGCCTAGGGCTGCAGCCACCTTGGTCCCTGTGCTGTGCCTTGGGACCAAATTGTTCTGAAACACTCCCCTTACTGTCTGGTTTTTCAATGTTTACTACAATTTTTGGTCTATTTTTATATATGCCAGGGTACTGTTGGCTGTTTGCTCTGTTCCTCCATAGATCGGCAGGGTTTTTCTCCTGTGTGTAGGGGTAAGTGGAATCTGGTCCTTCCTACCTCGCCGCCATCTTCCCTAATACAAAGCTGCTACTCCAACTGCTTCAGCAACTACCTTTACATATCCACAGAAGTGTCTACTTTCACCTGTTGAGGATCAAACAGTGAGGGTTTTGGAACGAAAACTGTGTGTAACTGGAAGATCCAGCTGAGTAGCCCCATTTTGGGGTTTCTGAAAAACCTGCTACACATTATCGAGGGCATGGGTCCCCAACCTCCCTCTCTTTTCATTGAGGTTCTTGAACCAGTGGCCAAAACTCATAAAAATTATCCTGCCTACTTGGTTAACCTGCTTTAATCTTTGTGGTAACTGACTTATTAGAGAAAGAAAGCTCCAGATGATTTTAAATACAAAATAAAACAGCCTCCTAAAAAAAAAGATCACATCATGTTCCTGTTCGATGGTTATAGAACAGGACAAACACTTCAAACAGCTGACATTATCACACAAATGCATTTTCATCTGGCCTTTGGATAAAACTGGCCTAAATAAGAAAGTATTGGTTTCATGGCAAGGGAAGAGTTTCATATAGATATTATAAGACTCATAATATTTTAACAGTTGTTTAAAGAAAAGTCAAAGTCTCTTGGAAATGAAGTGATTCTTGTGCTGAAGGCTCTCCACTAAGAATTTCAGAGTTCCACTATGAAGTGTTTTTATCACTACAAACACAATCGACTATTAGGTCATTCACTTAATCAATAACAATGATAATAATACCTAACATTTATTATATACTTACTTTGTGCCAGGTATATTAAGTGTTTTATGTACATTACCTTGTTTGATCTGCACAATAGCCACATGAGGTAGAAACTATTATTATTTCAGTTAGGTTATACATAAGAAAACCTAACTCGTCCAAACTCATTTGCAGCTGGGTACCGTCAAGACCCCTAATGCTTCTCCTAATTGGTTCTTCCCTTCTTCCTGGCAACACCAGGGGACTATACTCACCAGACTCTGGAAGTTTAGGCAAAGCTAATGAAGTATGGATGGAAATGATGGTGACACATGGATACCAAGGCATTTAAATGATGATGTGTCAATTTTTTAATGATTTTTATTGTTGTTCAATTACAGTTGTCCCCATTTTCACCCATTACTCTCCTCTGCCTTACCCAACCCCACTCCACCTCCCACATTCAATTCACCCCTCTCCCCATTATCTTTGTCCATGGGTCCTTTATACATGTTCCTTGACTTGACCTTTCCCCTCCTTTCTCCTGTTATCCCCCCTCCCCCTTCCCCTAGGGTTACTGTCAGTTTGTTCTTTATTTCCATGTCTCTGGTTCTATTTTACTCACTTCTTTGTTTTGGTGAGTAGGTTCCACTTATAAGTGAGATCATATGGTATTTGTCTTTCATCACCTGGCTTATTTCACTTGGCATAATACTCTCTAGTTCCTTCCATACTGTTGTGAAGAGTAGGAGTTCAATTTCTTATTAACTTTCCCCTTGCCTTGGCCAATTTGGAAGTCACATTTGAGATAGCAATGTCTCAAGTTGGAAGGAGCCTGAATTTCTGAGACACTGGATAAAGGAGAACTGTTATTAATCTACATCAGATTTTACATATAAGATAAACTTACAGTATGTTAAATCACTGAGTTCTCAAGATTAATTTGTTCCTGTAACATAACTAAGTACAATCCTAAATAAACACTGTTGCAACATTGGGAAGGCTCTAGAAACCAAACTCTTAAACATGTTTGCTAAGAACTCAGTCCTAAAGTTAGTCTTTTAATAATATTTAGAGCTATCATTGGAAAGATCTATAGAACATCTCAACTGTCTTCTCTCAGAAAGTAGACAAGAGGTAACATTAATAGACCCACTCATTTAAAGTCCCTGAAATTTGTGTTTTTGCCTTTCTTCACTTTTGTGAATGAAGGCAGTCCAAGTGATTTGGTGGTATTAGTGACACTCAGCAGTATGTTTCTACATCATTGAGCCAAGTCTTCCGCTTGAAATTATGGCTGGTCATAGTAGGAGAGTTGAAATGAAACCACCCAATTATATCTCTGTGTCTGGATGATAATAGTAATATTAACAGCTTACATTTGCAGAATATCTCTGATTTACAAGTTTTGTTCACATTATGTCATTAGTTCCTCATGATGACACTATAAAGTAGGACAAATCCATTGTTACTATGCTCATTTCACAGATTAGGAAACTGAGGCAGAAAATGAATAAATTGTAAATGGAGGAGCTAAAGCTGAGACTCAACATTTTCCAAATCTTAGTACCTTGTTCTCAGAGAGGAGAAAATGGCCAAGATGAATGCTAAAGAGTTTTATTAATACTGCCAAGATAGAAGAAGTCTTGGGTCACCAGGTGACTCCAGGTATTTAGAACTGCCATTTGTAGCTCTTAGAGGCAATTTCTCTCAGCAGTGGACATTATCATAGACCCACATGGTTTCACGAACAGATCACAATAGGCTGCCTTTTACAGACTTGAAGTTCACTATGTTCCTACCTTTGTGAGACACCTGTTGAGCTCACAAAGATGAAAGGAGGCAGAATGGTCAAGGGCACATGGGTGGTGATGATTATAGTAGAAATGTAAAATAAAAGGACAGAAACATTTCCAACTCGAATAATGTGTGGCTCTATGGGCAAGGAGAAATGAAGTCTTCAGAAGAAGGCAAAGCTGGCTAACAGGTAATGTAAAATGAGTGCTGCAGGCACAGATGGTATTGGCTGGACACAAGCCCAATCTTCCATCATTTGGTCTCTGCTTATTACAGAATTTGGTACAATTGTTCAGCAGTTATTCTCTTGGCACAGAGATGATAACCTCTATGTGCAAGTTATTTCCTAGGAGAAAATCAGCTTTTTTTAGATGGCATGTGAATTCTTCAGCCCTTTAAGCTGCATTGATTAAATGTAATCTACGTTGATTAAACATATAATCTACAAAATGACTGCCTGGTGTCCTAAGAATGTGAATGCAACCTCTTATATGTTGTTTAGCTTGGTCTCAGTCTATATCACATGGGAAAGGCCAGAAAGGTTTGTTTAGACTTTTCTGAGGAATACATTAAATATTAAGAAATGAGGACAATGTTTTTCATTTGTAAAGTTATAGCCACACAAACAGGAGGAGGGCATTTCATACATGAGGAGACACTGATCTGTACGGGCATATACCTAGGGCACATTGGAAGAGCTGTGCCATTTGAATGCAGACAGAACTGAGTTGGAATCTTAATTCCTTGTGACCTTGGACCAATTATTATACTTTTCTACCTTCAGTTTTTTCCAAAACTAAAACAAGAACATCAAGAGCAAGTTTAGATTTCCCTGAAACTGCCATGCTTCCTCTTGTCAGCCTTTACTTTTGTTATTCCATCTAAAACATCCTTCTTCCTAATTTTTCTGGTGATTCCTATGTTGCCTTAGGCCTCAGCCTAGGTGCTTTTGCCTCTTCTAAGAACACTATTCTGCTTCTCGAGGACAGGATCAGGTTTAATGGATCACACAGGTGCTTCTTGAATTCCTGTCTTCACAGTAGTTAGTACTGGTCACATCAGTGGTAATATCCTGTTTATGTGTTCATCCCTCAACTGCAAGTTTTTTAAGAGCAAGAAAAATTTCTTTTATCATGGACAACCCAACACTAGTGAAGTGATTGGCACAGCAAAAAGAATACTTATGAAATCATTCATTTAATAAGTATTTATGCATACTACATGTTAGACTTCATTTTAGACTCTTGGAAATACAGCAGTAAAAAAAAGCAACAAAAAATAATTGAAGCCCTCTTGAATCTTATATTCTAGTAAGTATAAAAAGACAACAAACCAATAAGTACAATATACAGTAGGTCAGATGGTGATTAACTGTCTCTAAACTCATCCCATCCCCATCCCCAACCAAAAGTCATCTTTATCTCCATCTCTTTCCATATCTTTGGGCACTACCTCAGCCTCACCAGTCTCTACCCTTACCCTATTTTCATCTACAATATTCCAAACCAAAATTCACTTCTGTCACTATCCCCAGTAAATTAATTAATGAATAAATGAATTACTTTGTATGTAATCTGAGAAAATGCCAGTAAAGGCCCTAGCACAGGCCTGCTGATTATATACTCAATAAATGATTCTTTCCTCACATTCTCCTGTCTGTGATTGAGTCTTGTCATTTACTTCTTTAAAACCTCAGTGGATCAGAAATGATGCAATATAAAGTTAACACTTTCAAAATGTATAAGAAAAAAATGTTGAAATACTTGAACATTCAGCATTTGAATTGTATCATAGCTGCTGTCTTCTTATAAAGCATTCTTAGAATTTTCATTGCACTTCAATATAGAGGCTACCAAAAAAGTCCTGGTAATCTTATGGGGGAAAAGTCCCAAACTTTATAGGTAGAGGCTCAATCATTGCCTCTTCTATATAGCCACTATTTGCTTGGTGGTCAACGCACTTGGCATAGGGTCATTTAGGGTTGTAGAATTAAAGGGGGAGGGGTCTTGGCTCAAATTTTTGCTATGCCACTTAATAGACCTAGAAGAGTACAATTCCTTTAATGCTTCTCATTTGATTTATTACTCGATATGATTGAAATAATTAAATCATCAAACTCCTATGGTTTTTTATAAAGATCAAATGAATTAAAGTATGTAAAAGCCTTAGAAGAATGCCTGATGTGTAAAAGGTGTTCAGTAAATGTTAACTCTTTTTTTTTTTAAAGATTTTATTTATTTATTTTTAGAGAGGGAAGGGAGGGAGGGAGAGGGAGAGAAGAGAGAGAGAGAGAGAGAGAGAGAAACATCAATGTGCGGTTGCTGGGGGTTATGGCCTGCAACCCAGGAATGTACCCTGGCTGGGAATCGAACCTGGGACACTTTGGTTCCCAGCCCGCGCTCAATAATGTTAACTCTTATAATTCTGATTCAAGGTCATTGTGTTCTCCCACTCTATTCAGTTCACAATTCAACAAAGTTTAGCAAGCTAGGTAATTTTAATTATGAAGTTATAATTTTTTTCATTTTGATTTTTCTCAATTACTTTATATGTACAAAATTGAACACTTTTCAACTATTTCATGTAAAATATTTCATTCAGAGTATACTTGTATTATATGATCACTAGAGTTACTTTTAAAAAATGACAGCCTTTTCTTCAATATTATAAAGATTAAATCTAAAAAAGTTAAAAAAGAAATGTTGATGTGGACTTTTCTGGTAAATGAAATCTATAGCTGAATTTATTTTGGGTATCTGAATGTGATGCATTTGCAATGTTTTTTTGTACAAATATAAGTAATCATTGACAGAGAAATAAGTTCTCACTATGCATGTGCCACCTATCTTGTAAATTTCTAAATATTAAATAGCATAAATAACTCTGAGAAGTAAAAAACCACTGGAAATATAAATATAGATGAATCAACAAAAAAATAATCAGACTTACAAAATCTCATCAGACAGAAGTTCTATAACTTCTGCATAACTTCTATAACTTCTGTACAAGGATATACAGAAGAAGCCATATGAAGACTGGTAAAAGAGGCAGAGAGTCCAAACAGGCTGGTCCCACATCCAGGTGTGGCAGTTAAAAGTGAGGAAGGATACCTTGTCTGTGGAGATCCCCACTGAGCAGTGACGGGTCCCACCCCACATGAGGCCTCACAGTGCAAGGTTCCAGTGCCAGGAGGAAAAGTCCCTATAACTTCTGGCTGTAAAAACCAGTGAGGATTGTGGCTGAGTGAAACAGAGGGCTTCTGGAGCCCCAGGTGTTCCTCTTAAAGGGCAAATGCACAGACTTAGACTCACTCTGAGATCTAGACAGCATCTGGAAAGGCACAAGAATATATAAGAAGGAACTGAATAGTTTGGCTTCAAAGCAAGGACTGAAGAAGAAGCAATAATCTCTCAGAGAGAAGTGCTGACAGAGGCCATTGTTCCTTTGCTGAGCCCCATTCCTTCCTACCTCCAGAGCTGGCAGGTGGATGCCATATCTAAGTCTCCACCAACCTGGCTAACACATTCCCCCTGCCCTGGTGATTGCCTGAGACCTGGCCCGGCCCAACCCAACTTGTGGGCACACCTAGACTGTTTCCTGTGGTTTTTCCATACAAATGGCCTGTCTTGATCCATATTTCAGAGTTTCTAAAATCTCTAAAATATGCAGAATCTGACTTTGGCATGCCCTGTACCTCTTGCTAAGTGGTTTCAGGCCTGGGACAAGCAGAAGCTGTACTTTATTTGCAGCTTGACCTCTCTCAGGAATCTCAAAGCCCAGCACAAGTAGAAGCCATCTGAAGATTGCTATGTATCTCATGATGGTGGCCCTGGAAAAAGCACAGGTAGCAGCTGACTTTGATCTGCATCCCTGGAAAGCTTCAGACTTGTGGAAACACCACCCAATCATGTTCACTATCAACACACTCAAGGGGAAGACTATCAGATATCAGAGCCCCACTAAAAAGAGTTCTGTTCCATTCATTTGGCTCCTGCACAGAAGATCCTCCCCTGTGGCCAGTGCCAGTCCTTGTAGTCAATTTTCTGTGGAGTAAATCCCTCCCATTGACATGCCCACAGCAATGAAGTCTCAACTACAATAGGTGGGTGCACACACTCTACACAAGAAAGGCACACGTGAAGCACCTAACCCAGGTGACCAGGAGGATTGTGCCACTGGGCCCCACAGGACATCTACTACATAAGGACACTCTACCAAGACCAGGAGATGTAGCAGCTCTACCTAATACATAGAAACAGGGACACAGCCAACATGAGGAAACAAAGAGACTTGTCCTAAATGAAAGAACAGAACAAAACTCCAGAAAAAGAATGAAATAAAATGGAGACAAACAATTCACCAGATACAGAATTAAAAATACTGGTTGTAAGTATGCTAAATAAAGTTCAGGGATAAATTTAGTGAGAACTTGAACAAAAAGATAGGAAACAAAGGTAGAGGTAGAAAACATTAAAAAGAAACAGTCAGAAATAAAGAATACATTAACTAAAATGAAGAATACATTATAGCAAATCAAAAGCAGAGTAGATTAAGCAGAGGATCAAACCATCAATTTGGAACATAAGGAAGCATAAAACACATAATCAGAATAGCAAAAAAGAATCCATAAGAATGAGGAGAGTATAAGAAGTCTCTGAGACAACTTCGAGTGTACCAACAATCACATCATGGGGATGCTGGAAGGAGAGGAGAGAGAGCAAGGAATTGAAAACCTATTTGAAAAAATAATGACTGAAAACTTTTCTAACCTGGTGAAGAAAATATATATATATGTCCAAGAAGTGCAGAAAATCCCAACAAGGTGAACCCAAAGAGGCCCCCACCAAGGCACATCATAATTAAAATACCAAAAGTTAAAGACAAAGAGAGAATCTTAAAATTAGCAAGAGACAAATGGTTAGTTACCTACAAGGGAGCTCCTATAAGACTGTCAGCTGATTTCTCAACAGAAACTTTTCAAGCCAGAAGGGATTGGCACTAAATATTCAAAGTGGTGAAAAGCAAGGACCTATGATCAAGATTACTCTACCCAGAAAAGCTATCATTTAAGACAGGTGAAGTGCTTCTCAGAAAATAGCTACAGGAGTTCACCACCTCCATGCCAGTAGTATAAGACACGTTAAAGGATCTTCTTTAAGAAGAGGAAGAAAAGAAGATAAAAAATATGAATAATAAAGTGGCAATGAGTACATATCTATAAACAATTACTTTAAATGCAAATGGATTCAATACTCCAGTAAAAAGACATATGGTGGTTGAATGGATAACAAAACAAGACCTGTATAAATCCTGTTTAAAAGAGACTCACTTCAGAATGAAAGACACACACATACACTGAAAGTAAAGGGATGGAAAAAGATATTTCTTGCAAATGAAACAAGAATGTGGTATGATACTTATATTACACATTAAACTTTAAATCAAAGGATATAGTAAGAGACAAAGAAGAACTCAGCAATTTCACTTCTGGATATTTATCCGAAGAAACCCAAATGATAAATAAAAAAGATATATGCATTTATATATTCATTGCAGCATTTACAATAGTCAAGATATGAAAGCAATTTAGTGTTCATGAATAGATGAATGGATAAAAAAGAAGTGGTGCATATGTATAATTGAATATGATTCAGCCATAAAAAATGAAATTTTGTCATCTGCAACAATATGAATGGATCTAGAGGGTATTGTGCTAGACAAAAAAAGACAGACAAAAAAAGGCAAATGCCATATGATTTCACTTATATATGGAATGTAAAAAACAAAAGAAATGAACAAGTTGAATAAAACAAACTCATAGGTATAGAAAATATTTTGATAATTTCCAGATGGGAGGGATGTTGGAGGAATGGGTAAAAAATGTAAAAGGATGAAATACAAATTGGTAGCTACAGAATAGTCATGAGAATATAAAGTACAGCATAGGGAATACAGTCAATAATATAGGGGTGGGCATAAGTAGGTTAACTTATCAGCCATCATTACCTAAAATATATTTATAAGTAAGAATAAGAAATAATGGCAATAATAAGAAGAAGGCAAATAATACAAATAAATAATACAATATTAAATAAATAATTGATAATACAAGAATAAGCTCTGTGTTTTATGTACTCAGAACTGTAAACTTACTTTTGCCCAATGCTGTATTGTAATGACTATTATATATGGTATCAGACGGGTATTAGATTTATTGGGTGATCACTTCATAAGTTATATAATGTCTAACCATGGATGGGGTTGGATATCTGAAACTAATATAATTTTGTATATCAACTGTAATTAAAAAATCATTAAAAAGAAAAAATAATAAATCACTGATACATGCTACAACATGAACTAACCTTAGGAACATTATTCTGAGTGATGGAAACCAGTCACAAAGGGCCACGTAGTGTTTGATTCCATTTCAATGAACTATCCAGAAGGGGAAAATGTAGAGACCAAAAGTAGATTAGTAATTGCCTTGGGCTGGGGGTGGAGGAGAAATAAGAAGTGACTGTTAATAGGGTTTCTTTGGGGATGATGGAAATTTTCTAATATTGATTGCAGTGATGGCAGCACATAATCTGCAAATATATTTAAATCCATTGAATTGTATACTTTAAAGGGGTAAATTGTATTATGTGTGAATTAAATCTCAATAAAAGCTGTTTAGAAGGTAAAATAAAATCTCATCGGAGTCCCCTAGAAAACAACTCTCCTCTCTTACTGCTCATTTGATTTTGCAAATGAGGGTATCATCATAATTTACTAGAATCCCCATGCATTTTATGTCAGGGTTTCATAGCATTTGTGAACTTGACAAGCTACTTAATTTTCAAAAGAATTATTTAAAACAGATTTCATGGGAGGATCATAAGAAATACCCCAACTATCCCTAAAAGATAAAAGGCCAGTATGGAGTCTTCTTCCACTTTACTACTCTATCTTCTTTTTCCATTTCAGAACCCTTAGCTCTATCTATCTTGCATTACTTATGGCCATTTTATATCTTTGCTACCAAAGAGATCACAGTCTAGAAGATTACATTATACAGATTGACAACTCAAAAAAAAAAATCCAAAAATGAATAAATTTTACAGATAGGTATGTAATAAAGCCTTAATACCATTGGCGACTAAGCCAGAATTAAACCTGGATCCTCAGACTTCTGTTTATTTTCTTTCTTCCTTTCTCCCTTCCTCCCTCCCTCCCTTCCTTCCTTCCAATATATTGAATGCATATCATATGCCCTACACTGTTCTAGGTTCTAGGCACTTGGGCTACATCTACAAATAACAAAAACAAAACAAAAATAAAATCCTGCCCTCATGGAGTATACCTTCTAATCGAGGAAGTAAACTATAATAAAGAGTAAATAACAAATAAAATCTTTTTGCTATATAAAGATTCAGTTTTCTTTTCAAAACCAGCATAACTAGGAGACACAGCATCTATTGCCTCTTTAAATCTTACAGGAAATGGCACTAAATCCAGTATCACCCTAGGATATTAAACAAAGTAGTAGCATTTACCTGCAACCTTGGGTATAGTGATGAACATAACCTTCAACTCTACCTACATTTGAAAGAGTGTCATTCTTTGTATCATTTTATTTAATAAACAATTAGGCACTGTTCAAAATACTTTATATACGCATTAACATGACATCCCTATTGGGTAAGTACTATTATCATTTTCATTCTATAGCTGAAGACATGAAAGTACAGAGAAATTCAGGATCTTTCCTGGGGTCACACAGCCAGTGAGAGGTAAAGTCTGAATCAAGACAGTTTTCTTTGGACTCTATGCCCTTATCTACTGACAGACTAACTTTCCATATCTCTGTGAGTTTCCATTGGTACCAGCAACAAACAATCCAACCAACATCATTAATGTCAAACAAATTGACAATATACAATATAATTTTGTATATAAGAAATACATAAGAACATAGAAATTATTAGATTAGGTCACAAGCATGTTGGAAAGTCTGCACTCATGTTGCAGTGGGTGAAAGGTAACTGAGTAAATGATCAGTGCTGGAAGGATTTATGATTTAAAGAAAAAGATTCTCTTCTCTATCAGGGCTGGGAGGTGGTGGAAATGCAGTAATTTCTCAATTATTCAAAATTGGATCAGGTATACTTCCCCTTACCTAGATGCTTCTTCTTAAATTTCCCTGTTATTATCTCCATCTATGGTGTCATATATGTTCTCATCTTGTTTGTTGTCTGTATCCTTGCACTAGAGTATAAGCTCCATGGAGGCAGGAATTTTGTCTACTTAGTTTCTTACTGTACACCCTTACCAAGAGTGGTGGGCACCACATAAGAAAGTACTCAGTAAAAATATATTGAAGGAATGGAAGGATTTAATGGTAATTTTACAATTTTAACTTGACTGTTGTCACCATCTCTTGTTGAAAAAAAGGGACGAGGAAAGGAAGGGAGGATTATGAAATACAAACATGCTATTCTTACTGCTTTGGGTAATTAGGTAAAAAGCTGTGGTAGGAGTTGAAATTTATAGGCTTGGCCAAAGGAAAAACTTGAAATATTCATTTAAGGACTATACATAATGTGATTACTCTAATTAGAAGTCATGGAAATGGAGAATTAGTTAATGAGATTAATATTCATTGCTTCAAAATCATAATCTTGATTTTAGCTAGCTAAACAAAGGCTCTTCTGAAATATTTTTATTTAATGACATTATTTCCAGTCATAAATGTTTCATGTATGTGTACATGTGTATATTCATTATGTGCATATTCATTTATATAGAATGAGTATATATTGGAATTATACTAGGAATAAATAGAGTGGTCATTCCAAAGGTCTTCCTACCATCACATTTTCAAACTAGAATATTATCCAAATCTTTTGCCCATTGGGTTCTTCAGGGCTCTCAAAAGTCTATATATACAGTTAGATGATGATGTTTTCCTGTAGGTATTAGAATAGTAAAAAAAGGAAAAGAAATATGAAAAAAAACACTTAATAGTGATCATTTCTACACAGTGCTGTTCTACATTACTGTTTTTTAATTTCTCTGAAAGATGAAGAAATCAATTTTATGTGCTTGAAAATTTGTGCTTATTACAGCCAGATGAATTTAAACACAACAGTTGCTGTGTGTATGGCTAATATGTGAATTTAAAATAAATACATGTGTAATTTTAAAAACACACAATCTTAGTCTCTGAAAGAAATCAGAAAGCCTTAATGAGATTTTAGTCATGAACTTTTCTTCTATATACCAAATTGCTGGTTTTTTTCCTTTTTAACAGAACATACATTGGAGGCACAGAGCCTGGGTACATTTTCTTTAGGCAGAAACCTGTGGAGAAGGATAGGGAGCTGACCAGAAGAAGGGATAACTATGTTTCATAAAATGGGTATAATTAAAACTCTGTGTGGTTTATATAAAAGGTTTACTAACCACTAGACTAGGTTCCATAGTCAAATAGTCTCATGGTATAAAATCCAGGCTTCCCAGTTACCCAAGACATGAAAATCATTATGGCTAGCTTTCAGATGACATTTGACTTCTTTCTTGCTAATAGTCCTCTCATTTCCTATGTGCAGAATTCTACAGAGGTGTACCCTTAAAATAATAACTATTGCTAGTATTAGAAACTAAATACACAGTTGAATCATTTCCCAGTTCCAGCAAATCCCCCATTTATTTTAAATTAAGAAATATTTGCTTTCAAAAATCTCTCCTGCATAACAAAAGAATTTTATAGCCTCTTGGAGTACCCTGATATGTGGAATATTTTTAATAAATTTATATTGCAAAGTTACTAAATGTAAAATTTGTTGTGGTTTGATAAACATATATACTCCTATGGCCAACTCTTCAATTGGCACATAGAACATTTTTATCAGAATTCTGTATGTCCCTTGCTCACCTCACTCCCTAGGCAACTACTGTTCTAATTTCTACATTTCAAGGTAGTTTTGTCTCTTTTTGAACCTCTTGTTAATGGATTGATGTACTAATGAGTCTTTTGTGTCCAGCTTCTTTTGCTTAATGGTCTTGAAATTCACCCAAGTGGTTGCAGGTATCAATATTTCATTTATTTTTTTTTGATGAGTTATGTTCCATTGTTTGAACATATCACAATTTGTCTACTCATTCTCCTATTGGTGAAAATTACATTATTTGAGGATATTATGAATACAGATATTACAAAGTGTTTCCTATGGACATGTACTTTATTTTTCTTGGTTAAATACTTAAAGTGAAGTTATTTGGTCATATTGGGCTCTCCCTCTCTCTCCTCACCCCAACCCAGCTCTTTCCTCTCCAGTACCCTGTCCTGTAAATACTATCCACCTTGACTGTCCTGAACTCCCAACTCTATATTCTCAACTCAAGGATTTCTCTGGGCTCCTGGGCTTTGTCTAGTTTCCTTTCCCTGTACTGGAGTCTGGAAACTCACTCTAGGAAATAAAAAGAGGCAATGATATGGCTCCTCTCATTTGTTTCCACTCTCTCAGGAATCACTGTCTGCGGCTCAATATCTGAAAACATTGTTTCTTATATTTTCTCCAGTTTTATTAGTTGTTTCGGGGGGGGGGGGGAAGGAAACCTAAGACCAATTCCTTCAATTTGCCCTGAAGCAGAAGTTCCTACTTATTAAAGATGATGGCAAATTAAGCAAGGCGCAGTGGGGAAGCAGGGGAGCAAAGAGGGGATTAATTGACTGGTTCATGGACCTTTCTATCAGCAATTTTTTATAACCTGGCCGTTTTTTTTTTTTTGGAAAGCAGCATTTAAAACTTTAGCTAGTGGGGCTGGAGAGGCACAGATTCCAGTGAGCAGAACTGAGGCAGCACTGCTCAGTGCATATGGTGAAGCTGGTGGAACCTGAAAGGGGGTAAGTACAAGCCAGGTCAGTCACAGGGAGTTGAGTGGACAGGTTCTAGGAATGAGTCCCAGGGAAACCAGGAGAAGGCTGATTGGTCATATGCCACAGAGTAGTCATGCAAGGGGAGCATTTATTTGGGTGAGCATAGTGTTATCTAGCCCAAAGTCTCAGAAAACCACTTTTTAGTCTTAGTAGGTAACTCTCCCCCCTTCACTTCCAAACATTCCTATCCCTATAATGACATTATATATAATCCAACTTTGGGGCTATGATCATTTAACAACTACCCAAAAATCAAATGGAGGGGGAATTTAACTGTAGCTGGGTTATAACTGGTACAGTATAACATGGCTGTTTTATGTGTGTTTGTTTCTGAGGGCTGCCATAACAAATCACCACTAACTGGGTTGCTTAAACAGCAGAAATTATTTTTCTGGAGCTTAGAAATCTGAACTTTAGGTAGCAGCAGGGCTGCACTCCCTTTGAAGGGTTTTAGAAAGGATCCCTCCTTGGCTCTCCTTAGGTTCTGATGTTTGCTGACAACCCTTATTCCCTGGTATGCAGCCACATCACTCTAACCTCTGTTTCTATTGTTCCATTGCCTTCTTCTTCCCTGTGTGTATCCTCCGTGTCCAAATTTCCCTCTGCTTTTCCTTAAGAAGACACTGTTCATTAAACTTAGGGCCCACCTTGCTTCTTTCTGTATGGCCTCATTTTAACTCGATCACATCTGCAAAGACCTTATTTCCAAATGAAGTCACGTTCACAGATAACAGGGTTAGGATGTAAAGATATCTTTTTGGAGGACATAAATTTACCACCACAGTAGTGTGCCAAATTATCTTCCCTTAACCCTCAATCTATACTCCACCCTTCTCTACCATTCTCTTAGCTCCCAACATATATGGGCTACATCCATGGACTCCTGTGACCTCTGGCTTCCAGTTGGGTTCAGTGAAAGGGAAGCCCCAGCAAGATATGGAGGGACTGAGAAGAATGAGAAAGAATGAGAATAGATTTTTAGAGTCATTGATTCCACACTCTGATCAATACTCATGGAAGACTTTACTTTGGAAGCTGGATAAATTAATGTGTATTTGTTTTGAATATGTACTATATAGAGAACTTACAAAATATACTCTAACAGCACTTTATATTTTGGTTAGCAGAAAATAATGAAATTTTCAAGCCAGAAAGTGACTTGGTGGCCATGAAAAGTCAGTATAATGATTTCACAACTGAAAAAATGAAGGCTCAGTGAGGCGAAAGACTCGCTTTAGGCACAAGGGTTGGTCACCAAGCTAAGAGCATGACCTGCCTCCCAGAAGCCCTAGTTCAAAGCAGAACATTCTTCTCACAAACTAATTCAGCTTTCAAGCAAAGACAGCATTGCCCTTTGAGGCTTTTCAAATAATATCCTTTAGTTTGAGATTCTATCAGCTTCTATCATCAGCTTTTCCTTCAGAGTGTCATTAAATAGCTTACAGGGAAAATGTAAACATGGAATATGTGCCAAAGACCCCTGCTTCATGGTATTCAGCAAAAAATATGCTGATTTTATTACACAAGAAGTGAAACAGGCAAAATAATAGCAATCATAAACAGTTTTGAAATGCTAATACAATGCCTCTACAGCACTTACATTATATATACTGCCTGTAGTTCTAGCAAATTGACTAATTGTTTCTAGTAGGTTCTTATGAAATTCAATCCACCCATCAAAGTAATAACCGAAAAACAAGGGTATTATTTACAAACAGTCCTAATTTTGCTTTAATATTCATTAATTCTTCCAGGCAACTTATAAAATTTATTTTTGCTCCATCATTATCACAAGTATTAATTTAAGTCAATATACATTAAAGAGGCTCATTTCAGTGTAGAACAGGTTCTTTTATAATCCACAAACCAGACCACCAGTTATTACCTTTTATTTTGCTATTTTGAAGAAAGATAATGCCTAATGACTTCAGAACTCATGTATTTTAATGTAAAAATAAATGTTATATTAATGGTATGGGGTAAAGATGTTAAAATATTACTATGTAAAATTCATAAAGAAAATTCCCCATGAGGATAGGATTCAATGGTATCTGAGAGAGTTCTCTGGGTGTAAAATTTTATAGTTATTCTATACCTCCCAGGTATAAATTTCTTCAAAGTTGTGTGTTAGATCCCTGAGTTGATGATGCCTTATATTGCTCAAGTGTCTTGGAAGACCTAATGTTTCCAAGATTCTTCAAGTTGCACTTCAAAGACCAGATGAATCTGGCTGAATTTATCCACTTTGCTTAGCACCTGTGAGAACATAAACCACCAGTTGTTTAATGAATGAATATTACATGGAGTAGTGAGAGCTATATTGTCATCACTTCAGCTGAATTTTATAGGTTACACACTTGGCTTTTCTCATAAGGTGGGGGGAACATTGTCTGCTTGCCCCCACCAAATGCACTGTCACCCTTCAGCACTTTATCTGTGACCAGGAGACTGACTCTAGGACTTCAGTAAGGGCTTCCTTGAACCTTGGCTTGCAGTTATCTTCAGCTAATAGGAGGCAGATGTGGCAAGAGAGAAAGGTAGGAGGAGGGAGAAACCAAGGTCTTTATTCTCTTGTTCCTCTCTGCTGGGCTGATGCAGTTTTCTTCAACCAACAGCTACAGCTTTCACCAGCTGGTCTTCTCCATTCTGCTCTCTCTAGTGTCCAATAACTAGACTCCCCTTGCATTTCAGGCAAAGAGGTGATGACAGTTTCCTGAAGCCATTACCCCTGGAGGATTGCATGATCCTTCTCTGTGTTCCTGAAATCTTGCCCACACCTTTGCCAACATTCCCATCAGTAAATGAATGGATCAAAAAACTATGATAAATTTACACAATGAAATACTATGCAGTAGAGAGAAAGAAGGAGCCCCTACCCTTTGTGACAGCATGAGTGGAACTGGAGAGCATCATGCTAAGTGAAATAAGCCAGGTGGTGAGGGACAAATACCATAACATCTCACCTTTACAAAATTCCTGATTGCTCAGTTGAATGAATCATCGTGTTTCCTGCCAGGATGCCAACAAATACACAACAATTCTAAGAAATTACAGATATGACCTATATTCAAATAAAATATTGGAATATATATCTAACACCACCAATGGGAAGGAAAAGTGGTAATGATTTGTTGTAGGTGAGTTGGCACTTTCAGGGCAATCTGATAAGGCTTCTTGCACTTGAAGAGGAATAATCCACCCACCAATACCATATTTTGCTTTGTATAATGGGCATTTTTTTGCCCAAATTTTTGAGGGAAAAATATGGATGCTTATTATACATGGGTGGTGCCTGAAATACCTTGTATCTGATCTTGTGTTTTGTAATTATTTGTTACATAAAATTTCTTGTACTATAATATGTTAAAAATAAGCTAAAATTCCTTTATAATACAAAAATTATCCAAATATAAATAAATAATTGAATTTAAAAATTAAAATGAAAGATTTTTTCCTGAATGTTTGGGTCAAAAACATGGATGTACATTATACACAGGAGTGTATTACACATGCAAAACATGGTAATTATTGTGAGATTTTTCCCAGGGACTAGGAAGGGCACAGAAGAACTACAAAACACAATTTCTGTCTCAAGAAGTTTACAGTCTACTTGGTGGTCTAGGTAAGTATTAAATGGAGTAGCCTTGACATAGTGAATCTTCTTTCTCTTGGCATCTGTATTTCAAGGTACAGGGATGAAAGACAAAAGTAGAGGTGAGTGGGGAACAAACCTAGAATTGTCTAGATTTGAATCCTAGTTTGACATTGTGTGGTTATGTGACTGAGGGCAAGTTACTCCTTTCCTCTGAGACTCAGTTTGTTCATCTATAAAATGGAAATTCTAATACCATCCAGAGTGTTGTAGGAATACTCAAGGCATCCAAGTAAAGAACTTAACATGGTGCTTGACTCTCATGAAACACTCTATAAATGTTAGTTGTTGTTATAATTAATATCTGAGAGAGGCAGGCAGGGTCAGTTAGATCATGGCCTAGAAATAGGGACTGTAGAAAAGTATATAAAAGTACTTAATCTAGTATTCTTCTGCTACATTTTATATGACAATAATACTCCCATCAGACTTCAGATGTGTTATGGATCTTTGAATTTTGAAAAAGGCAATGAGGCATTTGAACTAAAAGTTCCATATAATTTTGGATCAATCAGGATACAAAAGCAAGGGACACATTTGAGGAAGAACAGGGTCAATAGGAAGTGTCCACCTATGGCTGTGAAACACACAGGCTGAGTGATAGTTGAAGGCATGGAATCCAAGCCTTAACCTTAGGAACACCATCTTTACACTATGTTAACTTTTGGGAACTATGTTAACTCTAGCTCAGACAGACCTAGATTGTAATGAATAAAAAGGCAGCATGTCCTTAAACATCTAACTCTTTTCTAAGAAGCCACAGATACAGTGGAACAATCCATTCCAATGACTCTGGGTTCTGCTGGAATTGTAAATAACTCAATTTTCATAGTGCCCTTTCCCAGTGAGATGCAGAAATTACATCTTCTGAAAAATGCTGCCAATTATTTTGATAGTATACACATGTACAATTTCATTGTAAAATGCAAATCAATTTTGAAAACATTCAGATGTGAGAAAATGTCTGCTGTAGAATCTTAAGTAGAAAAGTGTGTAATATAGAACAACTGTGGACACAGCTCTTGTTGAAGCACTACCACCATTTGCTAAGAATTCCAATCACTTTCCAGCTTGAATATTTAGATAATAACTGTGTAAGATGACATAGAAGCAGATGTTACAGAAGCCAGACATTTTTTGTATTCATTTTCAAAGATCCAAAAGTTGATTTTAAAATCCCTTATTGCAATGTGTCCACATTTTTTTCTTCTTATTGGTGCAGATTTTATGGTAGTTACTATGAAAAAATATGTATGAATAATCAACAGTATATGCAAGTTTTGAAATTTATTTTTTTGGCATAGCATTATTTAAAAAATAACAAATGTCTACATTCCTTTTATTGGCTTATGAAGCCCTACCTGATTTGACCTCCTCATAAGCACTTCATCTTGTACTTTTTCCTTCTGACTTGCTAGCCACATTGGTCTTTTTGATGCTCTATCACACCAAGCTTATTTGTGTCTTAGAGCCTTTGAACATGTTGTTCTTTGTTGTTGTCTTTGTGCAGTTGACTTCTTGTTTTTCAGACCTCAGCTTTTGATCATGTCCTAAGAGAGATAGGCCTGTTGAGACCACTCAGTTTAAAGAGGCCACTCAGCAGTGATGGCTTTAATTTTCTATGTGAAGGTGTAAAAGACAGACTCTGGAGCCACAGCACTTGCATCCAAACTCCTCACTACTTGTGGGATCCCTGAAGATCATGACTTCAATTTCCTTATCATGAAATGCACATAATAACAGTATCCACCTCATCAGGTTATTGGAAGCATGACAGATAGCAAGCACCACATAAGTGTGTGTACACATAATTCATTGTTGTTGATGACTGTTTCCACATCCGAAGGCTCTAAGTTTCATGAGAACAAGGACCTTCTTATGCCCTATTGAATACTTTAACCCCATGGCCTAGAATAGTAAATTAGCATGTAGGAGGTATTCAATAATGACTTACTACAGGAGATCCAAGAGGGCAGCAAAGTAGCTGGATGTTACACTTACTTACTCCTAGGATGAAACTAGAATTACAACTAAAATATAGAGCAATCAACTTTAATGAACAACTGAAGACTAGTTGAATAGAAGTCTTTTTTAAAAAAATTGATTTATTTGTTTTAAGATAGAGGGAAAGAGAGGAAGAAACAAAGGGAGAGAAACATCAATGTGTGGTTGTATCTCACAAGCCCCCTACAGGGGACCTGGCCCACAGCCCAGGCATGTGCCCTGACTGGAACTGAACTGGTGACCCTTTGTTGTGCAGTCTGGTGCTCAATCCACTGACCCATACCAGTCAGGCATGAATAGAAGTCTTATAATCAAGGATCTACCAAGAATCCACATCAAGACTGGTAGGAAAGGTGGAGACATGAAAACAGCTGGCCCTGGTCCCATGGGTGGTGGCTGAGATACCAGAGGTATATCTCAGTTGAAAAGGTTCCTCATAAGGAGCATGGGATCTTAACCCCAAGCTAGGTTCCCCAGTTCAGAGCATCAGAGTCATGAGGGGGCACCCATATAACATCTGGCTGTGAAAATCAGTGGGGATTCTATCCAACAGGAAGAGATAGGAGTCTGCTAGAGACACAGGTATGCTCTTAAAGGGACAGTGCACAAAATCTCATTCACAGCCACTTACCCTGGACTCCCATGGAGGGAGGGCACAGCAGACTAGAGTCACATGAGGAGAGATAGGGATTTGTCGGGGGGAGAGCTGAAGATATACATGCCAGGATCTCTGTGTTGCATTATTCTCCCACACTGTAGATGCTGTCTTTCTTGGGTGGAGCACTCCCCTCCACGTGGTATCAGTTTGGGAGAAAGCAAAACTCTGCTCTTTGGATTCTCTGTAGCCCCACCCAGCAGAGCTTGTGCCCTGCTGAGGAGTCAGCTGCCTGGGTAACTGTATAGAGGTCAGGGAAGACTCAGGGGATGCCAGTGATTCAGTTGTGTGGCTTTGGTGCAAAAGTCACTCCCCACATCTTCCCCCAAGCCTGACTGGCACCTCCCCCTCATGGGACATCAACTGGCTCAATCCTCTCCCTCTAAGTGGCTCCCCCACTGAGCTCAGGTGCTTGGTAAAATCCTGGATAGACTGGGCTGTGTGGCACAAGGGCATAAGGATGGGGGCCATTTTCCCTTGCACGCCCAAGCAGTACAGAGCCCTGCCTTCACACAGTCAAATCTTGATCTGCTTGAGCCTGATCAACTCTGCTAGCCTCACCCTGATGACTCCCTGATACCCTGGCCCACCACAAATGTGTGTGAGCATCCACTAAGTGGCAGCTAGACTTGGTATTCCCTGGGACATTTTCAGCGTAGCCTATAGCCAGCAGTGGCACCAAATTTGTACCTGTATCATTATGGTAAACAGCACTTGTCCCTACCTGGTGACACACTGAGAACTTACCTAATGCAACTGAAGTACTGGCAGAGGCTCTTTCAGTGACTGAGCTTAATAGGCAGCCAACAGGTACATTCAGACAGAATTAGACCTTTTGCTGACCTGACCTAGAACCCAGTGCTGGTAAAAGCTGGCCTTGGTGCACAGCTTGGTCTTTCCCTCACACACTCAGGCCAAGCAGAAGCAGACACAAATGGTGGATCACTTTGTAGCTCCAAACAGGTTTCTCAGAGCCAGACCCAGACAGTGTCTGACATTGGTCTGCACCAGAATCCATCCAAGAAAGCCCAGAACCAACACACCAAGTGTCCAGCTTCAGATAACATCAGAGCAGGATCCAACTAGCTTTACAAGTGGCATATTCAAAGGGAGATCTCTGCAGGCACTAGACATTGCTGAGGTAACTCCCCTTTGTGTGGTGAGCAACTGCACAGCAGTTTGTACACTGAAGTACAGGTCAGTCCTCCCAGCCAACCAGCCTGAAGGTCCACTCCTGCCCAAACAGATCAGTAGAAATCAAGACTCAATTGCAATGGTGGGGCACACATAAACCACATAAGGGACACTCCTGGAGCACCCAGCTTGGGTGATCAAGGAGATTATGCCTCTAAGACCCACAGAACACCTACTATATAAGGCCACCTTACCAAGTACAGAAGTCATAGCAGATCTACAAACACGTTGAAACGGAAGAGGCAGCAAAAGTGGGGAGACAAAGAAACATACTCAAAATGAAAGAACAGGAAAAATTTCTAGAAAAAGAATAAATGAAATGAAGTCAAGCAATTCACTAGTTAAAAAATGATTATAAGGATGCTCAAAAAACTTAGAACTTCAACAAAAAGATAACAAACATAAAAAGGTATATAGAAAGCATGAAAAAGAAATAGTTACAAATGAATAATATAATATCTGGAATAAAGAATACATTAAAAAGAATAAACACTAGGTTAGATGAAACAGAGAAATGAATCAATGAATTAAAAGACAAGGTACTGGAAAACACCCAATCAGGGCAGCTAAAAAAAAAAAAAAGGAAAAGGAATTTTAAAAATGAGGATAATTTAAGGGTCCTATGGGACAACATGAAGCATAACAATGTCTGCATCATAGGGGTGGCAGATAGATAAGAAAAAGAGCAATGGATTGAGAATATATTTAAAGAAATATTGCTTGAAACCATTCCTAACCTGTTGAAGGAAAAAGACACACAAGTCCAGGAACCTTAGAGAGTCTCAAACAAGATGGACCCAAAGAGGCCGATACCAAAAATGTCATTATTAAAATGGCAAAACTGAAAGACAAGGAGAGAATCCTAAAAAGCCACAAAAGAAAAGCAGGTAGTTACCTACAAGGGAGCTCCAATTAGACCATCATCTGATTTCTCAACAGAAACATTTCAGGCCAGAAAGACTGGCATGATATATTCAAGGTGATAAAAACCAAGAATCTATAATCAAGGCTACTTTACTCAGCAAGGTTATCATTTAAAATGGAAGGAAAAGTAAAGAGCTTCCCAGACAAGAAAAAGCTAAAGGAGTATTTTAATCCCAAACCAATACTGCAAAAAAAAAAAAAAGTTAAAAGCCTTGCTTTAAAAAGAGAGGAAAAAAGAAGAACATAGTTGAAAGAATAAAATGGCAATAAATTAATTTCTATCAACAATACTTTCAATGTAAATGGCTTAAATGGTACAACCAAAAGACATAGGGTAGCTAAGTGAAAAAGAAAGTAAGACCCATATATATACTATATACAAGGGAACCATCTCAGAACAAAAGATACACACAGACTAAAAGGCACAGAAAAAGATATTTTGTACAAACAGAAATAAAAAAATAGCTGGAGTAGCAACACTTATACCTTACAAAATAGACTTTAAAATAAATGCTGTAGTAAGAGACAAAGAAGGACACTACATAATGGTAAAGGGAGCAACCCAACAAGGATATATAACCCTTGCAAACATTAATGAACCCAACATAGGAGCAGCTAAATATATAAAGCAAATCTTGATGGACATAAAGGGAGAGATCAACAATAATACAGTCAGAGTAGGGTGTTTTAACACTCATTGGCATCAATGGATAGGTTTCCCAGGCAGAAAATCAACAAGGAGACAGCACCTTAAATGACATATTAGATAAGATCAATTTAATTGATATCTTCAGAACATTTCACCCCAAAGAATCAGAACATGCATTCTTTTCAACTACACATGGAACATTTTCTAGGACAGAACACATGTTAAGCCACAAAACAAGTCTTAATAAATTTTTAAAAAGCTGAGATCAAGCATTTTCTCTGATCACAATGGTATGTAACTAGATATGGATCACACAAGAAACCTGAAAAACACACAAAGACATGAAGGCTAAATAACATGTTATTAAACAATGAATGGGTTAGCAATGAAATCAAGGGAAAAGTTAAAAAGTGCCTTGAAACCAATGAAAATGAGAACATAATCCAAAATCTATGGGATACAGAGAAAGCAGCCCTAAGAGAAACATTCATAGAGATTTCTTTCAGGAAACAAACAAAAAATACCCTCAAATAGACAATCAAATTTTAAACCTAAAGGAACTTGAAAAAAAAACAAGAAACAAAATCCAAAGTGAGTAGAAGAATGGGAATAATAAATATCAGAGCAGAAATAAATGAAATAGAGTCTAAAAAAGCAATACAAAAGATCAATGAAACCAAGAGCTGGTTCTTTGAAAAGATAAAAGAAGATTGACAAACCTTTAACCACAGCCATCAAGAAAAAAAGAGAGAGGATCCAAATAAATAAAATCAGAAATGAAAGAGGAGAAGTGACAACTGACATCAAAGAAATACAAAGGATTGTAAGAAAATATTAAAAACAACTATATGCCAACATATTGGACAATCTGGACAAAATGGATAGATTCCTAGAAACATACAATCTTCCAAAACTCAATCAGGAAGGATCTGAACATCTGAGTAGACAAAACTAATAAAATTAAAGTGTTAATCAAATAACTCCCAACAAAGGTCCTGGATCGGATGGCTTCACAAGTGATCTTCACCAAATATTTAAAGAACAAACACTATCCTCCAACTATTCCAAAAAAAATCAAGAGGAAAGAAGACTCCCAAGCTCATTTTACAAGGCCAGCATTATCCTAATTTCAAAACCAGAAAAGGACACTACAAAGAAAAAAATTATAGGTTGATATCCCTGATAAACATAGATGCCAAATCCTCAACAAAATATTAGTAAACCAGATCCAGCAATACATTAAAATGTCACATACTATGATTCAGTGGGATTTATACCAGGAATACAAGGTTGGTACAATATCTGCAAATCAATAAATGTGATATAGTGCATAAACAAAATGATAGATAAAAGCACATAGTCATATCAATAGATGTAGAAAAAACATTTTATAAAATCTAGAACCCATTTATGATAAAAATTATCAACAAAGTGGGAATGTAAGGAACATACCTCAATGCAATAAAGGTCATAAATGACAAACCCACCACGAACATCATACTCAATGGGAAAAAACTACACGTGTTCCCCTTAACATCAGAACTAAGACAGGGATATCCATTTTCACCACTCTTATTGAACATAGTACTGGATGTTTTAGCCACAGCATTCAGACAAGAAAAAAAAAAGGCATCCAAATTAGAAAAGAAGTAGTAACGCTGTCATTATTTGCAGAAGACATGGTACTGTATACAGAGAACTCTAATAAATCCACTAAAAAACTCCTAGAACTGAAACATGAACTCAGTAAAATAACAGGATACAAAATAAATATCTAAAATCAGTTGCATTTTTATATACAAACAATGAATTATCAGAAAAGGAAACTGAGAAAACAATCCCATTTATGATTGCATTTAGAATACCCAGAAATAAATTTAACCAATGATGTAAAAGACCTGTACTCCAAAACTTATAAGACACTAAAGAAAAAACAATGAATAAGATACAAATAAGTGGGAACATGTAACATGTTCATGGATAGGAAGAATTAACAACATTAAAATATCCATACTACCCAAAGCAAATAGATTCAATGCAATTCCTATCAAGGTATCAATAGCATATTTCACAGAGCTAAATAAAATTCCTATAAAGATACCAATGGTGTATTGCACAGAACTAGAATAAATATTTCAAAACTTTGCATGGAACCACAAAAGACCTGAAACAGCCACAGAAATCTTGAGAAGAGAAAGAACAAAGCTGGAGGAATCACGCTATCTGATATCAAACTATACTACAAGATCATAGTAATCAAAACAGCATTGTACTGGCATAAAAATAGATATATAGATTAATGGAACAGAACAGAGAGCCCAGAAATGAACCCACACCTTTATGGTCAATTAATATTTGACAAATGAGGCAAAAACTTACAAAGGGGTAAAGATAAGCTATTTAATTAATTATGTTGGGAAAACTGGATAGCTATATGCAAAAAAAAAAAAAGAAACTAAACCACCTTCTTACACCATATGCAAGAATCAACTCTAGTGGATCAAAAACTTAAATGTTAGATTTGAAACCATATAAATCCTAGAAGAAAACATAGGCAGTAAAATCTTGGACATTTTTCATAGCGGGGGAAACAAGAGAAAAAATAAACAAATGGTAGTACATCAAACTAAAAAGTTTTTGCACAGCAAAGGAAACCATCACCAAATGAAAAGACAACCTACTGAATGGGAGAACATATTTGCCAATGATACATCTGATAAGGCATTAATTCCCAAACTATATAAATAAACTTATACAGCTCAACACCAGAAATAAATATATAAACAATCCAATTAAAAATGGGCAAAGTACCTGAATAGATACTTCTCCAAAGAGGACACATAGATAGTCAATAGACACATGAAAAAATATTCAACATCATTAATCATCAGACAAAAGCAAATTAAAACCACAATGAGCTATGATCTCACACCTGTCCGAAGGGCTATCATCAATAAATCAACAAACAACAACTGTTGATGAGGATGTGGAGAGAAGGGAACACTGATGCCCTGTTGGCAGGAATGCAGACTGGTGCAGCCACTGTGGAAAACAGTATGGAGTTACCTCAAAAAATTAAAAAATGGAACTGCCTTATGATCCAGTGATTGTACTTCTAGGAATTTGTCTGAGGAAACTCAAAACAGTAATTCAAAAGAATATATGCACCCCTATGTTCATGACAGTGTCATTTATAATAGCCATGCTTTGAAGGCACCCAAATGGCCATCAGTAGATGAGTGGCTAAAAAAGCTATGGTACATTTATATAATGAAATAATACTCCGCTGTAAGAAAGTATCTTTTGTGACAGCACAGATGGACCTGGAAAGTATTATGCTGTGTGAATTAAGCCAATCAGAGAATGGCAAGTACCATATGATTTCACTTATATGTTGAATCTAATGATCAAAACACCTAATAAAAAAAATAGAAACAAACTCATTGATATAAAAAACAGACTGACAACTGTCAGGAAGGCTGTGTGAAAAAATGTGAAAGAATTAAGCAAAGAAACACACACACATGGACAACAACATGCTAATTACCCGAGGGAAATGGGGGAAAGGGGGTGGTAGAAGAGGGTAAAGAAGGGATAAAAGGAAACTGGCTTATGGTGCTGAACACACAATATAATGTACAGGTGATGCATTATAGAATTGTATACCTGAAACCTATATAATTTTATTAACCTATGTTACCTTAATAAATTCAATACAAATTAAAGATAGCTACTTATTAAATCATGACTCCATATGCTTACATAAATAAATAATGAAGAAACCGACTATTAAATTGGTGGCCATTTATAAAGAGAAAGATCTATCACCATACTAAAAACTAAAAGTTCAACACTGCAATTTCTGGGAAGCTCCCTTCTCAGGTGGCTGGTGTTGAAAGCAATACTTTCAACTAGAACCTGTTATTTGTCCAAAAATAAAGAACTGGGAACCACGTAGGTCTGGATCATGGCCCTCCCAAGCCTAACGTACTCTCAGGTGACCCCATGTCACTACTCAGCAAGTACTTCTAGATGTGGCTTGTGTGAAATACAAAAGCAGTGTCTCAACAAGGCACTGAATTGCTTGATGACTGTGCAAAAGCCGGCTAAGTCTACAGAGGTAAATTGCTTAACCATTTCGTCTTTTACATTATGCTTTCAAACAGAGGACAAGACACTGTATCAGGAACTCATGTTGGCTGGTTTACTGTGGTTTGGTTGCTGCATCTCACTGGTCCTCCATGATTGGCTTAGGAAGAAGGTACATGGTTAACTTTTTTGAAACCATTTATTTAGTCATTATCATTATAGTTATTCTTATATGTGAGTTCTCAGCCTTATGTTCAATGTGACATTTGGTTTGTCGTCACATAGTTTTCGCAACTGAGCCTGAAAAACAAACTGACAGTCTCGGGAGGTCAGAATAATCTACCCGTTTATACCTGTATTTGTGCTACAGAATCCACGACATCAAACCCAGATTACATTCAGGGGTTGCAAAGCAGAAAATATTCAGAAGCATTTATTCTGGGACAGGACAAAGGGTTTATAAATCCCATATCAAATATATTTGCCCCAAAGCCTAATCCTTAACCATTTTATCTTCCTTAAGGTTTTATTTTCATAAACTCACATACTGTGGATCACTTATGAGCATCTCACTCTGTGATACCATCTTGCTTTTACAGTAAAATAAAATTCAATTTTGATGCCTCAAAATTTTATTTCTAATTTACTGAAAGTTTTATGTAACACAATTTTCATATTATTTCCATGTTATACTTTAAATAATTATTAGTTAATATTAAGGAGAACAGGAGGAGAACCTTAACTTACAAATAACATTTGGCTGCACTCATACAAACACCCCTTTCTACGAGTTGCTACAAAAAGTCAGATGAGAAAAAAATACTTTATTGTTAAAGTAAAAATTTCCAGACAGTTAAAATAAATAGGATAAAACTGTGACTAGTGTGGCTCATCATCCCACAAACCAAAAGGTTACCAGTTCTATTCCCAGTCAGGGCACGTGCCTGGGTTGCAGGCCAGGTCACTGGTTGCAGGCCAGGGGATGTGCAAGAGGCAAATGATCGATGTTTCTCTTGCTCATCAATGTCTCTCTTGCTCTCTTTTTCCCTCCCTGCCCTCTCTCTAAAAATAAATAAATAAAATATTTTAATTTTTTTAATGTTTTAATTGGTACATCAATAAATATTCATGTCCATTATCTTAAAAAAAAAGGAGAAAAAGGGAGGGATTTGGAGTCAGGAAGCAAAGGTGTGGTCCCAGCTTGCTATGGCCTTGAGTGTGACTTTGAACTATTTTCTGAAGTTCTCTATGTCCAAATTCCTTTATCTATGATATGGGAGAATGGATACAATGACATTTAAGAGTCACTTTCCTTCTAAGATGCTTTGATTCTACTACTGTTCTCATTTTGTCACAAAATTTGTATAATCTACAAATCTTATAATATACAGATATTAATCTTACATTTTCTTCTTATGCAGAAGCTTCAAAATCCACTTGTATACTTTATGATTAGAATTTTCCATTTGTTCTTTGGTCATTTGGTAATTATAGTTTCCTTTGATCAGTGTTCAAGATTTTCAATTTTCCTCTGATTATTTTTGAAAGTACATAAAGATATGTGTATTGGTTTCCTATTGCTGCTGTAACAAATTACCACACACTTAGGCTTAAAACAACACTATGAATAGTAAATCTCCTTTTTATAAATCACCCAGTTTATGATGTTTGTTATTACAGACTAGATTAAGAAATACATCTTTTTTTGCAGCCTTAGTTCTGGCAAAGTTCCCCTTTACTTTATCCCATATCAGCATATTCCTCAGCAATATTATCTTTCTTAAAATAACTCTTTTAGCCCTGGCAGGTGTCTCTCAGTGGATTGAGTGCCAACCTGCAAACCAAAGGGTCACCAGTTCAGTTCCCAGTCAGGGCACATGCCTGGGTTGTGGGCCAGGTCCCCAGTTGGAGGTGCACGAGAGGCAACCACACACTGATGTTTCTTTCCCTTTCTCCCTCCCTTTCTCTCTCTATAGAAATAAATAAATAATATTAAAAACAACTTTCTCAGAGACTTTCATGTCCATTGAACTCTGATGTTTTCATCTCTTGATACACACAGTCACAACCTGTTAAATAACAAAGTTTTGCTAATAATAAGCTGTGCTATGAACCAAATACACTGGCATCTATTTGGAAAAGGCAATGAGCACTTCACTGCAACATTGTCCCTTCTCTTCAAGACTCTCCCTTCTCTGCAAAGAAGAATCTGCTCATCCCTGAGCACCCTCCCAGAGGAAAGTCACTGGATGTGCAAAGAATGTGCTCAGCACTCATCTGAAAGCATCACATATTTTAAATAAGGTCGGTCTGAGTCTTCTGGTAATTGGATTCTGATTCCACTAGCAAAGTTTAAGAGATATTTTTCACTGTAAATGAAATATCTGTATAAGAGTAGATATGTAATACCATGTCAACCATGCAAGAAGGAAAAGACAACAATGTGCTTGAATCTCAAACTAAATCTTTCAAGTACATGGAGCCAGGAAAAACTAAAATGCTCTTCCTGACAGAATCTGCTCACTGGATCAGAAAATAGGGCTATAAGGAGCCTGCAGTTGTTTGCTTTACACTCCAGCTGCAGAAAAGGAGTGTTCTGTCTTTCTGACCCAGTCCCTTAGGGACATTATTCATTTTGGTTGAGCATAGAAACCCCACCACATGCACTTTACCAGAGACAAATGTGCCAGTTGTTGAAATGGTATTATATAAAGAAAAAAGTAATGCTTTGTATTTAAAATGGAAACAAGTTTAATATAAAGTGAAACTGGGTTCAAATAACAGGAGAACTATTAGAGCTGTGAGATGACTGGGCCAACTTGGGGTAGAAAAATTCCTGTCACTATGTTCAAAAAGAAGCCAGATAACAACCTCTCAGAATGTGGCAGAGGAGATTTAGGTGACAAATTTGGGAATGGAAGAGGGTCTTAAAGTCCTCAAAGGTTCTAGCAAACTTGACATTTAATCATTCTGAGACCAAGTCTAATGTGGTCTGATTACCCACAGTAAGTATTGACCTGAAAGATCTCAGAGAAATCACTGAACCTTTGGCCACAAAAATAGCTCACATGACCTTTAAAATAGAGTTTTATCAGACTAGAAATGGAATGTACTTTAATCAATCCAGCCAGTCACAGACCTTCCTAAAGGAGAGGATAGGCTAGAACAGGATGACTAGAGACTGAAAGAGACAGTGTCCAATTGTTACCTCTGGACTTGCATCCACAAGGTTGGCCCCATATGAAATCCTGGAAAAGGTTACCTAGGCCCTCTTCCCTTCACCTGAGTCCTCCCATAGTGCATTGGGGCATAAAATGGTTGACAGTCCCCTCATTGGTGGGAAGTACTGACATGAAGCAGAGTCAAATCTGAGGAGTTTCCTGTCCTACAGTTGCTGGGTGTGGGGCACAGGCTCCATGACCTTCACGTCCACATGGAAAGGCCTCTTTAAGGTCACCCAACTTGGAGTCTTCTCTTGGACAACTGACCCTTGGATGTGTCTTTTGTGGAAGCTCTGCCATTCTGGGTATGTCCCATAAACCTCCTTGCTTCTAGAAGTCTGTGAGCTCTATGGAGCACTCTGCTCTGGAGAAACCACAAAGGAACTAGGTGGTCAAGAGGAAAAGAGGCAGGCGGGGCGGGGGGGTGGCGGGGCGGGCGGAATATCTGGTTTTCCCAGCCTTCTTGCAGAGACTTCTCTAGATTCAGGCCAGTTCTCTTGGGGGTTTGGGACAAAAATCTTAGGTTAACAGGGAGTTAGTTTTAATGTCCTCATAGGTTCTTACAAATTTGATGTTTAATCACTTTAAGACCACATTCTGTGAGGTAGTTATCTGGTTTCTTGGATTCACTTGCTTCCAGAGTCTAGGACAGTGGTTGAGCACTTAGTATGTATGAATAAATCTTTGCTAAAAGAATGAGTGAACCTGTATATCCATAGCCATAATTATTAGGGACTTGGGGACCACAGCCTATTATTAGGGGCTGTGACCAAGGTAAGTGGATAAATTTTCAAAGACTGTGATTCTAACTTCAAACATACATTGCTAACATTTGGAATTTGGCACCTTCCTGGTTAGGGATTCTGAGATTACTATTCAACTAGATAAACCTTTACCCAGATAGTCCCAAACCAATGACAATAAACAGAGTAGAGGAGTGGGAGTGGGGGGATCATTTCTATTTCTTTCAATATCACAGAATGACAATAAGTCATTTGCATCAGTTACTGATGCCACCTGGCCCCACCACCTTACTCCTCAGAGATCTGCTTTCATCTACCACACACACATTGAAGACCTGTATGGCTGGCTTCTAGTCAGGCTCAGGGACACCCAGTGCTGATTCCATAATAGTCTCAATGGTACAAAATAAACTGTACTGATATTTGTTCTCAGGAAGTGTGCTCTCTGAGGACTATTTTTTGTGTGTGGTGGGGGAGGGCAGTGGGAGGTGCGATTGTTGCCACAGACTGTACATTGTTCTTTAAATTCTTACAGATTACAAAATTACCACTATATATGAGATACAAAATTACTCATGCTCCATCCAATTCTGAGAGCACCCTGGACTTAGCTGCTTTTGTCCTGAGCAGGATTTGGTGGCAGCCTGAGAGCGGCAGCAGATCTGTGATGAAGCCAGGGCTCATAAGAGCCATCCTGCTGAAGCAATGGTGGGATGGTGACATTGCCAAGGGGTCTCATCTGTGACGAGCCACTGGAGCAGACCTCATGGAAAGATTATCATGGCTTAAAACAGTTTCCAAAAAGGACTGGTGGAGGGTCAGTTATGCTACATTGTTATGACAAGATCCATTTCCCATTACTTGTTTTTCCATTTACTTTTCACATAGATGGGATGGACCAATTTTTCATTAGCCTCCTGGGTCTTTTTCCTCTAAGAATTGTGGAATGAAAAATGTGTTGCCTCTTAATCGATCGGATTCTTAGTGAATCCGATCTAAACACATTTAACCTGAAACTGGTCTAGCTCATTCTATATACACATACATCTGTACAGTTATACATAAAACATATCAAGAACTTAAACAGAATAATCAAGTGATCAGACACAGAGGTAAGATGGAGACACAGGCCCTTTCTGGTTTTAGACAATGGGACCTATTTCCTCACCTTCTGTTACTAATCTACTTGGGATGAGCTGTGGGATCAGGAACCAGAAATGACTTGTCATGACAGCTGTTTGGACAGTTGGAGAGAGCCCTGTGCTGCCTCCTCAGAACTCTCTTGCTTCTTTTGTGTTAACTTTTCATGTTGCCTGCAACAGACAAGCTCTGGGAATTAATATCTCCCAGATAAAACTCAGTCACTTTCCATTCATATAGCCAGAGTCCCTCGTGTCAGACCTCTGATCTGTTAGTTAATCCTCCATGGCTTTCAGACACACCTGTTCCCGGCTGTTGCCCCACAGCTGTCCGCAATCTCCATGTCTTACCTCACCTGCCCTCTTTTGAATAGATTGTAGGCTTGCTGCCAAGTACAGAAGGCCCCCGACTTACAATGTTTTGACTTTATGAGTGATAGGCACTCGTACTTTGAATTTGATTTTTGATCTTTTCCTGAGGTAGCAGTGCTCTCCTGAAGCTGGGCAGCAGCAGTAAGCCACAGCTCCCAGTCATGCATGCGATCACGAGGGTGAACAACTGATAGTCTCAGTGTACTGTAGTGCCCACTTATTTGGGATACTGTGTCTGTGTTTTCCATCCCAACATGTCTACAAAATGCCCTTCTGTGTCTCTTGCTTCTCATGAAAAGAGAACAGTAATTACTCTCGAGATGAAACAAGATAATTGTCCAACTGTAGGCTAATGTAGGTGTTCCAAGCACCTTTAAGGTAGGCTAGGCTAAGCTATGATGTTTGATACTTTAAGCACATCAAATGCATTTTCCACTTACAATATTTTCAACTCAAGATGGGTTTGTTACGATGTAACCCCATTACAAGTTGAGGAGCATCTGCATTCACAGTACAAGCACTCTAAAGATTTCACAGTGAGGAATAAGGATCTGAGTGTTCCCCTGTCCTGTAAGCTCCACTGCTTTTACTATGGATTGGACTGAAGTCACTGTGGTTCCTTTATGGTGTGAAACAGTGATTTTGGAAACTGTAAATCAGCAAGTCTTCCATTTTGCATATTGAATCAATTTAGGGTCTCTGTGCAATGCTGTCTTTATCTGATTTTTTCCTTCACTAGTTCTATTAAAATTTGGGGCCCGAATAGTATGTATATATTCTACCCTATAAGAAGAAAAACGGAGAAAAATGTTAAGCTGACAATTTCAAATTTCAGCTTACCTGGGTATCAGAATATGGTTCTAAGCTATGTAGGTAAGAAGCCCCCTAGTTACCATTTCCAGTGATAATAGGAAGTATTTTTATATTAAGCATTTGAAACGTATAATGTATTCATTTTGTTCTAGCTCAAAAGCATTAAATAAACAAGTAAGTGACTACAATAGGAGATGAGGCTACCTCTAATCAAAACTTATGTAAAGAGGTGTCAGTGCTTGGTGAAGGAGTGACAAACGTTGCCTGGTGGGATGTTGGGCATTCAGAGGAGGGACCCTCTGAGCGTGGTTGGATCAGGACTGCTCAGAGCCAAAGAAGAAGGCAAAATATAAACAAACAACTAAAATTCCCTCAAACCCATAGCTTAAATGAAGTTTAATAGACACAGTCTGTTAGTTACTATGAATCTAGACAACTGAAATTTCACTCACCCTCACTGGACATGAGTTAAGTTCACTTTTAGATGAATTTTTTTCATTAGGATGGAGTAAGTAGACAATCTGATGATAGTAACCTGGACCATGGTAATGAAACCAGAGACTGGACATTCCTCATTGACAGTGTAAATATTGGTAAAAGCACAGAGTAAAGTGCCTAGAACCCCTCCAGGGGACTGACATTCTCTACATTGCCCCAGGCAATGTATACTGGGTCAGTGTAATCTGACCCAGTATACACTGGGCTTTTAAAGGAATCTCCACTCCCCAAACATTCCATTTCCCCCTTCCCTCAAATTAGTTAATAATAGCACCTTCTCTCTGACAGAGAAAGCAGATGCCACATAGGAGACAGCCTCAACCTTCCCACTGTCAAATCTTCAAATGTGCTTCCTCTTTGCCCAATTTGCCCTCCTAGGTCTGGTCATTCATTGGCCCTGCTTTCTGACCAGTTTTTTCCTTTCTCTGTTCTTAGTCTTACACTCCATTTCTACAGGCATTTTTCCCAATAACTCATTTTAAAAGAAATCTTTTGTTTCAGAAAAATTATTAGATTTCCAAGAAAGTTGCAAAAATAGTGCATCTTTCCCACATATACCTCACCCAGCTTCATTTAGAGTTAACATCTTACATGATCAGGACACATTGACCCAAATGAAGAAACCATCTTGGCATGCTGGTTGACTCAACTCTGAACCTTATTTGAAATTCACCAGTTTTCCCTTTACCTTCTCTTTTGCTGTTCTTCATAGGAAGTTAACACATCCATGTCTCCACAAAACTAAAAATAAACAATAAAAAGCCTCACATGACTTCCTTCAATTACTGCCCTCCCTCCCCTTTGTCCCCCATATATAAGCCCAGGAGCACCACTCAGGTGGACTTTGCCCAAGTTGTTGATGACTCACCTGTTTCTAAATCCTGTCATGGCCTCTCTTTTCTTAGCTACGTGACTGCCCAGCATCATTGAACATTTCCCCTGGTTTCTATGCAGTTGCATTTCCTGCTTTCCATCCTGTCTTCCAGCTATTTCCTTTGCTTCCTCCTTCCTTCCCTCCCTCTCCTCTCTTCCCTTCTTCTCCGCTTCCCTTCTTTTGTGAAATTCTCCTTCTCCTACTTTCCCTTCAGTGTTGATTATTTCTGGTCTGATCTGTAATTTCTTTTCTTCTCATTCAAGACATTCTCTCTAAGAGATATTACTCAATTCTTCAATTAAGAAATAGGCAGAATGTGTCTATGGCCATACCACCCTGAACATGACCAATCTCATCTGATCTTGGAAGCTAAGCAGGGTCGGGCCTGGTTAGTACTTGGATAGGAGAAATAGGTAGAATGACTAAAACTACATCTACTTCTCAAATCTCCCTCAAGCTTCACACATCAGAGCATATTGCAAATGCCCCCAGCCTTCCTCCCCAGGTAGCTTCATCCTAGCTCTGCTGCTTCATCTCCCTGCTCCATCCCTGGTCCCTGCCCCACCACCCCCTCTCCTGAGAGCACTGTACCATGCCTTATCCTGCCATCAGGCTGAGAGTTTGGATTGTATCTAAGTGGCTGTCACACATAACCAAACAGGCAGCACACCTGGCAATTATTTCCTCCTTTTCTGGAATGGACCTAAGCACAGAGGGTATCACAGGTATTCCCACTGTCCCCAAGCCTGGGCTGGGGTGACCAAAGGGTAAAGGAGGATAACTTACTGTGGCATCTGAGTATGAGCTGACGTCAGGACTTTGTACCAAGACAGAGGAAAAGATGGAAGTGTGTGCAATGGTGACTGGCCTCAGATGTTTCCCTGACACACCCTCATGCGAGCCCCCTTTTTAAGTCGCATTCCCCCTTTAAGGAGTTTTCTTCAATCTAGAAGGGTGTTCCCTACCTGGAAGCCTGGTCAAGGCCTACACATCTTTCAAACTTGGCCAAGTATCCTCTTTCTAGGGCAGTCTTACCTGATCTGTCAACCTAGGTTGGGTCCTCTCTTATCACTTGGCATTCCTGGTAAAGATAGTGCTATGTCCCAACCCTACAGTGTGTAGGTAGTGTGTGTGTGTGTTAACTGCCACATCCCCAGCACCTAAGTAGTGTCTGGCTCTGAGGAGGTTCCCATGAATGTTGGTTAAGGGGCTGAATGGGTGCACACAGATGGACCAGCTCTGCCTTCATGTGTGAGGACAGCAGGTCAAAGGCATGGGAAGCCTTTCCTACTAATCCTAGCCCCCAAAGATGCTTCTCTATTTGCCTCTCTCCTTCCTTAATATGGAAAGACAGAATTTGAAAAGAGGTAGGAGAAATAACATTTTTATTTATCTATTTGAAGAGCCTGGCTGATTGTCTCTCTCTCAGAGTATATACTAAGCAAAAGTGCCAACACTATTTTGTAAGCTAGAATTTTCCTGGCAGCCTGTCTCATGCTCCACCAACCCTGGACTTTCCAATGGCCTCAGGATATTCCCCAACCAATTACTTTCCATTCCAGACCCTGTTCCTCTAACTAAAATACATCTTCCCACTCTCTTCATCCTCCTCACTTCCATTCAAAAAGCACCTCTAGACCCCCATGCAAGTTCATAAGGCAAGTTGTGGGGGCAGAGATAATACTGAAGCAGGGGAAAGTCTCTTTTTCTGTTGTTAGGAATAGAAAAGCATCAGGTTAAAGCAAGCAAACAAATAAACAACAAAACAGTACAACAGAGCTCTCCTAGTCTTCATTGCTAAAATAAACTCATGTACTCAATAGGATGTCTGTTCTCTGGACGTGATTCAGGTTGACAGCTCCTTTATCTGCCCTGAAGTAAAAGAGGCTAATGCAGAGCCTTCAGTGAAGTTCTTCTCAGTAAAAAGGTCTCCATTAAGACTCAGACTGGCCGTAACAAGTCATTGTAACATACAGGCTGATTGAGAAGACAGTTATGAGGAATGACCTTCGTTCCTAAGGATAAGTGAATGAAAATCACATTGCTTTGGTTTTCTCCTGTTGGCCATACTATGTTGGATGCTATACAGACAACTCAGGGGAGAAAGTGGCATTCTCAGACTGGCCATGACAGGCTGAGATTGTGTTTGTGTGATTACAGAGGATGATGAAGTGGCACTTGAATGGCTGGCATCCCCAATCTCCTGTTGCTTCCAGTGCCTAAATGCCTGCTCCAATTCCTTCCAGTGGAACACGTATTACATTCCTCCAATCATATTGAAATGCAAGCAACTTACTTTACTATGCACTATCTTAAATTTTATCTCAGAGCCTCCCAATGGTTCTTCCTGGTGCTGCCAGACCTTCTCTAATAGGCTACCTCAAACTGTCAGAACCTGAGGCCTAATTCACTGGGAACCACTTATCTCCCTGTTACTGTAGGTCAATGCTACCTCCCTCAAGGGTATCTGTACTTAAAGCTCACCTCAAAACTGGAAAGGGGGCTTTGTTCTTTGTCAATAAAATCTGTAGCCTCAATGAGCAGATAAATAAGGGAGGAAGTGTATCAAGAAACCACACCTCCTTGTGGCAGCTAAGTGGCTGCGTCTCAGGATGATGATGCAGAGGCAGAGTAGAGGGTTCTATCTGTGCCCATCCTGCCTTTTATTGGGCATTACTGAAGCAGTCAATGCTTTCCCAACTTAACTCATAACTGCACATAACTGCAGAGAGCCTAGTGGTCATTGACCAGGTAGTCTCATCCCAGTCGCTCACCAACTTCAAAGCTCTGCTCTACATAGAAGTCAGCTGAAGGCATTGCAAAGCCTCACCTATCTTAATTGCCTAATCATGAATATCAAGTCTAGATATTCACCTCACCATGGAAGACAAGACCAGCTCCATCAAATGTCTTGCTGAGGCACTGGGTAAGGGCAGCCCAGTTTTGCCATGCCCATCATAAATACAATTTTCTTTTCACACCTATTATTTATTTATTTTTAATTTTGGGGTTGGGTAAGGGAAGAGAATGGTTACTCAGAGAAACAAAATCCCTGAATGCACATAAACACACCACTACCACAAATACATTAAAAAATCTTTGCTTCTTACAGCATCTGTTCTTATGCGTGATGGTAAAATGAAAAGGGTGAATCATTTGCATATCAATGACAGAGCTATAAAGCTGCAAATGATTAAAAACAGTTCTAATTCTAAATACCCACAGGCATGTGTAGAGAACTGAGGTTGTTTGGGGTATCTTCTTAGCATTTCAGAGTGATAAAGGGCCCAGAGGCAGGTAGATAATAAAGTCAGCCCTAGAAATTTGTAGAGTTACAGAGCCATAGAAATACCCCGACCTTGGGGCCAGATGACTTTAATCTGGTTTATCACTTGTCAGAGATGGGACCTTGGTCAGGTATTTCTACTTTCAATATTCTTACCTTGGGAATTGGGATACTGATACCTGTGTTGAAGGATGATTATATGGATAAAATGAAATAAAATATGGAAGTATGTGAGAGTGCCTTGCACATTGTAGGTATTCTTTAAATGTTTCTTGAGTCTAAATTGTGTTGGGGACCTGAGGTGGTCATTTATACCCCTGAAATTCCAGCTTACTTATGACAAGCAATTGTCCATCTACTAATCCCCAAACTTGCTCTTTGGTCATAAATGCCTACTTTTCCTTACTGTATTTGGAGTTGAGCCTGATCTCTCTCCACCATATAAAAGCCCATTGTAGGAGTCCTCCTTGAATAAAGTCTTCTTTACCATTTTAACAAGTACTACAAATAATTTTTTTAATATGTATATGACTCTAATCCTGACTAGTACAGAGCAGTAGATCCTTGAAAAAGTCTTGACGTCCTCCATCTATAACTCCAGCCCAGTGGACCCATCAGGTTTGAGCATCCTTCTAAGAAGGACTGGACCAGGGAGTTGAGTTCTCTCTTGGCCAGCACCCATTATACTGCTCAGGGCTGGTGAGACATCCCAACAATGACCTGCCCTTGGGCCTTTGGCTACATACAGGTGTGGTCAGAGGATTAAGATAATGTCCTACTGCAACAAACAGCTTCAGGCACTTGTCACCTCAGGATTCTTTACCAAGGATTTAATTTTCTTCCTCAGGGTATTTCATTTTTTCAATTGTTCTTAAAGGGAGATCACGCTCCTTTCCCCGAAGGGTGTAATGTCTGCAGTGGCCAGTGGGGGTCTAGTAGTCAAGACTGTGTTGAGGCTTTTCTGGGAATCTGCCTACTCTTTTCTTTCCATCTAGCATTCTCACTTTTCTCTGTTTCTTCAGAAGGCACTTTCACTTAAGGTTCTGAACTAGTTTGTCCACTTTTTCTTCAGTTTTTTTTTCCCTGCATAACTTCCATTTTCTATCCCTTCTCTCTTCTCCCAAGTTATACCTTTGCTAACTTCCTTTTTTAAAATAATTGGATTGGCCCTTTATAATTTTTAAACACATTCTTAATTCCCCATTTTTTCCTCTGAGTGCTTATTGGTTGGCCTGAACTTCATCCTCATTTTTTACTTTCTCAGTCTCACCTATGAGTCCAGGGGGTCCTGCCCATCTTCGTGTGCTGGGCCCATAGGGCACCACCTAGCATATGGTGAGTGACCAGAGTTTCATGGATCAGGTTCTTCAGTGAAGTGCCTTTGGGGAAAGAGTTGGGTTGGTGACAGTAAACTACAAACTGCCGTATTTGAGTCTCATAGCCTTGGGAGGAAGATGTAGGTTTGGGGTTGAACATGGAACAGGGACAGAGTATAAGGGTCACTCAAGACACTTCCCAGTAGATGTCCAGCTGGCCCATGAGTTCAGTCAGGGCTGGGTTGGAGAACTAGTGGTAATAGGAACCATGGTTCAAAAGAGGTCACCCAGGGAGGGTGTTGAGAGAAAGGAGATAATTGAGGATCATACCTGGGCACAGCAACACCTAAGGGGTAAGCTGAGAAGGGAATCCAAGAAAGAGCAGACAGAGAGCAGTGAGACAGGTAGGATGAAAGTGAGGAGAAAGCGGTGCCACCACCACCAAGGCAGTAAGGGCACCAGTTCTGAAGGGAAAGTATTGGCCTTGAAATTAGAGAAAGTGTAGTTGAGAAGATGAAATGCAAATTGTGGGGACATTTTGATACAAGACAATGCACCAATAGGTTCTAAAATCCGAATTCCTCAGCAGCAGAAAAACCTAAGGTGATGAAGGTTCTGCCCACCTTCTCATACTGCTCATGTCACTACCACTTTAGATTTTGCTTCCACCACACAGGCTCTCTGAACTAAATGTGCCCCTTGCTTTCTATTTTTTTTTTAAGTTCTTCTTTATTCCTGAAATTCTATTCCCTCAAGGTCTTCTCATAGTCATTAACTCACATTTCCTCAGAGATTCCCTGACTGCCCCATGAGGCAGCACTGCTAAGTCCCATCCCTCCTCATCACTCCTACACTCCTACATGGTACTCATCACTCCTACACTCCTACACAGTACTCATCACTCCTCAAAATGATCTCCACATATTTATTGCCATGTTTTCCCTTCCCTCTCAAATATTAACTTCATGAGAAGAGAAGTATGCCTTGCTCATGGCTTTTTCTCCATAGCCCAAAAGAGAGGCAGGCACATAGTTATCCCTCAATAATTATTTGTTGAAGAAAGAAAAGAAAAAAGGAGAAAAGAGGCAAAGAGAAAATAAAGGAAGGAGAAAGGAATATAGATGTAGCCTATTCATTAAATAACTCAAGTAAAGCAGCAGCCCAGTGAAGGTCCTTAGGTCATTTGTTTTAACATGCATGAAAGAATGTTACGCAGTTTTCATATCAATTATTTATATATAGAAATCTAGAAAGGGCTTTAAGCTGCCTCGGACAGTTTCACGTCCATTTGTGGTCTCAATATCTCAGTGTATAAATATTTGAATCATTGAAGTCTTTTTCTCATAACTATTCTCCCTATAATAGAATTTAGGGCATTAAACTACACATGTTCTCAAATAAGGCATTCATAAAATGAAAGGGAATTCAGTCATGGTGGCACTGGTCTACATGATCATTATTACAAAGACACTGAGCCAAGATGGGGGAATTTTTACATCAGCCCTTAAGCACAACTTCTCTCCTCTGTTAATATCCACACACCTGTTGGACTCCAGTAATAAGAAGTAGTTTTTCTTGTCATTATCTACAGACTGCTCTCCTATGCCCAGGCTCATTACCTCACAGCAATCGTGAAAGTAAATGCATGTTGGAGGCTTAGTCCTGGAGATAATCAATTTATTTAAACAGTCTTCCCAGAACTACTTTCCTTGACACAATTCTATTAGAAATTGCAAATTGAGGAGGAACTTACAAAATGTTTTTGGTACTTGCACTACTATGCACAAATCAAGATAGTCACCCTAATAATAGTTTTACCCCAAATAAAAAACTGAAATCACACATAACAGCTAAAAAGCTCAAACATCTACAAAAATAACTTCTCTTTTGTTGTTTAAATACACTTTATTTCACATCTGGTTAATCTAAGAAAGTAGTGAGTTGTGAAGAGATCAGGAAATAAGACTGTGAGTAAGCCGTGATTGTGTGTTCGGTGTGTATGTGAGCATGTGTGTATGTTTGCTCGCATTTCCCTGTCACTGCATCTCAGTTTTTGAATTTTGGAGAAATGGTTCACATTTGTTGTTCAATGTTGCAAAATTGTTGGGGGATGATAATGATTCTACAGTCTGATTAATGAGATTGTTATTAGCTCCTACCCCTTTTCATTAAAGAATGGCTCTTTCTAGCTCCCGTGTGCCAGCTATGCCCCCTGTCCCTACCTTTATTTGCTTTCAGAAGTCCTTGGCAAAGCCTCTCTAAGGACCCTTTCAGAAGTCACCTGGTGCATTTGAAGGACTGTCCTTGAGTATCTAAAGTCCTTGGTTCTCCCTCCAGCACCCCCTTAGCTCTATGACTATAAACAAGTAACTGAAGCTTTCTCAGGACCCAAAGAAAGTCAAGGAAGGGCATTTGATGATTGAACTCCATCTGTAAACTCTGGTTGGGGGGCAGAATGTTCCACAGGACACACAGAAAGCCAAATGGGAAGATCTGCAGAGACAAGCTCCACCTACTCACTCTGCTCAGACCCTCGGGCCTACTCTACAGGCCCAACCCCACCTAGGAACTTTCTCAGCAGCAACTTAATAAGAAACCCCTTCCTGACATCTGTTTCAGATGGCCGGTCATATACTAATACTACATGCTTGGCAATACAGTGACTACTAAATGTGAAGTCTGTTACAAATATACCACTACTTTATAAGACAGATCACCACAAGTTTTATAACAGAGTGCGTATTGTATATTAAAACTTCAATATGTACTTGGTGAAAAGTTCTTTCTTAGGTAAATAGTTTTATTTTAAACCTACATGAATATCCAATGATGACCTCTAGTAATATTGAAAGTTTTGTGATATGAGGAATAATTCCTCATTATTTGGGACTATTACATCTCTGGTTCTTAACCAATAAATGCCAGGAAACATCTCACAAATATTTCAAATAGTTCCTGGAAACGGTATTGCCCCTGGTGAGAACCACCATATTTGTGGATTGTGAAATCCATTTGGCTGGTGCAAATCAGAGTGAAAGGAAAAAAGGAAAGAAGGAAGGGAGGGTGGGTGGGGGCTAGAATAAGAGTAAAAATATCAAACAATATTGTACCTAGTAAATGTAAGTATTGTTTTATGAAACTTTTGTTTTATTGTGTGTGGTATTTTTATGTGTGTGTACATGTGTGTGTTTATTGTGTGTGGTCCTCTGAGCTTTCTCAAGGCCCAGCTACTATACTGTGTGGCTCTTTGTATTCAAAGGTTGTGAGCAGCATTGTATGGATAAAAGTCATTTAACAGGGGATTCAAGGGCAGGGCTTCTTTTCTACATTTAAACTATTCCAATGGGAGAAAGAGCTGCCAGAGTCAACATCAATTATGGAATTATATAGTTACAGAGTTCACATTTGGACGTAGAACACTTTCTCTTTTTCTCCCTTGACTTGTATTTCTTCTGTTAGTCCAAAAATAGATTTAAAGATTCAAATCAGACATACAAAAAGATGCTCCAACTTCATTAGCAATCAAGGAAATGCAAAATAAGAGCACAATGAGATATCATTTCACACTCACTAGATTGGCAGATATTAAAAATTCTGCAAAATCAAGCACTGGCATTGATATGAAGCAACTCTCATACAAAAATGTAAATTGGTATAAGCATTTTTGGACATCAAGTTGGCCTTGCATATACTCTATCACTAAGTACTCCCCTAGGTTCATACTCTAGAAAAACCCTTGCACACGTATACATAATATGAGCAAGGTGCCACAAGCAAGATTGTTCCAGGGGAGTGGGTTACAAAGTAAGCAAGCAAACCAATCCTGGAAAAAACTTGAAGTCCAGAGAAAACTGAAGGGACAAATAAGTTATGGAATAGTTTTAGAAGGAAATACATACAGCAGTGAAAATTAATCAACCCTAGCTATATATATGATTTAGTGTTTTAGTGGGTCAAAAGAAAGATTATGCTAAGTGACCTAAGCCAGTGAGAGAAAGACAAATACCATAGATTTCACCTATATGTGGAATCTAATGAACAAACTGAACTAACAAGGAAAATGGGGATAGAGTCATAGATAGAGAGCAGAATACAGCTAGTGGGGAGGGGGTGAGTTAGGGGATAGAAGGATTGAGCAAAAAAAAAAAGGACTCATGGTCATGGACAACAGTGTGGTAATTGCTGGGGGAGGGGAGTATAAGGGGACTAAATGGTAATGGAAAATATACAATAAAGATAAAAAATATCATAAAAAAGAAACTTGCATTAAGCCTTATACAGGAAATTTTTTTTAAAAGATTTTATTTTATTTTTATTTTTAGAGAGGGAAGGGAGGGAGAGAGAGAGAGAGAGAGAGAAACATCAATGTGGGGTTGCTGGGGGTCATAGCCTGCAACCCAGGCATGTGCCCTGACTGGGAATCGAACCTGCGACACTTTGATTCACAGCCTGCTCTCAATCCACTGAGCTAAGCCAGCCAGGACAGGAAAGAAATTTAAACACATGCTATAGCATGAATGAACCTTGAGGATATTATCCTCAGTGAAATAAGTCAGCCACAAAAAGACAAATAATGTATCATTCCATTTATATGAGGTCTATAACATAGTCAAATTCATAGAGATAGAAAGTAGAATGGTGGTTGGTAGGAACTAGAGGGAGGAGAAAATGAGGAGTTACTTAATTGGTGCAGGATTTCAATTTTGAGTGATGAAAAAGTTTTGAGATTGGTTACATAATAATATGAATATGCTTAATACTAATTTGAACCCTTGAAAAGAGCTAAGATGGTAAATTTTATGTTAAGTGCATTTTACCACCATTAAACATTTAAACATTAAAAAGAAAATTGCAAAAAAATGTATAGGGTATAATTTGATTTCTCTGAAATTCAAACACCTGCAGATTTACCATACAATTCTTAGAGATACAAACATTTATGTTAATGCATTAAATAAAAACTAAGGTGATGCATGATATAAATGCCTTCAATGATGATAATCATATTCTAACCCTTAAATTGGATGTTAGACACAGTTTGATGGTTATACTTGCATAATATATAACATCTTACAAATATATAAACTTTGTTTTTAAGCCAAAATGTTGTGGTATGAATGACAGAATTGAGATTCACATGATGAATACATGGAACCGAGTTCCAGGTTAGAAAGTCATTGGGTGGCAATGAGGCACCCAATTGCCTGGTTAGAGTCAGAATTTATGTGCAGCCTATCAATAGAATATCAGTAGCTACTGTTTTCTTATACTCCCTTTGCAACAGCTAAACTCTGGCACCAGAGGAAACAGCCATATCATAGATGCTCTGGCCATTTCTCTCTACACTCCACTAGTCTAACCCAGAAAAGAACTTTATTTGCAAAAGAAGGGCAATAGAGGATCCATAAGAGAACTTTCTAAAAAATTGTTTAAAAATTGTTTACTATTAAATAAAAAGTAATCTCATGTCAGATTACTTTTAAAAATTGAATTTGATAATATGCCATAAAATTTTTAAGAGGTTTTTTTATATTTAAGAAAAGAATAACCTCTTTTATTTTACATGGAACAGTGATTTGTCAATAAATCTATATGTCAATAAAACTAAGAATTTCTGCCCTGTTATCATTCGGAGTTCAGCAAAGTTTAGAGACAGTGGAAGGGTTCCAACCTGCCAGTTAGCTTTCATTTCCCTCAGTTTCACACAGCTCCCAGGGGCCTAAAGAAAAGCATCTTCAAAGTAGAAAGGACTGTGATCCACTTGTGCACCCTGGCTCCATAGCTAGTCTAATCTACGAGTGTTTGTAGCTCCTATGCTCAGCCCTGGGCACCATAAAAGAAACTCATCTCCTGAAGCCCTAAGTCCATTCCTCTTATGTCAGTGAGCAGTAGCAAAGCCTGTGTATAGTTCAGATAGGAGCTAAGAGCAGAAAGGGCAGTGGATGAACAAAGAGAAAGATCAAACCAAAAGGTGCCATTTAGACAATTTTAGTCACATAGGACAACTAGGGCCTCTGCTGCAGATGAAAGAGCAAAATAATTTTATTTTGATTCAGAAGTTAAATAAGAATAAAGATAGTTGAGAACCCCCAGGTCATATGCCTGAATAGATGCACTGACTAGGTCATTTTCAATCTATGGTATCTGTTAATAGAGAGTAGCATTACTTGCATCAGATCTTTATTTCTACTGATAAAGTAATTATAATAGACTCTGATAAACAAGTATAATTTCATGAATGCCTATGCCGGTTCATACTCTTAAACCTTCAAAAAATCCACCATTTAGCCCTGGCCGGCGTAGCTCAGTGGATTGAGCGCGGGCTGGGAACCAAAGTGTCCCAGGTTTGATTCCCAGCCAGGGTACATTCCTGGGTTGCAGGCCATAACCCCCAGCAACCACACATTGATGTTTCTCTCTCTCTCTCTCTATCTCCCTCCCTTCCCTCTCTAAAAATAAATAAATAAATAAAATCTTTAAAAAAAAATCCACCATTTATTTCCCAAAAAAGTGTTGTTAAAGAAATGTAGGAATGCCTCTTAATAGCATTAAACTGATCACAACTGTTTTTATCAAAATGAAGAGAGACCAACTAACAACTTAAACCAGCAAAATTCCCAAGCACCCACTTAGAGTTTCTGTGGAATTTATGAATCACCACTGACCCTCAATCAAAGCTTTAATGTACAAACTCTACTTTCACTTGATTCAACTTTGTAAAAAAAATCCACGTCTCAGAAAAACTCAAGACTTGATAACTGGTCATAAAAAACATCTCAAGTTTAAAGGTGTGTTTGCAGAGAAGGCAAGTGTCACCCAGGTTTGGCCACTCAAGGCTTCCCTAAAAAGTTAATTCAATCTTTGGGATCCTACTCCCCCCAAAGCTACTACAGCAGTAAAACAGGAGTTTGATTTTAAAAATTATTCTTCACAAGTCCTCATCATCAGGTATCCAACTGTAAAATGGGTCAAAGGTATCAAGAGGCCAAAATGGAATCAGATACAATTTACCAAAGAGTGAAACATGCTGTACAGGCCACCAGCAAGATTTTGATCCACAGCCTGAAGCTAAGGTATTATATTCAGGTGATGACTTTTGGGGGTGAGTTGATGGTGAGGGAAGAAAGAGGATAAAATATACAAAAAGAACTTACAGTGCATGTAGTGTAAGTGTCAATAAAAGCACGACAAACTTATTCAGAAGTAATTTTTTTACTTGTTGAAAAAAATCCTAAAGATGCATCTAATATAAATTTAATGGTGTCAATGATGATTATAAAATTAACAAAAGCAGCAAAAAATAAATTGGACAAAAGTGATCCTATAAATAGAGTAAGGAAATACATATTTGCCATTTGCTTTGAGCTATTCTTCAACTTCACAAAAAAACTCCAATGCCATGTTTTCTAGTCCATAAATTAGCTAGGAGAAATAGGGACTCTATTCCTATTACTACCAGATCATGGTTTCTAAATGATGTAATTACTTATTTTAAGTTGTGGGTTTATTTTTTCCCAATTCCATCAAAATTCTTACTTGAGGTATCTTTTTTTTTAATAGCACAGAACAAAGTGATTATCTCAAATTTGTGAACCTTGAATAAAATTTAAAAGTAAGCCCTAGCTGGCATAGTTCAGTGGATTGAGCGCGGGCTGGGAACCAAAGTGTCCCAGGTTCGATTCCCAGCCAGGGTACATTCCTGGGTTGCAGGCCAGAACCCCCAGCAACCACACATTGATGCCTCTCTCTCTCTCTCTCTCTCCCTCCCTTCCCTTTCTAAAAATAAATAAATAAAATCTTTTAAAAAAAATTAAAAGTAAGCCATCATTATTAAAAGACACAACACAATAAACGAGGTACACTATACCAATTGTCCATGAGATTTCTCTTTCCTGAAGAAAATGAAAACTGATGCTTAATGCATGCCATCAAAACTCTTAATTCAAAGGTTGATTGCTGTTATTGAGAGGCCAAGGTTTGTCAGCAGACTCCAAGTCTTTTTTTTAATTAATTATTATTATTATTTTTTAAATTTTATTTTAATTGTTGTTCAAGTACAGTTTTCAGTCCTTTACTCCCTTCCCAGCCCACCCACCCTTCCCTCTCCACCTCCCTCCCATTTCCACCCCCCCCCATTTTTGTCCATGTGTCCTTTGTATTTGTTCCTGTAAACCCTTCCCCTTTTCCCCTGAAATTACCCTGCAATTCCCTCCCCTCTCCCCTCTGGTCACTGTCAGCCTGTTCTCCATTTCAGTGCCTTAGGTATCAATATTTTGCTTATTTGTTTGTTCTGTTGTTTAGGTTCCTGTTAAAGGTGAGATCATATGGTATTTATCTTTCACTGCCTGGCTTATTTCACTTAGCATAATGGTCACTGTCAGCCTGTTCTCCATTTCAGTGCCTTAGGTATTCAATATTTTGCTTGTTTGTTTGTTTTGTTGTTTAGGTTCCTGTTAAAGGTGAGATCATACGGTATTTGTCTTTCACTGCCTGGCTTATTTCACTCAGCATAATGCTTTCCAGTTGCATCCATGCTGTGGCAAAGGGTAGGAGCTCCTTCTTTCTTTCTGCTGCACAGGATTCCATTGTGTAAATGTACCATAGTTTTTTGATCCATTCATTTACTGATGGGCACCTAGGTTGCTTCCAACACTTGGCTATTGTAAATTGTGCTGCTATGAACATTGGGGTGCATAGGTTCTTTTGGATTGGTGTTTCAGGGTTCTTAGGATATAACCTCAGCAGTGGAATTGCTGGGTCAAAAGATTCCAAGTCTTAAGGCCAGCAGACACCAAGCATATTATGAAAGATGAGTCTACTCAGCTAGACCAGATGGATCACAAACAAACAAACAAACTCTCAACAAAGCTTCTGAAGCATGCCACTGGGTATTAGAAACAACCTTCCAGCTTACCATAATTTCATTTCCATTAGTTAGAAAAAACACACTAAAGGAAAATCTTATAAAAAATGCTATTTGTTTAAGCGTTACTTATATTCTCATAAAAGAAATCTCTTTATATTACTATCTCACAAGCAATATTTAAAATAATTTTCAAATGGAACAGACATCTATATAATAGGTATTTTGTACATTTTGATTAATGATTTGTTGAAATAAATACTATTTAATTTCCAAACGTCCTGTAATTTTCATTCTTAAAATCAAACAAATAAGAATTCAAAAGGAAACTAATTTTTTCTATTAAGAAGTATAAAAATAAATAGTTTGGAGAGAGAAATATAACTGGAAAAGTAATAAGAGAAAGTTAACACCCAGAGGGGAAGGGAAAAAACAGATAAAATACATTTATAGAAAGAATTTAGGGACCTCAACTTTTAACCTCAACAAAGCCATGTATTCTTTCATAAACAACTAGCCAAAATATATGAGGCAATAACTTCTAGGCCATCTCTGAGATGTACAAGAACGCAATCTCTGAGAGAAGAGAAACCTATGAGGTGAGCCCCATAAAAATCTTGGAGTTCTGCCTGAAGGCAATTTCCTCACACAAGTTGTTGGAAGCCCAGCAAAGCATGGCAGTTCTATTGATCTGAGGAGGCAAAGATCAGAATTTAACATTGTTGCAGTTATTGAAACCTGAATGGCTGGGTCCTAGAAGGTGGAGAGATGAAAGAGAATGGGAAAATGGACTTAGAATTCTAAATGTGTGTTCCCCACAAGCCATTATTCAGGGTTGCCCTGAGCAGTCACAGAACAATACTCAAAGCTTACCAGAGGGCTGCTGCTACCAGGTTGAGAACCAACAGAGATACTGAGATCAAGTGGTGCTGGTAAATTTTGGAGTTGGCTCAATCAGATAAGAGAGACCTCAATAATATCCCAGTATAAAATATTGACACTTCTGAAACACCAAAAGGGCTATGTCTGGAAAAAGGATCATAACTTAAAGTAAGGCTTCCACTATGCCTGTCTTTATAATCTCCAAAACCACAGTTCATCGCGATGCACAGGGGAGTCAAGAGTTTGGAGATTTGTCAACTTGAAGAGCTTAGGAGATGCCTTGGGCTTTCCACAGACCCAATCTAACAAAGTGTAAGAAAGTTCAACACAAGTTCAACAAGATCATTCAGAAATTGAACTTCATACAAAACCAAAAATCAATATATTTTAGAGAAAGAAAATAGAATCCAGTTTCTACCCATATCATCTACAACTTCCAATATCAGTCAGACTTTACTGAGAATGGTTCCTATTGTCAAGAGAAAAAATAACCAATACAAACAGAACAAATCCTGAGGCCACCGATATGTTGGAATTAACAAAGACTTTATGATCATTTTTATAAATACATTCAGGAACATAAAAAGATGGTCATAATAAGTCAACTGAGGAGAAAAGCAGAAGAAAAATGAAAATTATATATAAAGAGACGTTCTAGGAGTACAATGACCAAATGAAAAATTTACTAGATAAAAAATTCATAGCATATTGGAGATAAAATAAGAAATGGGTTTATGAACTTAAAAAGAAACCAGGAGACATTACCTAATTGGAAGAACAGAGCATAAAAAAATTAAAATAAAAAAAATAACAATGATTAAAAAAAAAACAGAGTTTCAGGGATAGTATCAAATAGCTCAATATCTGTGTCATTGGAATCACAGATGGGAGAGAGTGATAAATGGTAAATCAATATTTGAAGAAGTAATAGCCAAAATTTCCCAAATTCAATTTAAAATTACTAACAGATCTAGAAAGCCAGTATGTCCCCCAAGCAGGATAAATACAAGAAAATCACACTTAGGTACATCATTACTAAAATTCAAAAAGAAAGAGTAAGAGAAAATCATGTAAACAGCCAGAGAAAAAGATGTATATGAGAACCATGATACAAACTATGGAAACTCAACAGAAAAAATAAAGACCAGAAAACAATTGAAAAACATCTTTAAAGTTTTGAAAGAAAAGTAAAATTGTCAACTCAGAATTCTATATAAAATAAAAATATGCTTCAAAAACAGGTTACATTTTAAGATAAATATATATATTTTAAGATAAGTGAAAGTTATGAGAATGTATTCCCAGCAGGCATAAGGATTTACTTTAAGCCTGGGAAAAATGATACTAGATGTAACTGAGAACTGGTAGAAAATGATGGAAATTCATTTCTATCTCAGAGGAATATAAAGGACTACTTTTCTTGTAATTTCTTTAAAAGACAACTGCTTATTTAAAGTAATAATAATATCATTGTAAGATGAGGTTAATAATTTATATAGAAATAAAAGAAATGAAAACAAAAGCCTAAAGTACTGAAATGGATAGTTACATGGATAGTTACATTATTTATACTAACATAAGATAATTACATTTATGAAGTGAAAAGCATGAAGTGTGGGTAGAAAGAGGTAAGTGGGAAGAGAATGTGAAGAGGTACAACAATAAAGCTAAAGGGACATGGATAAATTAAAGATGAGTATTATGTGTCCTAGAGCAACCACTAAAAATAATAAAACAAAAATAGCTTTAAAAAATGGAAATTTAAAAGTTTTTCAATGAACCCAAAAGAAGATAGTAAAGCAATAACAGAGAAAGCAAAAACAGAAAGGAAATGGGAAAAAATGGCACGATATATATTAGACATAATATGAACTGGTACATTAAGTGTAAATGGATTGAACAATGCAATTAAACAGCTGAGATTACCAGACTGTATATAAAAGATCCAACTAGATAATGTGCCTAATAAATTAGAAGATACATTTTAATATAATATGCAAGTGTGTTGAAAGTGAAAGTGTTTGAAAAGATTTCCATGTGAAAAGTAAGCATAAAAAAAGTTAAAGAGGCCATATTACTACCAAACTTTACTACCAGTCTTCAAGGCAAAAGAATTATTAGTTGAATAAAAGAGAGAGAATGCATAATGGTGAAAGAAACAATTCATCAGGAAGACCTAGCAATCCTAAATTCATGTGCACTGATAGCAGAATTTCAAAATACATGAAGCTAAAATGAACAGAATTAAAGACAGAAATAGATATCATATTTGGAGTCTTTTTATATTGCTGTCAGTAAATAGATAGAGTAGGTAAAAAATCACTTAAGGGTAAAGAAGATACAAAAATGTGATCCAGTAACTTTGTCTAATTGACATACACAGATCATTTTATCCAAGAAATGCATAATGCATATCTGTTTTTTATTGATTTTTAAAATATTTTATTTATTTATTTTTTTAGCAAGATAGGAAAGGAAGAAGAAAGGGAGAGAAACATCAATGTGAGAGACAAACATCAATCAGTTGCCTCTTGCACACACACCATGGGGACCAGGTCTGCAACACAGGCATGTGCCCTGACCAGGAATTGAACCCGTGACCTTTGGTTTTGTGGGACAATGTGCAACCAACTGAGCTATGCCAGCTAGAGCTGTATCTGGTTTTTTTTTAAATTTATTGTTGTTCAAGTACAATTGTCTCCATTTTCTTCCCACCACTCCTCCAACCCCAGTTATCCCCACTTCCCACCCTTGATCCTACCCCCCTTTATTTTTGTCCATGTGTCCTTTATAGATTTTCCTGAAAACCCTTTCCCTTTTTTTGCTCCATTATCCTCTCCCACCTCCCCTCTGATACTGTCAATTTGTCCTTAATTTCAATGTCTCTGCTTATATCTTACTTGCTTGTTTGTTTTGTTGATTAGGTTCCACTTATAGGTGAGATCATATGGTATCTATCTTTTACCGCCCGGTTTATCTACCAGTGATACCTCAGACAAGGGTTTGATTTCCAAAATACATAAAGAACTCAAATGACGCCACTCCAGTAAAACAAACAACCCAATTTAAAAAATAGGCAAAAGACTTGAACAGACACTTCTCCAAAGAGGACATGCAGAAGGCCCAGAGACATATGAAAAGATGTTTAGCATCACTAGCCATCAGAGAGATGCAAATTAAAACCACAATGAGATACCACTTCATATCAGGTAGAATGACCATCATAAATCAACAAACAAGTGTTGGAGAGGATGTGGAGAAAAGGGAACCCTAGTGAACCGTTGGTGGGAATGCAGACTCATGCAGCCACTGTGGAAAACAGTATGGAGTTTCCTCAGAAAACTGAAAATGGAACTGCCTTTTGACCCAGAAATTCCACTCCTGGGATTATACCCTAAGAACCCTGAAACACCAATCCAAAAGAACCTATGCACCCCAGTGTTCATAGCAGCACAATTTACAATAGCCAAGTGCTGGAAGCAACCTAAGTGTCTATCAGTAAATGAATGTATCAAAAAATATGGTACATTACACGTTGGAATACTCCAAAGAAGGAAGGAGCTCCTACCCTTTGCAACAGGGTGGATGGAACTGGAGAGCATTATGCTAAGTGTATCTATTTTAATAGCACATGAACTACTCATCAAAAAAGGCCATGTGCTGAATTTTAAAATAAAACAAGGAGTTTCAAAACAGAAAAAATATTTCTTCTAATTATAACAGAATTAAATTAAAAATCAGTAACAATACATCTAAAACATTCCAAATGTTTAAAAATTAAACAATACACTTTTAAATAATCCAGGATTAAAGGAGTCAAAGACAAACTAGAAAACATTTTGAAATAAAGAATAATGAAACACAACACATAAAAATATGCAAAAGAGAAAAATTTATGACTTTAAATGACTAATTTGAAAAAAGGGAAGACTTAAAATCTATTATCTAAGTGTCCACCTTAAGAATTTATAAAAGGTCTTGAGTTGTATGCTTGAACCTGTGTGGTTTCATTAATCAATATCACCACAATAAACTCAACAATAACAGAAAAGAATTTAGAAAAGGAAGATCAAATTAATGCAAAGTCAATAGAAAGAAAAAATAAAGAGCAGAGATTAATATGAAGAAAACATAGAAAATACTAAACAAGAATAATAAAAAAGAAAATACTAAACAAACATTTCATCTTTGAAAAGATTAATAAAAATGATATACTACCAAGACTAATTAAAAAATAAGAAAACAAATTAATGATAGCAGAATATAGTGGGACTATCACAGTAAGGCCTACGGATTATAAAGGGAAAAATAAGAAAATATTATTAAGAATTTATTCCAATTTCTTGTTCTTTCTATTCTCCTTCTGGTCCTCCTATGGGGTGAATGCTGGAAAGCTTCAAGTTGTCCCACAGGCTGCTTACCCAGTCCTTGTTTTTTTGGATTCTTTTTCTTTCTTGCTGTTCTGATTGGTTGTTTCTTGTTTCCTTATGTTCCAAATCATTTATTTGATTCTCAGCTTTTTCACTCTACTGTTGTTTCCCTGTAAATTGTTCTTTATTTCAATTAGTGAATCCTTCATTTCTGACTAGATCTTTTTATGCTGTTGAGGTCCTCATTAAGTTCCTTGAACGTCCTTAATAAGCAGTGCTTTGAACTGTACCTGATAAATTGCTTGTCTCATTTTTGCTTAGTTCTTTTTCTGGAGTTTTGATCTGTATTTTCATTTGGGCCATGTTTCTTTGTCTCCTCATTTTGGCAGCTTCCTTGTGTTTGTTTCTATGTATTAAAATAATGAAGGAAAAACTTCCCTAATTTGGTGAAGGAAATAGACATGCAAGTCCAGGAGGCACAGAGAGTCCCAAACAAGATGGATGCAAAGAGGCGCACTCCAAGGCACATCATTATTAAAATGAAGATAAAACCAGGTGGTGAAAGACAAATACCATATGATCTCACCTTTAACAGGAACCTAAACAACAAAACAAACAAACAAGTGAAATATAGCCTAAGACACTGAAATAGAGAATAGGCTAGCAGTGACCAGAGGGGAGAGTGGAGGGAATTTCAGGGGAATTTCAGGGGAATTTCAGGGGAAAAGGGGAAGGGTTTACAGGAACAAATACAAAGGACACATGGATAAAAACTAGGGGGGGGGGGGTGGAAATGGGAGGGAGGTGAGAAGGGGGAGAGGGCTGGGAAGGGAGTAAAGGACAGAAAACTGTACTTGAACAATGATTAAAATAAAATTTTAAAAAAGAGAGAATCTTAAATGCATCAAGAGAAAAGCAATTAGTTTTATCTACAGGGGCATTCCCCATAAGACTTCAGCTGACTTCTCAAAAGAAACTTGCAGGTCAGAAGTGACTGGCAAAAAAATATTCAAAGACATGAAAAGCAGAGACCTACAACCAAGATGGCTTTACCCAGCAAAGATATCATTTAGAATCAAAGGGCAGATAAATTACTCCACAGACAAGAAAAAACTAAAGGAGTTCATCATCACCAAATCATTATTATATGAAATGTTAAAGGGATCTGTTTAAGAAAAAGATTAGAACTATGGACAAAAAATGGCAATAAATACATATCTATCAATAATTAAATCTGAGAAACAAACTAAGCAAATAAGAAGAACAGAGACAGAATGATGGATATAGAAAACGTTTTGATGGTTGCCAAATGGGGATGAGGTGTGGGGAAATGGTTGAAGAGATGAGGGGATTAAGAAGTACAAATGGGTAGTTACAGAATAGCCATGGGGATATAAAATATAGTATAGGAAATGGAGTAGCCAAAGAATTTATATGCATGACCCATGGACATGAAAAATGGTGTGGAGATGGCCCAACAGAGTGGGGGTTGCTGGTTGGAGGGAAAGAAAGGGGGAAAAATTGGAACAATTGTAATAGCAAAATCCATAAAAACAATTAAAAAATTATCTCTCTACTTAATAATGTTGATAAAATGGATAAACTCCTGGAAAGACATAACTTGCCAAAAAAATTACTTCAAGAGGAAATAGAAAATCTGCATATGTTTATATCTATTGGGGAATTTGAATCTATAATGAAAAAGTTTCCAACAAAAAAAGTATATGCCCAGATGATTTCACTGGTGGATTCCATCAAACGTTTAAGGAAAATTAATATCAATGTGACACGAACTCTTTCAAAAATTAGAGGAGGAGAAAATGTTTCAAAATCATTAAGGTGGAAACCTAGTAAAACAAGTGACAAATAGACCTGACCAGTGTAGTCCTGACTACAGTAGCTGAGAAGCAAAAGTTCATGGGTTTGATTCTCTGTCAGGCCACATTCCTGGGCTGCAGGTTCGGTCCCCAGTTTGGGCGTGTATGAGAGGCAACCAAACTATGTTTCTCTCTCTCATTGATATTTCTCTCCCTTCCTTCCCCTTCTCTCTAAAAATGAATAAATGAGTCTTTTTTAAAAAGTAACAAATAGTTTAGAAAGCTGCTGCTTGCATATGATTTGGACATCCTATGTAAGACTGGTAGGAAATGTTTGGAAAGCTACACAAAAACAATTTCCAACTTAAATGCAAATGTAAAATTCTGCTAAAGATTGGCCAGCAACTGTATAACATTTATTTCATATTTTCCAAAAGCCAATACAATTCAAGTCTTTGGTAAAATTTCTTAGTTGGTTTCTAAATTTCAGGTTCTTACAGGGCAATCACATCTGAATCATCACAGAAGACCAACAAGGTAGATTTTTATTTAAAAGAAAAGATTAAAATGTGATATAAAAGAGATTACTTAAAAAGATTACTTTTATAGTCTGATTATAGTCAGTATAAGCAAATTTCAGGACTGGTTTGTATTCCAGATATAATTCTGTTTTTCTTATGTGACTGTAGATATTGACCCTGCAGACAGAGAGATGTGAAAAGACATTCTTTAGACACAGATTCCAGCTTATCTTAATGGTTGCCTATAGCTATATTTCCTTCTTTCTTTACTTTTTAAAAAACTCTCTTATAAGACCATCAGTAGTGGAAAAAATTCAAAGAAATGTGATTTAGAGATTAAAAGCAAACACCAGCCTCCAGCAGTTACATAATACACTTTCGGCATTCATATCTTCTTAAACACAAACATCTACATATAATGCCTTACATTTTTAAGAAATAGTTTGACATAATTTAGGGATATGATCATCAAACAATGTTGTAAAACACCATTATCCTTTTATTTTACAATTGAGGAAATGGAGGCTCAGAAGTATTAAATAATATATTCAATGTAAGAAAGCTAGAACATGGCAATGCATTCTAAAATTTGGGATTCCTGGCTGTTAATCTTTTTATCAAACAGCCAGAAATATTTTAATGGTAAATATGAAATTAGAAAGGGACTCATATCCCTTATGTTATTGATACTATTGACTTGTGAACATGTTACTTGTACAGAAGTTGAGGAATTTTAGTCCAAAATTTCAAACTGTAGCTGTACATTCATTTAAAAATTTTAAAAAAATAAATAAATAAAAGGGTCCCTAGCTTGTAGTACCTTAATAATGACAAATCTGTTATCAAATCACACTTTTAGAAAAAATAAATATTTTAAACTATAATAAAGATCATAACTATCCAGTCTCAGATAATGCAGATGTGTAAAATGAGACACTTTGTGTCTCTCCCAGTTGTTCAGCTGTCTTTGATTTAAGTCAGTCATTCGGCTTTTAGTGGTTGACAGCTGCAACCACAGAGAACACACATAGCTTCTCACTGCTGTACCCTAGTGAGCATGTTAAAAATAAATAAGTTTACCAACGCCCTTCAGGTTCCTGGTCCCTAATTCCAAAGAGCATGCTGGCCTCTGACCAATATGGACACTTCTGCAATCACCTTTTCTGAGAGTGCTTAATACAGACCTTTTGCCTTTCAGAAAGGAGTTTGATGAAATAGCCACTGACTGGTAAGGTCAGGCATACATGTACATTGATGACAATCCTTCTGAATAAATATAAGACACCAGATATTCAAAGAAATGTGTTTTCAGATCTAAGATACTCATGTTGACATCCACAAAGTTAGCAATAGTGATAGTTGGTGCTCATGGCTGCTAGAAATCAGGAAAGCTCACTACAGTGCTAGCTTTTCTCTCCCTTTCTTGTTTTGACTCTGTAAAGTCTAGGCAGATGATAAACAGAAGCCAACATCAGGAAAATGATTTATCTTTTAGCAGCTGCAGGCCCTGCAGCCACTCTCAGCACCAACACTTTCATATCCCCAGAGGAATGGGAAATACAAGTCATATTTTAAATGGCAGGCAAGACTTTGCATTTTCTAATGATCATGGGAAATAACTATTTGGTCTAAGCACTTTTGCATATGCAAACCCACTAAACATAGGTACAACAATTGTTAATATTTCAATGATATGAAATACAGTTCAACTTAGAGCTCACTGTGCAAATGGGTTACGCAAGCACACAGATTCAAACAGGGATACAGCAGAGAGATGTTTGGGGATAGAGGAAGGGTGAGAAGTCTACCTTCTTCCTTCTCCCAGTGTTCCATCATCAATTGTACTCAGTTGCTAGTTCACCAACATCCCTGGTTTGGCCATGTTCTGTTCAGTACAACAAATGTGTATCAACTATCTCCTAAGCGTCAGATGCAGGGTTCTGTGCTGAAGATACAAAACTGAACAAGACACGTTTCCTGAACTTATGGAGGTTGTCAAGTTTATAAACAAGCTGGTGACAGCTGCTTTTGTCATTCCAATTTGCTCCCTATGTTGCTTCCATCTGAGACTCCCCCATGGTAAAGTCCCTCATCTTCAAATCTACTTTCCACCATCATCCCCATCTAGACTTTTGACCTTAGGTGCTTTAAAACACTGCACTCTGAAGTATAAAACTCAAAGAATACCCAGTCTTTGGCTGGAGGAGGTAGAAATACCTTTCTCTAAAAAACAGTAATTTCAACAACCAGGAGAGAAGAGTGTGGTGCGATAAGACAGAGAGAAGGAAAGAAGGCAGGGTGGCCCACCCCAAACAATTCTGTTTTAAGTTAAACTTCCAAGAAATGAGTTCAGGACTGAGTGCTAGAGTTGATGAGTAACTGCTAAGACCTGCAGTCATTAGCAACCTGAGGAAATCAGCAGGTGCCAGACATCCTACTATTCCCAAGAACATCTCAAGGATGCTAGTATGCAAGTTACTTGGAACAAACCTGAGCCTGCAACAAAGGGCAAATCTTCTAGAATAATTCTTCTAATTCTACCACATATCAGTGCCTGTAACAGGAAAATTACAGCGGCAACTGGAAAAGCAAGAGATTATGTATTATGGTGGTTGAATTTTATTCTTCCCTGGATAACAGTCCAGCTACCAGGGAAAGAGAGTCCCCCCTGCCTAGAAAAATAATTTTGCTCTTGTGATAATTGAAATAACAGTGTATTACCAGACTAAATTGGTTTAAAAGACCAGGATGATGTGGACTAAGACAGTGGTTTTCCCACTTGCTGCTCTGAGAATGGACATGTAGGCCTTTCTTGTTGTCCACATATTTCCAGTGGTCAAACATCTGGGCATCCACAGAGTACACTTTCATGCTTCAGGATAATAAAAAATGGGTAAGAAAAGCATACTGACATTTTCTTTTGTATACAACTAATGCAAAGTTTTTCTTTAAAATTTTTTTACAGCGAGTGATACAAATAGCTCACATGCATCCCACTTTTTTTGAAAGCTAGAACCTGAAATATTATCTAGTCTCAGGACCTTCCTTTAGGTTATTTGCCTAAGGGCAATAGTGACTTAGGACAGTGATTGAATCCAGAACTCAATTCTTTCTTGGTTCAGGCCAATGGTCTATCACAACTTTGCTCAGTTTAAGGAAATGCAATTCAGTAAATCATAGTGTTATTTGGTTGGTTCTCAAAGTGACCATAATAACTCAAGAAATACATCTGTCCCTGCATTTGATCCTTTGAGTTGTTTTTTAAAAACTGGAGCATGAGCTCAGATATTACTAACTATAATGCAAATATTCTAGGTAAAAGTGTCACATGGCACTCCTGGTGAAGTACATTCTAAAAGTGTAAATTCTTCACCTCCACAGCTAACCAGTGTTCTGTCTCATCTTTTCCCAAGTTTTTGGAATTATTTTCAAATTAATTTTTTAATTATGACATGTCACATTTTTCATACTTTAACTCATTTTCATGAGGAATCACAGAAATATCTTCCTGTGTATGCAATGCCTGAAAAGAGGGGAATTTATAAACATGATTAGACCCAAAGTGAAGTAGGGGACATTCCAGTACTTAATACATACTTAATGTAAGAATTATTGCTGGGAGTAACTCCCCAAAAGGCCATTTGCTGCCTTAAGTAGTGAATATAAAATTAACTTCAGGCTTTGTTTCTTTTAAATGGTTGTGACAATTTATTTCCCAACCATGAGTCAATCAATCAATAGGTAAATGTGAATCAAAATGATGGTTACAAATTGTTCCCAGATACCAAGGAAAACAACAAAATGTTATTCAAATGTGAGGGAATACAGGGTCATATTTCTCAACCACCACTCTAGATGAATCTGAACACCTCATACCCTGTTCTTCCAACCCCCATCAGCCGCAGTGTCCCAGCTCCCCTTCAATGCTTTCTTCTCCCTTATTCACACAGTCTGCTTTAGGAAATGTGTAAGCTGTCCATCCTGGGAAGGGATATATCTGGTTTACATGAAACCATTGATTATGTAACTGTGATCCCCTAAACCACCATACTTTGATACTGAGTGAATGAATAAACCTCCCAAATCATTATGTAGCAGAAATGTCTGCTGTACAATGGCTCAGATTCAGGGTGTTGCCATTTTCATCTGTATAGTGAGGTTCACGTGAGAATGTGAATATGATAACACATGTTGTCCAGATTATCTCATAGGAATAAAGAAAAAACAGAAAAAAGAAGGTTCTTATATTATTGGTAGGGACATAGATTAACAGAAAGAGCAAATCTCTAGCCTCAACTAAACACTTATTGGAACTCAGAAGATGTCTGTTTAATTATGAAGAACAAAATTAAATCTTGAATATTAAAGCTGTGTCATTGAAAATTACAGGTAAAATGTAATTAGGAATTTAATTTTTAAGATCTCTATAGAAATAGAAGTTCCTTGTAACATTATCTATTTTTCAGTTTTCCCACATTTGATTTTTCACATCCTCGGGAACACATTATACATGAAAATTAAGGACTGGCTATAGTTTTCCTTCACCATTATTCAAATAGAAAAGCTTCAGACATCCAACCTATCTAGCATTATATACTTTATGCAGATGATATACTACTTTTGTCAAAAACCTACAAGTAAGCATAGTAGTTCATGGTAGAAGTTCAAATAGAGTTAACTAAGCACTGGATATATAGTTGAATCCAGAGTCACCTTAGTAGTCTCACTTAGGCTCCAGCTTAATCTTTTTTGAAGGCAAGAGAATGGACCTAGACTTAAAACCCTTGAGAAAGATAGTGAATACTTTCACCTTGATCTTAAACATGTGCTACTGGTATGGACCAAGAGACTGAGTGTAGGAGAAGACTGTGGTCACAAAATTCCCAAACTGAGAAATAGAGGCAAGCATTGAGTCATCTCATCCTAACCATCAATCAATAAACCTCAACATTATGGAGATTTTCGTATATGTTTTGATTGTTTTTAAATTTATTCAAAATTTTAGTCTACCCTTGATGGTGGTGAAAGTTATAACACATTTGAGACCAGAAAAAGGTGCTCCATTTGCAGAATTGGAAACCATATTTTATCCTAAAGAAAGAGGCAGACAACAGAAGTGCATGTGGTCTCACACACTTGTGACATGATTAGATCACATCTTGGAAGGTGGGCACGCAGGCTGGAGCATCAGGCCAAGAATGTAAGCCAGGACAATCAACAGAACTGGTGGAAATTGACATGGCCACCAGGTTGTGTCCAAGGAGGGCAGCTATACATAAGACCATCACACTGGGTCCTAGTGCTAGAGGAAATCAGTCCTCCTCATTCAGTCAGGGAAGTGGGGCACAGAGCAAGTCATCAAGCTGCCTTCTCCAGTAATGGAAGGGAAAATCAGTAGATTATGTTGTGAGGTGGCTAAATCTCCATTCACCCATAAAAACTGTGAAGTGTAATGGGCAAAATATTATCAGGTTCAAACATTATATAGCTTGGGCATCAGTCTTATATAACACAATTTTATCAGTTAGATTTTTGAAAAGCGTTTCTAACCACAGTAAATCCCTTTTCAGCAATTTAGCAAAATTAAAGTGATTTACAAAATAAGCAAAGAGATACATTATGTTGTTTGTCATCATTTTCCTAAACCACTGGGGTTACAAAGAAGCATAAATATTTTAAAAGTGCTCAGGATAGTTTAATTCTGTCTTTGGCAATTTATAACTTTACAAGAGACAGACTACTAAGATGTATTCTAGCCATCACTAATTGTTTTTAGATTATACACTAATATATTCATTTCATAATTGTAAGTGAAAGAATGCATACTAATGTTCAAAGCTGTGGTCCTTTTTGCATAACTTAACTAATTTTAATGGTTGAAAACTTAATTAAGAAGATTCAAAGTGAAATCAGCTTCAGTGATAAATATGCTTACCTTTCATCAAAATAGACAGTTTCATATCATAATGAACTACAAGAACTATGGCTTCAGCAATTTTTGACCTTATACAGACCCCCAATCCATAAATACTACCACTTTTTCACTATGCTTCACCTTTCTCATGTCCTCACTTTCTCCCAAATAGCATACGTTGTAGGGGTTGCTGTTAAAATCACACCATTGCCAAGACTCCACCTGGTCAAACCCAGGTCCAATGCACCAGGCCAGCATCTGAATGTAGCTGGGAAACATAAACACAAACAGGCTGCTGGTCTGAAACCAAAACTGTTGTCCTTGGACTGTTTATCACACCTACATTTCCCTTGTCCATTCACTTACTCATTTTCCTAATGTGTATTTCATACTTTGCTCTTTCCTCAAGCCTTTACCCCTCCATCCCATCCTCTCCCCAGCTGAAGACTTAGCTTCCTATTGCCCTGAAAACACAAAAGCAATCAGAAGAGAACATCTTTCAGCACCTGCTTTGAGAAGCATTCATCTATCTGCAAATGGCCCATGGTCTCAAACCTTCCCTCTTGTTACCACAGAGCAAGTGACCATGCCCCATCCAGAGTTAACTATTCATTGTATATACACCCCCTCTTCCCTACCCAAGGGGATTGTTCCACCAATTCCTCCTTTCTCCTACCTCATCATTTCCCCTTCTCCACTGGATCATTTTTAAGAGCATGCAAGTGTGCTATTATTTTTCCCATCTTAAAACGATAAAACCCTCTTACTCTCAGCTTTCCCTCCAGCTACTGTTACAGGGTGCACCCAAGAGGGGGGACCCCAAATGGGCATTTAAAATGGGGTCCAGAACTCAAGGTGTCTAGGAGGTTTTGGGATGTCTTCACCCCACCCCCCCACCAGGGTGTGGGTTGGGGGAAGGGACAAATGGAGCCGGCCTTTGAGAGCTGTTTTGCATAGCAACAGCCTTGTAGCTAACCTCTGGTGTGGTCATTTAACATATCTATAGCCTTTGGCTGGTCACTTAGATATGTTAAATAGCTGTGGCCAGGCTCTGAGCCAGGGGAAATGGAAGTAACTACCCCACCAAGGTGGGACTGGGGGGCAGGTCCCCCGAGTTACGAGCCTGTGTGGGAGCTTGGAGATGATTGGCTCCAGGACTTGCGACCACACCTGCCCAGACTTTTGATGGCAGCCCAGTAAAGCTGGAAAGGTATGAGTTCTGGCATATGAGGCCGAGTATGGGAGGAGTTGGAAACGGGACTGCAGAGGAAAATTGGCGCGGGGGATTTAAACCGAGATGCAGCAGCCTTTGGAGAGAGAACCACACAGCTTTAGCAGAGTGAAGACTCCCGCGGACCTGAGGGAGAAAACCACGCGGCCTTGACAGAGTGGAGACTCCTGCAGCCCTGAGAGGGAGAACCACGTGGCTCTGGCAGGTGGTTATTAATGCTTTAATAGCATTAAATAAATATTTCCTTTCCTTTTCATGAATCTCTGGCATTGAGAGATGTCTTTCCTCTGGCGGCGGACATGACGGACCCGGGGGCTTTTTTTCAATAATAGTATATCGTCCCAGGCCCCCCTTGTTTGTTCTGTAACACTACCTCCCCACCTCTCTGCTCCCTTTTATAAAGAAATTTGTTGAAAGAGTTGTATTTAAAGGACTCACTCCAATCTCTCCCCTGTAATCTCTCTTGAATCCATTCCAATCAAACTGTTGCCTCACTGAGCCATTTACATAGCTCTTGTGAAAGCCACCAATGAACTCATGTTGCTAAAGCCAATGGTCAGTTCTCTGTCTTCATTAATTTGACCTGTTCACAGAATGATACATTTGATCACTCTCTCCTCCTTAATGCAATGTTCATTTGGCTTCCAGAACCCCTCACTCCCTTTATTTTCCTCCTGCCTCACAGCAGCCCTTGTCTTTGCTGGTTCTTCTTCATCTCCTTGGCCTCTAAATGTTAGCATGCCCTCAACTCTAAACTAGCCTTCTTGTCTCTAACCACACTCACTCCCTAAGTCAAATGTACCTAATACATTTAACAAACATCTGGGGAGGCTTTAGAAAATGCCTGTGTCAGGGACCCACCACAGACCAATAAGAGAATTTCTAAGGGTGGGGGTGGGCACTGGTTGAGAATCACTGTCATTTATGGTTTCATCCAGCCTCATAGCCTTGAATGCCATCTAAGAGCTGATACTGTCAAATCCATATTTTCATCACAGATCTTGCCCCTGAACTCCACACTCGAATATCCAACTGCCCACTTGACCTCTGTGCTTGGATGTCTAATATCATTTTAGACTTCACAGATCTAAAACAGAACACCTAAGCCTACCCTGTCCAAACTTGCTTCTGTTGTTCTCTCCATGACAGTAAAAGACAATTCCATATTTTAGATGCTCAAGCCACAATCCTGTCATTTCTTTTTTCTTAAGTATATTTTATTGATTATGCTATTACAGTTGTCCCATTTCCCCCCTTCACTTCCCTCCATCCTGCACATCCCCTCCCCAATCATTTTCCCCCTTTTGTTCCTGTCCATGTGTCATACTTATAAGTTCTTTGGCTTCTACCTTTCCCATACTATTCTTACCCTCCCCCTGTCTATTTTCTACCTACCATCTATACTACTTATTCTCTGTACCTTTTCCTCTCTCTCCCCCACCAATTCTACTGTTGATAACCCTCCATGTGATCTCCATTTCTGTGGTTCTGTTCCTGTTCTAGTCATTTGCATAGTTTGTTTTTCTTTTTGTTTTAGGTGTGGTTGTTAATAATTGTGAGTTTGCTGTCATTTTACTGTAATGTTTTTTATCTTCTTTTTCTCAGATAAGTCCCTTTAACATTTCACATAATAAGGGCTTGGTGATGATGAACTCCTTTAACTTGACCTTATCTGAGGAGCACTTTATCTGCCCTTCCATTCTAAATGAAAGCTTTGCTGGATAGAGCAATCCGGAATGTAGGTCCTTGTCTTTCATGACTTGGAATACTTCTTTCCAGCCCCTTCTTGCCTGTAAGGTCTCTTTTGAGAAATCAGCTAACAGTCTGATGGGAACTCCCTTGTAGGTAACTGTCTCCTCATCTCTTGCTGCTTCTAGATTCTCTCCTTTATTTTAATCTTGGGTAATGTAATTATGATGTGCCTTGGTGTGTTCCTCCTTGGGCCAACTTCTTTGGGACTCTCTGAGCTTCCTGGACTTCCTAGAAGTCTATTTCCTTTGACAGACTGGGGAAGTTCCCCTTCATTATTTGTTCAAATAAGTTTTCCACTTATTGTTCTTCCTCTTCTCCTTCTGGAACCCCTAATATTTGGATGTTGGAACATTTAAAAATGTCCTGGAGGTTCCTAAGCCTCTCATTTTTTTGAATACTTGTTTCCTCCTTCTTTTCTGCTTGGTTGTTTCTTTCTTCCTTCTGGTCCATTCCATTGATCTGAGTCCCAGTTTCCTTCCCATCATTATTGGTTCCCTGTATATTTTCCTTTATTTCACTTAGCATAGCCTTCATGTTTTCATCTAATTTGTGACCAAATTCAACCAATTCTGTGAGCATCCTGATCACCAGTGCTTTGAACTGTGCATCTGATAGGTTGGCTATCTCTTCGTCGCTTAGTTGTATTATTTCTGGAGCTTTGATCTTCTCTTTCATTTAGGCCATTGTTTTTTTCTCAGTGTGCCTGTTATGTAGTAAGGGGCAGAGCTTTAGGCGTTCACTGGGGCGGGGCAACCCACATTGCTGTGTTGTGGTACTGTATGTGGGGCAGGGGTCTGAGAGGGAACAATGGCGTTTGCTCTGCTCTCTGCCAGATTTCAGTCCCTTCTGTCGCTTCCCTCAAGCAAACTGGGCCCTTCTGGTGTTGATTCCCATGTGGGTGGGTTTGTGTACATTCTTGGACCCTGTGCGTCTCTCCAATGAACTCTCCTGTGAGGCTGGGAGTTTCTCACACTGCTGCCTCAACCCCCGCAGGTGTTTTCAATCAGTGTTTTGAGGCTTTATTTCCTGGCGCTGGGACCCTGGGTTGAGTGGTCTGTCTCACTCCCCAGTGTCACCTGGTTTATCTGTGCACAAATGTGGGACCGCCTGGTCAGCCAGCCACCCTGCATACCATGCCCCTCTACAATCCACTGTCTTGCTGCGTCTACCCACTGCCGCCTGCATGCCTGGGTCCACCAGCTGCTGCTCTACATACCCAGGGTCCACCAGCCACGGTTTCTTTTTTGTTTTGTTTTGGTTTTTTTTTTGCCACAACCCCTCTCCACTTGGCTGCCAGCTCCACCCCTCCTACCAGTCTGGATGAATGTGTCTACTTTAACTCCCTGGTTGTTGGACTTCCATACAATTCAGTACTGGCTGTTGTTTTGTTTCTAAATTTTTGTTGTTCTTATTTTGGTTGTGTGAGGAGGCATAGCATGTCTAACTATGCCTCCATCTTGGCCAGAAGTCAAAATCCTGTCATTTCTACTTCCACAATAATTGGAGGCCTTGTCACTTCTCACCATCTTTGTCACTACCATCCTGCTCCAAAACTCCACCACTTTTCCCCAGACGTGCACGTAGCTTGCTCCCTACTTTCTTTGATTAATTGCCCAGATATCATCTACTCAGGAAGAACTTCCCTGACCACACTATTTAAAATAGCACTCTTTCCTCACACTGCATGCCCTGCCCCTGTTGCCTGCTTTATTTCACTCCATTTCATTCACCACAATCTGACACACCACATCTTTTACTCAACTGATTATTAATTCTCCCTCTTCCTTAGAATGTAGCTCAAGAGGGCTCAGCATCTGAAATACAACCTAGAACATGAACATAAACAGTTGTGGAATGAATGCTTAGATCTTTTTATCCTCTGGAAATGAAATTATATAATATCAAGAGAAAAATAATGTGATCACTTTAAGCAAGACGGAAGAGCTGACCCAACTAGCAATTAAACACCATTTTGTGAAGCTATCCACTGGTCTGATGATATAGATAAAACATTTTGGCATATGAGTATGTCTCCTCCCAAAAGTGTTGTATGTGAAGAGTATGTTATTTCAATATAAATGACATCTGGAATTCTTGCCGCGATCTGACTTAGTGTCTCATGCTGCTCAGAGCCAAGTTGTCTCCCAAGTCAGTCTTATTTGAGCGTCTTCCTGCCAGGAAAAAAGCAGAGGGCACTTGTGCCTCTTTACTGTGACAATACATATCTGTGTTACCATTAACTTGTCTGCACTTGCTCTAGAAGCAGCTGAACCACGTGCCCTGGACAATCTGGCTCCCACGGTGCCTCTGTAGGAGTCTGACAAGAAACAGTGGCAAACTAATGCCTTTATGTGGCTGCAAATCAAGATTTCGCTGTGTGTCTGAACCCCTCCAGCAGGAACATAGGCATCACAATATGAATCTTCTTATACCAGTGTTTATTTGCTATGCCACAAAACAGATGCTAGCCACATAAGAACAGAGGTTTTTTAAAAGCCTATTTTATAATCAACTATCAATCTATATCTAATGATAAAGTCTTTGATAGTGAACATTTATTAAAAGCTGTCAAATAGCATTAGCTTCCTAATTTTTAAAGACAATTGTGTATATCTGACAAAGCAAAAGATATATGGCTCACTGAAACCTATCCAAATACTCCTAGGGAGACTGTAATTACTTTAAGCAAAAGTATATTAACTTCTCAAGATAGCAAGGCTTGCACATTGTTAATATAAACATGTCAATTATAGATTTGTCTCACTCAGGAATATTCATTAATTCCAGCTATGGAAAGAATGATGCCCGTGATGGGAACCATTGACTGAGGGCCTAGGGGAAGTGTCCTAGAAATGTTAAAAGTAATAAATAGAATTTCACACATCAGATCATACAAAAAGAAACAAATTTTTGCCTGCAGCTATAAACACCTATATGAAATTACCATGAAGACTCAAACAAGATGCAGTAATGCACTTGGGGTTTATTAAGTCCTTTGGTCTATGGCCTGCTATGGAGAAGATTGCCACAGGGCCCTCTGCCTTACATGTGACCACACCTCATAGAAGTGTTAGAAATTTCACTTAAGCTTCCAGTGAGAGGCTTACATTTCTAGTTGAGTAAAATGCATAGGCTTTGTAACAAACTTTTGTCACTTACTGGTACTTCATTTTAGGCTATTTACTTGCTGAATCTGGGTTGGTTTCATTCTGAAAGGTTGAAAATATGACCTGAATGTTAATGATAAACTCTGGGAGGGACAACGGGAAATATCTCTGTATGCCTGTCTCTATGCTAAAAATTAATTGTATGTTAATATATGTGTAAAGAGCTTCGCTGAGTATTGTCATTAGAAATCAAACTCTTTACTTAGCTGTCTTTTCTGAAATGCTATATATATATTTTTTTCTCCCCACATTCCACTTTCCTTCTGGTAATCACCATACTGTTGCCTATGTTTTAAGAAGGTTTGTTTGTTTGTTTGTTTGTTTGTGTTTTGTTTAATCCCTTCACTTTTTTCACTCAGCTCAGCATCTCCTCTCCCCTCAGACAGCTATCAGTCTGTTCTCTGAATCTGTTTCTATTTTTTGTTAGTTTATTTTATGTAAAAAATAAGGAAATCTTACCTTTTTTGATAGCATGATCTGTGCTAAGAGCAATGTCAATCAGAGAAAGACAATTACCATATGAAAGGCTATAATTTTTCTAACCTTGTGGTGGAGAACCCTGGAAGCAAGCTTGGTGAGCACATTAAAGTGCTTAGGCCACCGATCAAGACAAAGTAGTCTTGAAATTAGAAAAGGAAGGAAAAAAACAAATAATTAACTTACTAATTGTTTCCCTTAATATGAACACTAGCCACTGGAGATATTTTAGCAGTAAATGAAATTCTGCAGTCTTGGCTAGGCTAGCACAATGCTGTCTTTGGCTGCAGGGGGTGGGGGGATGTGCCCTATGGAGGCACGAAGCAGGCAGCGCAGTCAATCCCTGCAGCTTTTGCTCTCTAATTCCCCAAGAGCAAACTTTTTCTCCTACAAGCTGAGAGTGAGACTTACCAGTTGTATTTAAACTTCTTTCTCTTTCTACATGTCCTAGATGCTTGGAAATCTACTTGACCTGGTGTCATGCTCTCCTCCTTTTCAAGCCCTTGCCTTTGGAAGGTACCAAGGATCACTTTCCTCTGCTCCTCTTATACTTCCCAGGCCACATGGTCTCACCCTGCTGCTCCTACAATTTCTGACCACAAATACTGGCAGTATCCCTCTAGAATTAAATTTCCCACTGGGAACACAGAATCATATAAAGATCCTGAAACAAAAAGGTCATTTGACCTTCTCAGGAAAGCTGAATAACAGTGGAGAAGGCGGCATTTTTTTTCTGGCACAAAAGAGTCTGCAAGTGTTTGTGGACAAATTTAAGACAAATTGTCATTAATCCCTAGGGCCTAGCACAGTGCCTGACATATTGGAGATACTCAATGCATGTTATTTTTTGAATGGGAAATTTCAAATGACAAATGGGTGTTGCTACTGCTGGCAAATGGTTATTGGTTGCCACTGAATTTTCATAGTAGTCATTGACTCCTCCCAACATTCTGAAGTTAGGGACAGAAGCTTAAAAAGACCTCTCTGTTGAAGGAGTGGTAACTGACATGTCATCCAAATGCCCCATACTTAGGAAGGCATGGTGAACTTGTAATTGATCAATATGGGTATATAAGGATAGAAGTAGGAGATGTTCAGGTTAATAATAGCCATGACTGAGGATACGTGATAGAGTCTGTATTCAAAACAGGGCATTTGAAATGTGCTGAAGGCTCTTCAGTGGTAAAATTAAGAACAAAATCCCAATTCCATCAAAGAACTTGACTGAGCATCAAGGAGGACAGAACTTCTATCTGGTACAGGGTCACCTGAGAGACCGGGAAGGAGGCTGCAGGTCATGGAACTGCCTCCCATAAGCCAGACCAACTCTAGAGCTAGTCCCCTGGTGGTTAGGGAGACTTAGCAAGCTCTCAGGCTTAACAGACAATCAGAAAGTGGCTGCAGAAGCTCAGTTAATTTAGAGTACTGATGACACAGTATAGAAGAGTGGTCATGACCATCAATTTTGGAACTAGACTGCCTGGGTGCAAATCTTAGCAAGTTGCTACCTCTTGGGTCAATTACTTAATTTCTCTATGTCTGAGCATTCTCACCTATAAATATGGATATTAATATCACCTACCTCATACAATTATACAAATTAATGAAATAATGTACGTAAAACTCAATCCCCTGCCTGGCACAGGGTAAGCAGTAAGTAAGTCCTGGCCAGAGGTAGGTTGAGTCCTCACTCCCCTGGATGTTAGTGCCGCTCCTGGTGTTGCTGTATGCATTTACTGGTATTTCTTGAAGTATGTGTGTTTGGGGGGAGCAGGTGGGCCAGGGGTGGATTAGGGATAAGACTCATTATGGATGGTGCCACATACCTTTATTAAGAAGACTTAGGGCAAAGAATATCTAGAATATAAAAATATGAAATTTGAAAGTCAAAGTACTCAAACATCAGGAAGTCAGTCTGTATGATTCAGCAGCCTGTAGCAAAAACAGTATCAGGAGAGCAGCAAAAACATTCTAGAGCTGCTTCTACCTTCAGATAAAGTTTCATCTCTGGATATAGTTAGCATCTGTTTCTCAGCCACCCCGCTCTGGACCAGTCAAAGTCCTCATTTGTTACTGCAAGGAGGATAGTTAACTGGAAGGAATTAAAGAGAAGCACCAGCCCAGCAGTTCACAAGGGTAACCACATTTAAGAGATATCACTTTCTTCATGCTGTGCCAAGATACAAAATACTGACAAGAAATATTTGTAAGGAAGGAAGGAAGGCAAATATCCAAACATTTTGGACGTAGTATTCATGAAAACATTTTTAGGCATGTGAAAAATAAAATGGCTCATTCGTAAGTTCTTGGTGGCAGTGGCGCTTGTCTGACTACTGTGGCAGCCACAACTCACACTCTTCTCTCCCTCCCAAGAAGCCACTCCACAAGGAGAATTGGTGAGAATGACATCGCAGGGCTAAACTTACTTATGCCACAACCACAAATTGTTTGCAAATGTCAGGACTTTATTTCTAGTGGCAATAAATTATTTACCTCAGAAGCAATTGAGACACACCAATGTGTAAAATAACATGGTTTAGAACTCTTGCCTAGCCTGATACTTCCCTTTAGTAGTTGTAAAATTGGTACTCAGAAAACTTAAAATAAATAGCTTGAGGTCACAGAGCTAGCAAGTAGCAAAGTTACCACCTACTTGAAACCAAGTCTGCTGATTTGAGTCCACTGCTCTATACAACACATCACATTTCCCTCAGCAGAAGCCTGACATGTTATTCAAGTGAATAACAGCTTTGTAGTGCTGAATGTGACTCACTTTGCCTCCAAGATATCTACCACCCTCCCACAAGGAAGAATCGTCTATTCCCCATTTAGCCACTGGGCCACCTTTTACTAGGTGGGTGGCTATACTGCTATTTCAAAATATGCGCTACATATGCTAAAAACTGCATTTCATGTTCACACATTAAGCTACAAATATATGTACCCTGAACTAAAATACATTTACAAAATATTTGAGCTCAGCATTGCTTAGACATAATTTGTGTTTTTATAGAATTATTTATTATAACAGAGAATTTTGATTCCAATGACAAGATGGCCTGCAGCAATGTTTAATATTCATTCAATTTTATTCAGGCAGAAATTGACATTAGGACAGGTCTATTTTTGTAAAAGGCATTCAAGCTTTTCCAAAGGGAAGATAGTCTTTCAAATATTACTCAAAAATATGCCCGGAAAGTATAGCCCCAACTAGCAATATCAAGGGCTAACTTTTTTATTAGCTACCACATTCAATAAAGTGCTTTTTTGCAAACATTCTCGCTGTTTAGCAGGCCTGAGAGCTGGGTGACTTCATTAATAAAAAGGATAGACAGCTCAGGCCCTGCCCTGTGTCCTAGCTGTAGGTCACAAGAGAGATGAAGGATCTTCCTTCTGAGTGAATCGACAGCCATTTATTTGCTCAATGTCTAGGCTGCAGATGCTGGAAAATGTCAACCTTCAGTAGAAACAAGGAACTAACCACTGCAGCTTGACACAGGCAGACTGCCAAGAGAGTCATGGTTTGGTGACAGATGGACAATTTTTTTTATTAAATCCCCATACAAAGAGATATACAGATATGGAGAGAAATTTAGGCAAATACACTTGCCTGTTCTTCCCAGAGCCCAGGCATATTTGAGCAGTGGACTGAGTGTCACTATGCCCTTGGGTCAGGGCAATCTTTGCACAGGCTTTGCTCAAGCCAATTTACTGGTCTGTCTTTGAATCCTTCATGCCAAGACTGGCTTAACTGAGCAGCTATCCATCTGGGCTTCTTTCTCAGTGACAAAGAAAACCATGTGGTCTGGAGGTATTTGGGGAGGTGGTTAAAAAGGGGTAAAAAAACACAGAAACAAACAGGCCCAAACCAAAGGGAAATAAGGAAACTTGTGGAAGGGTATAATGTGATTGCACCAAGCACAAGAGCTCTGTAGCACCAAGCTTGCACAGGTTGCCTCTGCTGCCTCAGGAGGGCCTATGGTCTACACAACACACAGGCCTGAAGATGGTGTGGTCAGGCCAGGAGACTCAGGTGAACAGATAGATGAGGAGGATAGGCATTAGAGAACCTCTGTAGCTCCCTCCCTTCTAAGCCTCTGTAGGATGCTTGTGGGGTGGGCCAGGCAGAGTGCAGTGGCAGCCCCTGAAGAAATTAGCCTATGTGCCCATTAGGTAGGGGATTTCTTGCCCTTTGGAGTAATAAAGGGTGGGCATAACAACAAGACATTCTAGGTCTTTAGCAAAGAGAGAACTTTGCTAAAATATAAATTTTTATTTTGCTAAATTTTCACCTACTTTTATTTTAGTGCTTTTTAATCAATGGAATAAAATCATTCAGACCCAATAGGGGAGTTTTTCTTCAAACTTGCTCAACATGAACTAACTATTATAATATTGGTTCAGCAAATATGTAATTTTTATTGAGATGGAAAGATTTAATTCAGGAAGGCAGTGGTGTTTCTCCCTGAAATAAGATATAATATAATGCAATTATAAGTAGAGTCCCAGAGGGCTGTGAGTTTGGTTTGGTATGGTGGGTTATTTTACATAATTTTTGAAAGTAGGTAAAGTAATTTGATGTTTTCATGGAAGAATAAGTCTCTAAGAGTATTTATTATGAAATGAGAGTGAGGAATAGAGCATATTATGTTTGAGATTGAGGAGGCAGCGGATTTGCCTTACAAACTATAAAATTTATTTTAAAGTTTTTTTGATCTTTGTGACAAACCAACAAAGAAACAACAGATTGATCAAGAACTCAGAAAAAATCCAAGTATCCATGGGAAACTGATACATGACAATAATGATATTTTAACTTAGGGAAGGATGCTTATTTAGTCCCTTCTCCTCTAAATTTAAATTTAATAAGGTTGATAAATTTTGCTGGCATCCTTGAGTAACCATTTTGAGGAAAACAAATTTGGACCTCATCAAACACCAAATACAAAAATAAATTCTAGATTAATTAAAAATATGTTTAAAATTAAAAACAAAAATGAAATTTAGAGTTCTTATGTAACATAGAAATATCCAAAGCTATAAAACAGAAAGCAATTTTGAATATAAAAATAAATTTAAGAAGATTGTGCATAATAAATGATTTTACAATATCAAAAGACAAATGACAGACTGTAAAAATTATTTGCAAATCACATGATACATTTAACATTAAATTTATAATATAAAATTATTCAGGAAAAAACGTACAATACAAAAATGAGCAAGGAATGAGCATGATTAAATTCTGAGAATAAAATTCATAAAAGAGAGTCAAAATGGTTAATGAATTAATGAAAAGATGCTCAACTTCACTGATAATCCAGAAAATACAAGTTAAAGGTACAATGAGATTCCATATTTTATCCAAAAAATTGGCATGAATTACAAAGGACAACGGACACTAAATCCCAGTGCTGGCCAGGACAAAGGAAAAATTTCTCTCACTTGCTGCTGGTGGAAATGTGGATACTACAGTTTAAAAAGTAATCCAATAATATCTAGTAAAAAATTGCAATGTGGAACACTATTTGTAGTGAACCCCTCCCCAAGAAATCTCTAAAAATAACTGGATATCCATTAGTTGACAAATGACTAAATAAATTATGGTTTGTCACATTGTTAAAAATATGTAAAATATGCAAAATAGGAAATGTTATGCAGCTATTTAAAAAATGAGCTAGATCTGTAGATATTGACATGGAAGGGTACCCATGATGCCTTGTTTGTGAGAAAAAGCTAGTTTTAAATAAAAGTATTGTGATGGTTAAATTTTGTGTGTCAGTTTGTCTAGGCTATGATGCTCAGATATTTGGCAAACACAGCCTAGGTGTTGCTGTGAAGGTATTTTTTAGATGTCATTAACATTTAAATACACATTGAGTAAAGCAGATGGCCCTCCATACTGTGGGTGGGGCTCCTTCAATCAGTTTTAGGCCTTAAACAGAGAAGACTGAAGTCCTCAAAGTAAGGAGGAATTCTATCTCCAGCCTGCTGCCGTGCCTGAAAATTTCAGACTTGCCACTGCCTACAATCATGTGAGCCAATTCCTTAAACTAACCCTTTCTTTATGTGAGTCCATACATCTTACTGATTCTTTTGCTCTGGATAACCCTAATTAATATATATATATATATGGTATTTCCATAGCTACAGGCAAACATAAATCTTATGCATGTGTATTTATATTTGTAGAGTTAGCATGAACATGGAGAAAATTAAGGAAGAATTTGCACCAAGCTAAAATACCTGAGTGTGTGAGTGTGTGTGTGTGTGTGTGTGTGTGTGTGTTGGGAAAGAGAAGAAAAGGGGGGTGGGGCTAGAGTGAAACAGAAATAGAATGATACAAAATTTTTTTTGTATCACAATAAAACTGTAAGTATATAAAAATTAAATATGCATGAAAATAAAGACATGAATTGACTAAATTTTAAAAGTCAATTGGAACCAGATAATGAAAGACCTTTCACACCAGGCTGAAAGGCATCACCTCACCCTGTACTCAATATAGGGTCATCAAAGGTTTGAAGCACACAAATAAAAATGATTTGAGGTGAAACTGTCAATATAAACTCATTCCAGGAGACTGTAGAAGCATAGTGTTTAGGAGTTTGGGCTTTCATATCAGGCAGATCTGTGTTTACATCTCAGCTCTACCACTTACTTGAGTGTGATCTTTTATGCATGATTTAATTCCTCTGAGTTCCAGTGTCTTAACCAGAAAATGGGATAATAATACCTACTTCACAAGGTTTGTGAGAATATTCAAAGAGACCATACGTGAAAATGTTATATGCTGGCAGAGTAAACAGTTAGTTAAAAGAAGACTGGTGTGTGTGGTTATGAGAGGCAGTAAGATTACTAGGGACTATTGAAAGATCCAAGGAAAGTTTATAAAGAGTAGTTTGGTGGTTGATAGAGTAGTTCAAAGCAGAGTGACAAAGTTGTGTGTGTGTGTATGCCTGGCACGCACAGAGGGAAGACGTGGTGGCTGTAGAAATGAGTGGATCTCATTTCTATAAAAAAGGAGGATCTTGAAGGTAAAATCTAAAAGATTATTTCAATACCAAGGATGACTATAAAGTTTCTGTATTAAACAGTGATGTTACTACCATAGGAGCAAGCAGGTGTAGGAGAAGGGTGTGTAATGTAAGGAACTGGGTTTGGGCTATAACAATAGCTAATATTTATTGAGTATTTATCACTGATGACTCTCACAACAACCTATGCAGCTGTGATGACTTTCTCCATTTCACAGATGCAGAATCTGATAAACGGAGATATTAACCAATTGCTCAGGGCCACAGAGCAAACATTTGCTGGAATTTATTATAAACAGATAAAGAGAATTTCAAAATGAAAGCCATGGTCAAAGGCATTGTTAAGTGTTGCCAAGAATCTGGAAGGATAAATACAAAGTGGGGCAAAAGTAGGTTTACAGTTGTTCATATGGAAAAATAATACAATAATTAATAAATAATAATACAAGAATAAACTGTTTTGTGGTACTCACAACTATAAACCTACTTTTGCCCCACCCTGTAGTGAAAATAGACATTGAATCTGCAGTTGGGAGGTAACTTTATCCTCCTTAGAGTCTCAGTTCAATGGCTTAAGAGCAGAGCATATGTAAACACTGACCATTTTTTAAGGAATGTAACAACAGCCAAGGGCAGGAGACAGGTCTGTCATGTTCCCTTGTTGGACACCTTTTCTGACCAACTTATTCTAAACAGCATTTCTTCTATCCCATCATTTTCTATTGCTCTTCTTGTTTTATTTTTCTTCATAGCATTTATTACCATCCCTATCTATTTACTTGTTCAGTGATTACCTTCCAACACCAAATACAAGCTCCATGAGAAGAGGGACTTTGTTTTTTTCTCTTTTAACATCTGTACAAATTAGAACAGTTGTTGATACATTGTAGGAGCTCAATAAAGATTTGTTAAAGGAATAAGCTGGGAGGCTGTGAGACTCATCCCAAGAAAACCATAATTTAATTATGCGTATATAATGTGCATACACACAGTATTCAAGGGAGCACAAGCTAATGTAGTGCAAAAACAGAGCACCCAAGCTTCATAAAATAATGGGTTGAGGTCAACCAGGAAACACTTTGTACAAGTGAAGAGGTCAGAGTGAGATTCTTTTAGAAGTAGACAGGAATTTTCAAGAAGAAAAATGTAAGAAAGGAATGAGTAATACTTTATCTGAAGATATGGAGTGACAGAAGGTTGAAATAGAAAGTCATGTAGAGATAACCAGGTCTCTGGGAGTTCAAAATATATTATATTCTCTCTCTCTCTCTCTCTCTCTCTCTCTCTCTCTCTCTCATACACACACAGAAATCTCTCTAGTAAAACTGGGTTTTGCCCATTAACTTTATTTATATATGACTTATGCACTGCCTTACTCCAATAGCTTCCAGAGAATTTTATGAATAAAATAGAAAATTCAGATGTGATTTTTTTTAAAATGAGGTTTTCTATCACTCGTATTTAGGAGACATGGAAAACTCATCTAAGTTACGCCTGTATTTTTTAATGCCTTAGTTTCTGGCTAAGCCATTGGTTTTCAATTCTGATTTCACTTTATAGTCACTAAGTGAGCTTTAATAAATACCTCTGGCCCAAGCAATTAATTCAGAAACTTGAACATGGGGTCTGTGCACTGATAGGGTCACAAAGCTACTCAAATGTTTATAAAGTATATCTAGATTGAGAACCACAAAGCTAATGCATTTACCACAAATGGGACACCGGAGCACCCAAAGGTGCCCTGGAGGAGCTGTGATGTCTATATGTACAAGTAGGATAAATTAGAGAGGATTTTTCCCTAATAACTTATCAATGTACCTTTATAACCTGAACTTCTTGTCTACTAACTTCAATTTCTATTCAAAACTGTTTGGATACAATACAAATAATCACAAAATTTCTCTACATTTTAAATTATAATACAGAAGGAGATGGAACTCCTGAGAGGCCTGTTGTGACAAAAATGGAAATAAAGCTATATAGTTGGTCAAGGAGATAATGTGTTTGGTCAATATGAATCACGGACATTTGTGAATCATCTCAGATGCCCATATGTGTCAATATGAACAACTTTTCATTTCTATTTCTCTTCTATTTCTTCCCTATTCCCAATTTTGACCTGCAATTCTTTACTTAAATATTTAACAATAAATGCACAATAGCCCTATTTATAATCTATACATTCAAAGTTCACCTAAATATGTTTATTTTCATTAATATTTTTCTTTATTACCTGCCACATAGGCAAAAAAAAAAATCCAGCTATAAGGACAAAAGAAAGAAGGTGAAGGAAAATTAGGTGTAACATGCTACCCAACAATTTGGGAAGCACTTAGTGTGGATGGTACTCTGAATATACCTACACACAGCTGGTGCCCAGTTTCAAACCTGCAGTCTAAGTAGGCTTAGTCTTATTCACAAGTAGTGAAAAGATTTGATCCTTACAATACTGGTCAGTTAGAGCCAAACTCTCAAGATGGGTGCCAGGCTACCTACTTTTATTGTTTTCTATTGCTGTCATCATTGATTACCACAAAAGTAGTAGCTGAAACCAGCACAGTTTGCTTCTTATGGTTCTATACATCAGAAATTCTGGTGACTCTATTGGTTTCTCAGCTATGAATCTCCTAAGGTCAAAATTAAGTTGTTGGCTTGTGTGTGGTGGAAGAATCCACTTCCAGTGTTATTCCTGTTTTAGAAGATTTCATTTCCATGTGGCTGTAGAGCTGGGGTCCCTGTTTCCTTGCTGACTGTCAATTGGGCACCTCTCTCTCAGATCCTTTGGCCACGAGCATCCTCACCACAGAGGCTGCATCTACCCTCTGACTTCCCCTTCTGCCACAGTTCTTTGACTCCAGTTGGAGGAAGTTCTTTGTCTTTAAAGATTCATGTGATTAGATTGGACTCATTATAATCCAGGATAATCTCTCTATTTTAAAATCTGTAATCTTAATTACTTCTGCAAAGTTCTCTTTGCCAGGTAGTGTGACATATTTTCAGTTTCCAGGGATTCAAGCATGGACATTTTTGGAGTCCATTCTGCCATCCTCACAGTTCAGAGTTCATAAAATGACTAACACAACCCCTCCTGTGTCTGTTAATTTTGTCAATTAATCCAAATTAATTTGAAATTTCACTACATTTGCCTTTCTTCATGCAGGTTTCATGCCTTTGTTGGTACACAAAATATATTTATTCCACTGTCAATTTGTGCATGCTGCTATAACAAAAATACCATAGACTGGGTGGCCTACACAATAAACACTATTTCTCACAGTTCTGGAAGCCTGAAGTCTAAGATCAAAGGCACTGGCAATTCAGTCTGGTGAAGGCCAACTTCCTGGTTCATAGTTAGCCATCTGCTCTCTCTGTCCTCACATGGAAGAAGAGGTAGGGAGCTCTCTGGGGTCTCTTTCATAAGAGCACTAATCTCATTCACGAAGACTTCACTCTCATGACATAACATTTCCCAAATGCCACCCCCTCTTCCAAATACCATCACAGTGGCACTAGGTTTCAATAAATGAATCTGGGGAAACTCAAGCATTCAGTCTATAGCCCTTTCCAAGAACTCTGAAGATTCAGGTCCTTTGAAGAACACAGGAATATAAACCCTTTTCCAGAAAAAAAAAAGACATAAAAGAATTTTCTAGAAAATTACTGTTTTTTGACCTTTATTTTTACCCATAGCAAGCTGAAAGCAAATCATAAAGATGGTTACAGCCTGCATTACAAGTGCTATAATAATTCCCTTATTTTATTACTAAGTAATAATGTATTTGCACAGTTTAAAAAGAGTAGATGCTTAAGTTACTTATAAATAAAGCAACAGAAGAAGTGCCTAAAAAACAATTCTTAACTCCAAAACTTTATTCATTTAAACTATTTTAAACAGGACTGGTCCTGCATATAGACATTTTGTTGCTATGCGTAATATTAAGGTCATTAAACATTATATGTTTTACAGGTGGCAAGCAAATCCAGTCAGCTTTGATGGGGATTATATAATGGAAATCACACTAAAAAGAGGACCAAAGTGAAATGGAATAGTTTCCCAGTAGGTTGGAAACAAGAAGCAATGATATTAAATTATCACCTAGGAAACCAGAGATGTAATTTTTAAAGATTTGACTATTAGGGTCAGTTAGAGTTTACTGCCAAGATAAGAAAAACTATGCATTTACCTCAGCTGCATCAAGGAAGAGCAAGTCAGGGAGAAGAGAGCAGGAAGACAGGATGGCCCTGCCCAGGGTGGGGGTGGGGAGCGAGGCCCAGTTATTAGCTGTTCCCCATAGCAAAGGCAGGGGCATGGAAGTGAGCACGTGGGAGAGGCAGGGCCACTGTGTGCATCAGCCTTGTGCTCACCCTCACCCTCCTAACCCAGACAAGTGACTTTCAGTACAAGGCTGCAAATGCCATCAGGAACATGAACACATGACAGTGGGTGTCCATGCCTTTGAAAGTCTAAGTGATATTCTAAATCAGAAGCAAAAGGCTTACACGTCTGTGACCCCAAGTAATTGTTTTTGTAGGGGCTACCAAAAATATCACAGGAAAGTAATTTCCAACACTTCAGTCTAAATACAGCAATGCTTTTATGAGGCTAATCTCAAAAATGTAAATTTATATATTTAGAAATTCTGCTGAAAGCATATAACCTTTTCTGAAGAACACACTGCACTTGCTTTTTGAATTGAAAGCTTTGTAATATGCCATGGCTAAAAGTAATGAAGTTCAGATTTAAATATAAAATATTGACGAACAGCTGCTTATATGTTGAAGAAGCCCACATATCAATATAGCCACAGCTGACAGTTGCAGGCAGTGGTTATCCCTGAGGTACCAGAGCAAAGAATTCCTCAAGGCATGTGGTTAGTGGAAGGCTGGACCATTGTTTTTCCACCTATGACTCTGAAAAAAATTTCATATTGCAAAATAATCACCACAGTGAGTCCAGTTAACACCCCTCTCCTCACAGTCACAATATCTTTTCTTGTGATGAGAATGTTATGATCTACTCTCTCTTAGCAACTTTCAAATATACAATACAGTATTAACTATAATACCACTTTATACTTTAAATCTCCATGGCTTTTTAAAAGATTCCACATATAAGTAAGATTATATGGTATTTGTCTTTCTCTGACTTATTTCATGTAGCATAATAGTCCTCAAGATCCATCCATACTGTTGCAAATGTCAAGATTTCCTTCTTTTTATAGCTGAATAATATTCCATTGTGCATATACATACACCACACATTTTATGTTTTATTGTTTATGGTATTACAGTTATTCCAGTTTTTCCTCCTTTGCCCCCTCTACCTAGCCCCCCACCCCAACTCCCTGAGGTAATCCTTACACCGTTGTCCATGTCCATGGGTCATACATATATGTTATTTGGCTACTCTATTCCCTATGCTGTATTATATATCCCCATGACAATTCTGTAACTACCAACCTATATTTCTTAATCCCTTCACTTTTTTTGTCCATCTCTCTGACACCCCTTCCATCTGGCATTCTCTGTATCTATGGCATTTGATGGTCAAATAACCATCAAAAAGTTCTCTGTATCTATGATTCTGTTTCTGTTCTGCTTGTTTATTTCACTTTTCAGAATCAATTGTTGATTGATATGTATTTATTGCCATCTTATTATTCATATTTTTATATTCTTCTTAAAGAAGACCTTTTAACATTTCATATAATACTGGTTTGGTGGTGATGAACTCCTTCAGTTTTTTTCTTATGTGGGAAGCTCTTTATCATTCCTTCGATTCTAAATGATAGCTTTGCTGTGTAGAATAATCTTGGTTGTAGGTCCCTTTTCATCACTTTGATTATTTCTTGCAAATCCCTTCTAGCCTGCAAAGTTTCTTTTGAGAAATCAACTGACAGTTTAATGTGAGCTCCTATGTAGGTAACTAACAGCTTGTCCCTTGCTGCTTTTTTTAAAGAGTTTGCTTGTTTATTTTTTAGAGAGGGAAGGGAGGGAGAAAGAGAGAGAGAGAGAAACATCAATGTATGGTCCTGGGGGCCGTGGTCTGCAACTCAGGCATGTGCCCTGACTGGGACTCGAACCTGTGACACTCCCTTACTGCTTTTAAGATTCTTTGTTTTTAACTTTTGGCATTTTTATAGTGTGTCTTAGAATGGGTCTCTTTGGTTTCATCTTGTTTGGAACTCTCTGTGCTTCCTGCATTTGTATGTCTATTTCCTTCACCAAGTTACGGAAGTTTTTTGTCATTATTTTATCAAATAGGTTTCCAATTTCTTGTTCTCTCTCTTTTCCTCACAGCACCCCCATGATGTGAGTGTTGGTACACTTGAAGTTGTTCCAGAGGCTCCTTATATTATACTCATTTTTTTATTCTTTGTTTTTAGTTCTTATGTTCTGATTGTTTGATTTCTTATATTCCAAATCACTAATTTGATTCTCAGCTTCATTCACTCTGCTGTTAATTCCTTTTACATGGTTTTTTAAATTTAAATTACTGTATACTTTGTCCCTGACTATAATTTTTTATGTTGAGGTCCTCACTAATTTCCTTGAGCATCTTTATAACCAGTGTTTTGAACTCTGCATCTAGTAGATTCATTCCCATTTTGTTTAGTTCTTTCTTTTTGAGTTTTGTTGTGTTCTTTTATGTGGCCCATGTTTCTTTGTCTCCTCATTCTGGCAGCTTCTGTATTTGTTTCTACTTATTAGGTAGAGCTACTACATCTCCTAGGCTTGGTAGAGTGGCCTAATGTAGTAGGTATCCTACAGAGACCAGTGGCACAGCCTCCACTATTACCCAAGCTGGACACTCAAGGTGTGCCCATGTGAAGGCAATATACACCCTCCTGTTTTAGTTTAGCCTCGATTGCTGTTGGCACATCCAAGTTTAGCCACTGAGCGTGTTCTGTTTGGGGTCATACAGTATAAGCTACAAAGTGATCTGCAGATGGCTGCTCCTTGTGCTGGGCTTGGAGGTTCACAGGTGAGGCCATGCTGTGAGCCAAGGCTGACTGCTGCTGTGCCAGATCTGGAGCAACTTAGCAGGAAGAGCTCAGAAAAGAAACAGTGGGCTCTGCTAGCACTTCTGTCTGGGAGAAAGCTGCCTGCCCCCCAGCTGTCACCCTGATGATGGACAATTCTGTTCCTCCGCAGATGTTTCTGATGTCTTTCAATCTGCTGCCCCTGTGCTGAAGCTCAGAGGGAGTAAGTCTGAGTAAGTTTGTGTGTGGGCTCTTTAAGAGGAGCCACCTGAGACTCCAGCAGCTCTTGTCTCAGACAGCTTTAATCCACACTGGTTTTTACAGCCAGAAGTATGGGGACTTATCTTCTTGGCATTGGAATCATGGGCTCTGGGCCCTCATGAGGGGCTGGAACCCCTTGTTCCTGAGATATCCCTCACAATTTTTATCTACCACATGTGGGTATGGGAATAGCTATTCTGCATCTCCACCCCTCCAACCAATCTCAATGTGGTTTCTTCTTTAATTCTGTTGTTGTTTTCTTCTTTAATTCCATAGTTGCAGGACTTCCATTCAGTTTGATTTCTGACTGTTCTGAATGATAGTTGTTCTATAGTTTAGTTATAATTTTGATGTGATTGTGCAAGGAGGTGAGCCATGTTTACTATGTTGCCATCTTGACTGGAAGTCTATACTACATTTTCTAGTTCATTCAACAACTGATGGGAAATTCTGGAGAACACTCCCCATGACTTCCCTAAAGGAGAAGGTGAGACAGCATGGTTTCCTAATTATCTGTGCATCAGGAACACACAAACAACCTACTATGAAATACAAATTCCTGGGTCCCAGGCCTGGAGCTTGTGATTAAATGCCTTTGACCAACCACTGTCACTCCCTAGGTGACTCTGATACAAAGTCTTGAAGACTTTGCCTTGAGTTACATTCATGCCTGTGTGCTCTACTGTAGGGCACATAGGCATGAGTATAACTACAAAACGGTTTTAATCACAACTAAAAATCATCATTGTTAATGACAGAGCTTTGCTTCTGACAAATGGTTTCTTTAATTAACCATTTGATTGCCACTCCTTTCTATCTCTGGCCTCCTATTCAGTCCTGTCTTTTTTCCTCTAATAAATGTAAACATACCAACTTTATTGGACAACACATTCAGTAAAGGTGATGAAGGAAATTCTTGTAGCCTGAGGAATAAAATTTGTTGACCACTGAAATCCACCATAAGTTAATAAAGCATCAAGACTTTCTCCTTCTGAGATCATAATTTATTAATTAAAGCATCCTAGAATCTTATGTGAATTTCATTTGACAAACATTGATCGAAAGGCTATTGCATTTGATATACTCTACCAGGCACAGGGCCAATGAAGGTGTGTTAATCTTTGTTCCTTCCTTCACGAAGCTCACTGTGTAGCAGTGAAGAGAAAAATTACCCTTTCCCTATTTACACATCTGCATCTGGCTTTCCCCCAACAATGGTACTGTCAGCTGGCATTCTTTAAATTCGTATTAAAGTGGAGTAGAGAGGACATAAAAGAATTGAGGCCATAATTATTCTTTTCTTTGCCATTCTGGAAGACTTAATGAAATGAAAGTGAGGAGCTGGTGGCACTTCAAACAAAATTACCTTAGCCTCTAATAGCCAGCCCAGCTCTTTGCTAGGGTTAATTTTGTCTAGAGGACATTAACCATGGAGCAAACTCTTCTGTTTCCTCCCAAAGCTGTCAAATGATCCTGTATGCTAGAACAATGAGGCACCTGTGGGTTGTTCTTTTTAATTAAAAACTCTTTAATGGGGTGGACTTTCAGGCATGTACTTGTGGTAAATGCTAGATTTTGGTCCACCTCATTTTCCAAAGTCCAATTTGTAAACTGGGTTTAAAAATAGTCTCCTCATTTGAGCACACAATAAAAAATTCACAGCAGTCTCTGAAGGATGGATTTATAAGCTGTTCAGATTAGAAAGCAAGCAAGATTACAATGTGTCTGTGTATGTATAAATGTTTATAAGCACATGGAAATTGGCAGAGGACCCCTGAGAAAATGTAGGTCAACCAAGAGACTGTCAAATTGAAAGACCTTAGGCCATCACAGCTGAGAGTGGGTTTGAACAGAAAGTCCTGATCAATCTAGGGAATGAGACAGGAGCTTGCCATAGAGCTAGAAGATAACAAAACCCAGTGAGAGCACTGTTAAGCAGTTAGCAAAGTGTGAAGCTCAGCTGTATTTAGAATGCTATCCTGATATGAACTTTCAGATGGAGGGATTGTTGAAGTAACACTCTATTCACCAAGTGTGACTCTATGTCAGATAGAGGGATTCGTGGAGTAACACTCTATTCACCCAGTGTGACTCCAGGTCCTTTTAGAGCAACTGTCTCATTTCCCCTTATTTTAACACAGATCCAGGTTCCTTGCTGTAAGGACAGGGTGAGCAAAGAATTTTCACAAGAACTAGCTTCCTATACATCAGAATTTGGATGGATGATGATTGCATGTGTAAATGAGAACTGGTTTCCAGAAAATACAACTAAATGCCAGCTTCTAGCTCATTTCTCACACTAATTGTTATTTCTCAATTGAAGATTTATATATTTTAAGGCTTCCATTGATAAAATGATATCAGTTATAGCAAAAAAATAACTCCTTTATTCATTTATGTCAAGCCATTTGAGGAACTGTATTGATAACAACATTAACTTTTATGTTGTCTTTTTTATTTATTCATTCATTCATCCGACATACTTATGAGCACTTTCTATATACTAGGATTATATCAGGTTCTGGGAACACAAAAAATAGACACAATGTCTCCACTACTCAAGCTAACAATTGAAAGGGAGAAAGATGATAAGTGAATAACAAAAGGATAAGCTAAATAATTCTGTGACCTCTAACAATTTCAAAATCTCATTGATAGGTATGCACAAAGGTATATTTCTTGTTCACGGGAAGTCTACTATAGAACCATGCAATTCTCCAGGGCAGACAACAAGCCTTCCAAGTAGGAACTCAGTATATATGTGGGAAGTAAAAGCAAGATAAAGTTGAGATGTATTAGATGTGCAGGGTGAGGACCAGGGTGGTGTCAAGGATGACTCCCTGACTTGTCAAGCTGCAGAATAATGGTGTATTCACTGAAATATGAAGTGCTAGAAGGGAACTATGGTCTGAGGTCAGATTATGTTTGTATTTTGTATGTTGCAGGAAATTTCAGAGCTTGGTGTTAGATATATTGATTTTGAGTTTCCTTTGAGACACTCAAATGGAGATGCTAGGCAGGCATTTGGGGTTCAGAAGTGATATATAGCTGGAGAAATAAATTGGAAACTATGAGAAAATTGGTTGAAACCAAAGGCAGAAGCATGGATAAGGATATTTATAGAGATGGTATAGAATGAGATGAGAAGGGCGCCTAGACCTGACCTTATGTTGCAGAGGATATTGATAAGGAGGGGACTTAAGTGATGGAAAAAACCAGGAGACTGTGCTATCTTAGAAATCATAATATAGACTCTTTCAAAGAATAATCAACATAATAAAATTCTACTAAAATATCAAGTAAAATAAGAAGGAGACCTGCATTTTGGATATGATAGCACAAGTGATTAGGCACTTAGCAAGGGGTATTTTAGTGGTATAAGGGAGACAGAAGCTGTATCTTTAGCATGCTGAAAAAGAGTAAGAGACCACCAGTTAAAAATAGTTGATTGAAAATAGGTTTTTATCTCACTGTCTTCCAAAATCCTACTAAAACAAAAGTAAAATAATTTTTAAAAGGCACAAACTAACAAAGAGAAAGCAAGAGAAGATCAAAACCATTGGAGACTCTAGAAAGCTGGACTAAACTGGTAGGAAAAGCAAAGGAGCAACACAAAGAACATGCCAGATCCTACCAGAAGTCTCAAGAAATTGAGGCACTGTCCTCTGAAAGTGAGGATAAAGTGGGTTGTGAAATATAGAAGGATGAGTGGAAAATATTAAAAAAGCAGTTAAATCTTCATTTATTCCTTTTCATTTCTTACAGTTACTTAGCTGCTCCACTTTTCCATACCAACATACAATGTAAGGTTATACTCCATAGAGGGTAAAACAAGATCTCTTGACTGGAGGACTGCAGGCACAGTTGGGGATAGAGTACCTCACTGAATAAATAAAAGTTTATTTATGGAAAGTTGAGACCTTCAAGCCCTCTTCCTTGATATATGTTGTAGCCAGGCTTATATGATTAAGAAGAGATTAGCTGAGCCTTCTTTAGGAAATCTGACAAACTCATGAAAAAAGACCCACAGGTTTTTCCTAGAGAAAAAGGTCAACCATCATGTGACACTGAAGACAATCAACAGGAACCTGACCTCAGTCTTCTCTTTCTCTCTAATATTGCTTGCGTATCCCCATTGGTCAAATCCACTTGGAAGTCAAATGGCAAGGACTCTGGTTGATAGTTAAGCCTCCCAAGGTAGAAAGGGAGTGAGGAAAAATGGAGCGGTTCTGGAGGGGCCAATGGAAGACATCTTCCTCAAGGGTAAAACCTTAAGAAGGGCTAAGAAGCAGGGCATGCTTCTGGAAACTTGGGAACACAATCAGACAGAAAGGCAGGGAAGGATATCAACTGATTTTAAGTAATCACAGTTGGGAGTGTTCTGGGATGAAAATCATCTATTAGATCTGGAAGTTAAAAAAGAGACAAAATTTAGAAAGAAGTAACTTCTCTAGTTTGTTGACTCTATTTGTGGGGAGAGAGTTGAAAGGTTTTGAGTTGTTCTACAAAATTACTTTTACTTGGGATATCACTGTTTTGCTTAACCAAGATTTAGGAGTTTTAATACAAAACATAAAAGGTGTATAGATGCTTACAGGATAGTTTTATCACATGTGATAAAAGATTTACATAGCAATAAAATCAGAAATCAAAATTTCTCAAATCCCAAATTATGTCTCTTTCACCAGTAAACCTGAGACATTTGCACTGATAATACTAGACAGCTTAATCCATTTCATGGATAACTATAAAGAGTTTCACATAAAATATTCTTGTAGTGGAGGCCTCCCTAAGCTTCTTACCTTCTACCTTTTGCTTTGGAAAATACTCCAAAAACAAAGATTGTGATGGAGAAAGCTTGGCTGTGACTCAAGGGAATTGTCTTTGACATTTAAGAGGCCACATGGAGGTCTGAGAGATCCAGGTTTTTGGGCTCCAAAGATGAGCTGCATCTTCAGCATTGGCCAAGACCAGTAATTTTCAACATTTTCCATCTTATGGCACAGATAAACTAATGACTAAAATTCTGTGGCAGACCACAAAATATAGGTATTTATTCATTCACACTGGATGGCTATTGTTGTGTTGGCTATTGTCATTTTTTTAAAAATTTGACCACCTAAAGGAAAAGAGGTCAGTGCCTCTGACTAGATAGTCAGATACTGCATGTTTTAAAAGTTTTTGCAGCTCACTAGTTGAACATTGCTGTTATATATAATGGATTTGGCATGAATAAGTTGGGTACTTTGCAGCATGCATTAACTATTTTGATGCACTAAATAAAGAGCACTGACATACATTAAAGACAGTGACCCACTCTACTGCCACCCTACAATACAATTCCACAGGTCTTGCTTGCCTTGAACATGGAAAATTCATTCCTATCTCAGGACATTTACAGTTGTTGTTATAGTTGATGTTTCTTTTTTTTTGGCATGGCCTTTTCTCTAGTCTTCATATTGCAGGTTCCTTCTCAACATTCAGGTTTCTGCACAACCTTATCAAAAAAATCACTTTTACAGTAGGAAACACCAGTCCTAGGTTGATCATAAAGAACTACTAATCAAAGTCACATACATAGTATTTACCATATGCCAAATTCTACACCTATGTACTTATTTAATCTTTATATTGACTTTATGTAGACTATACCATTGTTATTGCTCCATTGTACATGAGGAAATGGAAATACAGACAAGTTAAGTGAAATTGCCTAAATACCTGTAGCTAGTAATTAGTGAATCTGAAAGTTGAATTCAGATAGTTGGTGCCAGGACACATGCTCTTAACAAATATGCCATACTTCCTCTTGAAATGAAGTATCATAAAAATGCAGCTACCGGTAGACAAATATGAAGAGGGTTATTATCAGTTCTATTGAATTCTAGGAAACCAATATTTTATGTTATCTGTTTAGTGATCATATCTATTATGTCCATTTCCATGAATTTCCTTAATGATTGAAACTGATCTATAAATACTTAAGAATTAGGGATAATGGACTATAATTTACAAGGAATTTACCTTCATCAACTAAAAAATCTAAAATGTACTAAATAGGTGAAAAACTTTCATCCATAAAAGTTCAATTATGTTTAAGGTTTTTTTACATGATATATTTGAAGGCAATGTAAAAGGACCATTAATTCTTCATTCTATATTTTTCCTTCTATTAACCCTATCATTTTTAAAACCACATTCTGTAACTTCTAAGAAAAACACAGACTTCTATATTAAGATAAAGAATAGTTAATGGGACTTCCAGCCAAGATGGAGGCTTAGGTAGCTATGCTTTGCTTCTTCAAACAACCAAAAGAAATGTAACAACCAATTTAAAAACAAAAAACAACTAGAACTGTCAGAAAATAAAACTGTATGGAAGCCCAGCAACCAAGGAGTTGAAGAAGAAACATTCATCCAGACTAGTGAGAGGGGTGGAGATGGGCAGCTGAGGTAGGGAGGATGCAAGGTGATAGTTGGCAGACCTGGCAAGTGAGGCAGCAGATGGCAGTCAGGGCAGTCTCACATTTGTGTGGGGATAAACTGGGAGGAACAACTGGGGAGTGAGACACATGGTGCAACCCAGGGTTCCAAACCCCAGGTAAATAAAGCCTCAAAACCTCTGGCTGTAAAAACCTGTGGGGGTTGCAACAGTAGCAGAAAGAGTCTCACAGGACAGTCCATTGGAGGAGTCCATAGGGTCCTAGAATGTATACAAGCCCACCCACCTGGGAATTAGCACCAGAGCAGTAACTCAAAGGGTAAGATTCACTGTGGGAAGTGAGGCAAGAGCTGAGCAAACAGCATTGTTCCCTCTGTGACCATTCCCCCAAATATAGCACCACAATGTAGTGAAGTGGGTTGCCCCACCCTGGCAAGTACCTAAGGTTCCACCCCTTACAATATAACACATGTGCTAAGACAAAGAAATAAGGCCCAAATGAAAGAACAGATCAAAACTCCAGAAAAAGACCTGAGTGATAAGGAAATAGATAACTTATCAGATGCAGAGTTTTAAACACTGGTAATCTGGATGCTCACAGAAATGATTGATTATGGATGCAAAATAAAGGAAGAAGTGAAGGCTATACAAAGTGAAATAAAGAAAAATGTACAGGAAACCAACAGTGAATGGAAGGAAACAGGGACTCAAATCAACAATTTGGAACAAAAGGGAGAAATAAACATCCAACTGAACAGAATAAAGAAACAAGAACTCAAAAAAATGAGGAAAGGATTAGAAACCTCTCAAACAACTTTAAACATTCCAACATCTGAATCATAGGGGTACCAGAAGGAGAACAGGAAGATCAAGAAATTCAAAACTTATTTGAAAAAATAATGTAAGATAACTTCTTACATTACAATCTAGCAAAGGAAATAGACTTCCAGGAAGTCCAAGAAACTCAGAGAGCCCAAACAGGTTGGACCCAAAGAGGAACACACCAAGACACATCATAATTAAATTACCCAAGATTAAAGATAAGGAGAGAATCTTAAAAGCAGCAAGAGAAGAAAATTACCTACAAAGGAATTCCCATAAGATTATCAGCTGATTTCTCAAAAGAAACCTTGCAGGCAAAAAGGGGCTGGAAAGAAGTATTCAGAGTCATGAAAAGCAAGGACCGACATCTAATATTATTTTATCCAGCAAAGCTATTATTTAGAATGGAAGGGCAGACAAACTGTTTTCCAGATAAAGTAAAGTTAAAGGAGTTCATCATTACTGCACCCTTATTATATGAAATGTTAAAGGAACTTATCTAAGAAAAAGAAGAAGATCAAAACTATTAATAGTAAAATGGCAATAAACTCACACCTATCAAAACAGAGCCTAAAAAAAAATACAAAAACAAACTAAGCAAGCAACTAGAAGAGGGACAAAAATCACAGAATTGGAGATCGTATGGAGGGTTATCTGCAGGGAGGAGGAAGGAGGGGAATAGGGGAAAAGTTACAGGGAATAAGAAGTATAAATGGGACTTCCAGCCAAGATGGAGGCTTAGGTAGACACACTGTGCCTCCTCGCACCACCAAAATAAGGACAACAAAAATTTAAAAACAAAAAAACAACCAGTACTGACAGAAAATTGAACTATATAGAAGTCCAACAACCAAGGAGTTGAAGTACACATATTCATCTAGACTGGTTGGAGGGGCAGAGTGGGGCAGCTGGGTGGAGAGGACTTGAGGCAAAGCAGCAGCTGGTGGACCCAGTGAGGCTTTGGATTGTGGGGAGGGGCGCGGTGCACAAGGCAGCTAGCAGATCAGGTGGTCCCACATTGGCGTGCAGATAAACAAGGTGAAACTGTGCAGCAAAACAGATTGTGTAACCCAGGGCTCCAGCTCAGGGAAATAAAGCCTCAAAACTCTGATTGAAAACACCTGTGGGGGTTGAGGTGCTCAGAGATACTCCCAGTCTCACAGGAGAGTTTGTTGGAGAGACCCACAGGGTCCTAGAACATACACAAGCCACCCACCCAGGAATCAGTACCAGAAAGGCCCAGTTTGCTTGGGGGAAGTGGCAGAAGGGACTGGAATCCAGCAGAGAGCGGAGTAACCACCATTGTTCCCTCTCAGACCCTTCCCCCACATACTGTGTCACAACCCAGAGGCTGGGTTGCCCCTCCCAGGTGAAGACCTAAGGCTCTGCCCCTTACTACATAACAGGTACATCAAGACAAAAAAAAAAAAAATGGCCCAAATGAAAGAGCAGATCACAGCTCCGGAAATAATACAACTAAGTGACAAAGAGATAGCCAACCTATCAGATGCACAGTTCAAAGCACTGGTGATCAGGATGCTCACAGAATTGGTTGAATTTGATGAAAAAATAAATGAAAAATTAGATGAAAAAATAAAGGCTATGCTAAGTGAAATAAAGGAAAATGTACAGGGAACCAGTAATGATGGGAAGGAAACTGGGACTCAGATCAATGGAATGGACCAGAAGGAAGAAAGAAACAACCAAACAGAAAAGAAGGAAGAAACAAGAATTCAAAAAAATGAGGAGAGACTTAGGAACCTCCAGGACATCTTTAAATGTTCCAACATCCAAATATTAGGGATACCAGAAGGAGAAGAGGAAGAGCAGCAAGTGGAAAAGTTATTTGAACAAACAATGAAGGAGAGCTTTTCGAATCTGTCAAAGGAAATACTTCTAGGAAGTCCAGGAAGCTCAGAGAGTCCCAAAGAAGTTGGACCCAAGGAGGAACACACCAAGACAGATGATAATTACATTACCCAAGGTTAAAATGAAGGAGAAAATCCTAGAAGCAGCAAGAGATAAGGAGAGAGTTACCTACAAACTGTCAGCTGATTTCTCAAGAGAGACCTTACAGGCAAGAAGCGGCTGATAAGAAGTATTCCAAGTCATGAAAGGCAAGGACCTACATTCCAGATTGTTCTATCCAGCAAAGCTATCACTTAGAATGGAAGGGCAGATAAAGTGCTCCTCAGATAAGGTCAAGTTAAAGGAGTTCATCATCACCAAGGCCCTATTATATGAAATATTAAAGGGACTTATCTAAGAAAAAGAAGATAAAAAACATGTACAGTAAAATGACAGCAAACTCACAATTATTAACAATCACATCTAAAACAAAAAGAAAAACAAACTAAGCAAATGACTAGAACAGGAACAGAACCACAGAAATGGAGATCACATGGAGGGTTATCAACAGTAGAATTGGTGGGGGAGAGAGAGGAAAAGGTACAGAGAATAAGTAGTATAGATGGTAGGTAGAAAATAGACAGTGGGGGGGGTAAGAATAGTATGGGAAAAGTAGAAGCCAAAGAACTTGTAAGTATGACACATGGACATGAATTAAAGGGGTGAAATGTGGATGAGAGTGGGTGTGAAGGGTGGAGGGGAGTGAAAGGGGAAAATGTGACAACTGTAATAGCATAATTAATAAACTGTACTAAAAAAATTTTTAAAGAAGTATAAATGGTAGGTACAAATAGACTGGGGGAGATTAAGAATAGTATGGGAAATGGAGAAGCCGAAGAACTTATATGTATGACCCATGGACATGAACTAAAAGGGAGGGGAGGAATGTTGGAGGGAATGGGAGTACTGGGTGGAGGTGGATAATGGGGGGAAAGAAATGGGAAAACTGTAATAGTCTAATCAATAAAGTATACTTTAAAAAAGAATAGCTAGTGGTTTCCTATATACCCTTTTCTATATTCTCATTGAAATACAACTACACTGAAAGAAACACATAATTACAATAGTAGTGGCAATAGGGAATGCTGTCAATAAAATACCAGATATACTAACCAAGCATTGACAGAACACAAGATGAGGATATGAGGCAATTTTCCACTACTCTCTATGGAGCAGGCCTGCCTCAGGTTTGGGAACATTCTCTGATCAAAATGAGGAAAGCAACATGCAGAGGCTATGCTGTGCAGCAGGCAGAACCTCCTTCCTACCCACTTCTACCAAATTAAAGAATACCTTTCTTTTCCATACTTAGACACATTCATTTTCAAAACTGTTTGAGGTGAGAAATACAGATTTGTGATGAGGCAGCATACCTGGGATAAAAAAATCTATTGTAAGAGGAGGAGAAGGAAGAGTCTGTGGCAACCATACAAATGCGGAAAAGAAAGTTTTTCTTGAACTGTTTCTGGAAAGGGATGATCTATAGACTGCATCAGATTATCAAAGCATAAATTCCTCTTCACACTAATGCATGATGGGAGAGAAGATCCTTTTACAATGCAGCACAGTCAAATACGTATCAATGACCACCAGACTTGGGAAATTAGAAAAGGATCTGTATAAAATAATCCAGGCCAATATTTTATGCGAGGGGAAATTTTAAGTGCAAGCAGATAATCTAGTCACAAAATAGGTGTCTGAAAAACAGGGAGACAGTCTAGAAGATAACATTTATGCTAAAGTGGCTGAAGAACTGGTATATTGAAAATATTCAAGACTTCCAGTCAAGATGGCAGCATAGGTAAACATAGTTCACAACCACATCAAAATTACAACTAAATTCTTGAACAACCATCATTCAGACCCATCCATCATAAACTGAATTGAATGGAAGACTGATAACTATGGAATTAAAGAAACCACATCCATCCAGACTGTTAGTAAGGGGCACAGATGCAGAACAGGCTGCTCCCACATCCATGTGTGGTGGATAAAAATTCAGGGGGGTATCTCAGGAACAAGGAGTCCCAGCCCAACACCAGCCCAGCCCCTCAGCCCAGGGTTCCAGGTGCCAGGAATAAAATTCCCCATAACTTCTGGATGCAAAAACCAGTGGGGGCTAAGCTAGTGGAAGAAACTTCTAGAGTCCCAGGCAGTTCCTCTTAAAGAATCCACACACAGACTTACTCAGATTTACTCCTTCTGAGCTTCAGCACCAAAGTAGCAGCTTGAAAGGCACCAGTGGCATACAGGGAGGAACTGAAGTGTCTGGCACTAAATGAGACCTGGCGGACAGCTTTCTCCAAGACAGAAAGGTGGGCAGAGGCTGTTGTCCCTTTTCTGAACCCTCCTTCACAGAGCCAAGAGGCAGAAGCCATATCTGAGACTCCTTCAACCTGGCTTGCATTTGCCCTGCCATGGAGATTCCCTGACACTCCATCCCACTTAACATATAGGCTCACCCAAGCTGTTAACAGAGACTTTTCCACATAAATGGCTGGTCTTGGCTCATGCTTCACAACTTCCTAAATGCTTTCAAATAAGTTATAGCTGTCCTCAGCCCCTAGCCCCTGTAACTCTGGCTAAGTGGTCCCAACCTTGTACTAGCAGCAGTCGTCCTATATTCATAGATTGGCTTTGCCTGGGAATCTCCAAGCCCAGCACAAGTAGCAGCCATCTCAGATTGCTTTATAGCTCATACAGGGTGGCCCCAGGCAGAACACATGTCAGGTGTTCCCTTGACATGAACCACCCAGGAAAATCCAGAGTCTCGGCACCCAGTGGAAAGCTACAGACCACGTAGGAGCACTACCACCCTGTGCATGCACAGCTGATTCTCCACAGAGGGTGGAAGTTGGTGGTCAGTGGTCATAGCCAGTCCTTGCAGCTGACTGGCATGGGTAAATCTCTCCCATTGACTTGCCAACAGCAATGAAGGCTCAACTACAAGAGGAAGGTGTGCTCAGCCCACAAGAAGGGCACAACTCAAGTAGACAGCTTGGGTGATAGGGGAGGCTGTGCCACTGAACCCTATAGGACACCCACTGCATTAGTCCATGCTTCCAAGACAGGGAGTCATAGCAGCTATACCTGATACATAGAAACAAATGTAGGGAGACTGCCAAAAAGAGGAGGAAAAGGAACATGGCCTAAATGAAAGAGCAGACCAAAACTCCAGAAAAAGAACTAAGCGGAAGGAAGATAAGCAATCCATCAGATGCAGAGTTCGAAACACTGGTTATAAGGATGTTCAAAGAACTTAGTGAGGACCTTAAAAGCATAAAAAGGATCCAGTCAGAAATGAAGGATTCACTGATTGAAATGAAGAACAATTTACAGGGAAACAACAGTAGAGTGGATAAAGCTGAGAATCAAATCAATTTTTGGAATAAGAAAGCAAAAAGCAATCATCAATCAGAACAAGAAAAAATAGCATCTGAAAAAAAATCGAGGTTAGTATAAGCAGCCTCTGGGACAACTTCAAGTCAACCAACATTTGCATCATAGGGGTGCCAGAAGATGAAGAAAAAGAGCAAGAAATTGGAAACCTACTTGAAAAAATAATGAAAGGAAATGTCTCTAATTTGGTGAAGGAAGTGCACATGTAAGTCCAGGAAGCACAGAGAGTCCCAAACAAGATGGACACAAAAAGGCTCACTCCAAGATGCATAATTAAAATGCTAAAAGTTAAAGATAAAGAGAAAGTCTTTTCTCAGCAAGAAAAAAAGCAGTTAGTTACCTACAGGGGAGTTCCCATAAGACTGTCAGCCGATTTCTCAAAAGAAACTTTGCAAGCTGGAAGGGATTGGCTACAAATACTCAAAATCATGAAAAGTAGGGACCTATGGCCATGATATCATTTCAAATCAAAGGGAAGATAAAGAGCTTCCCAGACAGGAAAAATCTAAAGGAGTTCATCATCACCAAACCATTATTATATGGAATGTTAAAGGGACTTATTTAAGAAAAAGATCAAAACTATGAACAATACAATGGCAATAAATACGTATCTATCAACAACTGAACCTAAGAAACAAACTAAGCAAAGAAGAACAGAGATAGAATCATGGATACAGGCAGCATTTAGATGGTTGCCAGATGAGGTGGGGGTATAGGAGAATGGGTGTAGAGGTGAGGTGATTAAGAAGTATGAATAGGTAGCTACAGAATATCCATGGGGATATAAAGTATAGTGTAAGAAATGGAGTGGCCACAGCACTTATACTAATGACACATGGACATGAACAATGGTGTGGGGGTTGCCTGAGGGAGAGGTTGCTGCTGATTGGTAAGCAGCAAAGGGGAAAAATTGGGACAACTGTAGTAGCACAATCAATAAAATATAATTAAAAAGAAAAAAGGAAGGAAAACAGTATTTCAGTGAAATTGCTGGAAAGGTTAATATGTGTCATTTCAATAGTGAAACAGCTCTGAGTGAAAACCAGAGAATAGCTTTGGGAGGGCTTGGCTTGAGTAGAGTAGAAAAGGACCTCAGATATAATTAAACTACCACACTATTGAGTGAACCATTTCCACCAACACTGAAGTAAACCAGAAGGAAGGCAGAACATTGAGTAGAAAGAACTTTTATAAGCTAAGTGCCAGAAACTTCTGTGAATGGTGGGGTATAATAGTCTGCTAGGGCTGCTTTAAAATGTCATGCACTTTTGGCTTAAGAAATAGAACATTATTTTACCACAGTTTTGTAGTCTAGAATTTCAAGATCTAGGAGCTGGCAAGGCAGGTTTCTTCTGAGATCTCTCCTTGGTTTGTAGGTAGCTGTCTTCTTCCTGTCTTCACAGGATCTTCCCTCTGTATGTCTGTGTCCTAATTTCCTTTTCTTATAAGGACACCAGTCATATTAAATTAGGACCCACCTAAATGACCTCAGTTAACCTTAATTACCTCTTTAAAAGCCCTATCTGTAAATACTGTCACATTCTAAGGTACCAGGGATTAGGACTTTAACATATGAATTTGGGGATGGCCACACAATTCAGCCCATAACAGGGAGTTACCAGGAGTTTGATAAGGGACAAGAACTAGGAGGAACAGAGTATGGTATATCAAATGAGGTGAACAAAATGAAGGAAAAATGAGTGCTGGTGACAGTGTGGTATGATGAGACACTAACTTTACCAACCGAGTTGTATATGGTATGAAGAAGGAAAAGGATCTCCATTTGAGAAAGTGATCCCTAAAATCACAACCTCAATGGTGAGTTAGGTAAGGCCAGCAAAACACACACACACACACACACACACACACACACACACACACACTTAGTAAATAAGTTGAAGCTTTAGGGAAAAGAAATTTTAGTCAAAGTGGTATAGTAGATTCATATTTTCTTGCACTGCCACTTCCCTAAACACATGCCAATGTGATCAAATAGAAAAAGCACAAAAACAACATAGCCAGGCTTTTAAAGAAATAAATATCACCCTGGAGTAGGAGCAGAGCAGAAACATCAATGGCTAAGCACAGACCTGCTGAGTGCTAATGCAGATGCTAGAAGGTGGTAGAATATTCATCATCTCTGGGAATAAAAATGCCCTAAGGATTGGGGTTGGTCCCCCATCTCTCTTTAGAGAAGCTATTAAAAAAAATCACTTGGCTTTCATGAAGTTTACCAATGAGTTCCATTATACTAAATCCAGCAGTCAGTTTTTATCCCTTTTATTCTTTTCCCATTATTACCACTTGATGTTTCATCACTTTTCCTCTCTTTTTTGAATGCTCTTTGCAGTTCATTTACCTTCTCCTATTGTAATGGTTTCTTCATTTAGCTTCTCAAAAACCACTCCTTCCTAACTTCTCATACTTTGCTGACCTCCTCTTTGCTTCCTTCTGGCTCCTCTTCATTTCTCCCCACCTTGCAATGTGTGCCTCACCCAGAGCTTGAACCCTCAGCCCTATCTATTCTCTTCTCTGATTATATTCTTTCTCTCCATGATTTCACTCATGCATGGCCCAACTACCACATGTTCAAACTTCTGGATTACACATCTGTACCGAACTCCTGAGCATGATCCAACTTTCCATGTCACATCCACTTGGATATCTTGTAGGCATTCTAAATAAATATTTCCAAAATTGAACTGTTGCTCTCTTCCCTTTCCCGCTACATCTTCCTTTACCCCTTAGAGCCCAAATCTGATCTTCCCCCCAGTCTTTGCCTTAGTAAACAACAACACATCCTCCCAATTGCTTAGAAGATAATTATTGGAGTTGCCCTTGTTTCCTCTATGTCAATTTTATTCTACATCTAATCCATTTAGTTTTATATTCAAAATACTTCTCCTTATCTCCATTGCTTCCACCCTGATTGCTCACTCCACTGGCGCCCTTGCAAAGGGGCTCCTGCTTCAAGGTCTTTTTACTTGTTTCCTCTGCCTACAATTCTCTCTTCCTATTTCAGGTCTTTGCTCAAATATTACTTTTTCAATGAGGCCTTCCCTTATCATTATATTTAGATAACTAGGGTGATGACTATGCAGCAGATCTAGAAAACAGTCCAAATTAGAATGTGAAGGCAAGTGCCCAAAAAGAATGTCTTCAAATGTAACAAACAGTGCTATTCATGATATGGAAGGCCCTCATAATGAGGCAAAGTCAGGCAGTTGCTTTCATGTCAACAAGAAAAACAACAGTTGGGAATGTAAATGACATCAACATTGATCATGTAAAAGTCACATTCCAGCTGACTGAGGCAGATGTTTAGGGAGGGTAGTAAGGAGTTGAAGGGTAGGGAGCACCCTCACAGAATACTGGCCAAATTTATTGAGAATTCACTTAGCACCAGGCTCTTGCTAAACACTTTAAATGCATTCTCTAATTTATTCTTCATAACAGCCTTATAAAATAGGTATTAATAATTATTCCCATCATAAAGACATATTGAAGAATCTAAATATAGTACTTAAGGTTGATTATTAAGAAAGGGATATAAGTATATTATTTAGAGTTATAAAATCAATTAGTAAATGGATAATTAAAAATAAAACTTTTTAGGAGTGGAAGAAATACTACAAATATGTGAAATTCCTATTTTTTCATAGCAGGGAGTCAATATACTGTTTGAAGTTGATGTATCAAGAGGTGAAGGCATCTAGCACATTCCCTGGGGTGACAATGGAGGGAGCCACAAGAAGAACTAAAAAGAGTAAAGGAAGGAGATCGAAGATGCAGTTGGGGGAGGAGATATTTATTTTCTATATTATTATTTCTGTACTATTTAAATTTTATTATCAATACATATATTACATTTATAATAATAATGTTTGAAGTGCACAAGCAAGGATATGACAGAGCAGCTATGGAGACAGGGTGGCAGTAGTGGTGACATGCAGAAATCAGGAGGGTCCCCAGCTGTTTGGAGTAAAACTCTAGAAATGGGAGCCAGCTCAGCTCTGGGCTCTGCAGAGTGGTGTCTCTTGCCCGCCCCATGCCTTTCCCTCACCATGAGCTCCATGCCATACTCAACACCTGTAGGCATTGGAGAGGACTTCTAGCCTTGACATGAAATCTTCCATTTTCATGTCTGTGTAGTACTTTCTCTGGTCACTAAGCATATACATATATATGTAATTGTATATGTATATAAGAGTAAGTGGGATATACCTCTCATATTACACATGCCCATGAGGGGAGAACTCCATGTTGTCCATCAGAAGACTGGTACTTGGGGTCCAGATGGGCAGTTCAGGCAGAGTGAAGTCTCCTAAAAGAAAAGTGCTGGACCCTTTATCACAGGGTCACTGGCAAATACACTAATTTCTACAACTGAATTCTTCTCAGACAGCCCTGGACAAGGTCATCTTCCATCAAGGTTGTATCATTTTGATTACATGCTATTTTAAATGGCCATATAATTAACTGATGGGGCTACTCTCTTAGACTTGGCTGTCATTGAAGTGTTTATACCTTAGCACAGAGTTGCACAGGTGGAACATTTCACCCCCAAACAGATTTGAATGCAGAGAACCCTTCTTTTTAAGGAGCAAAGAGAATTGCTTTTCTGCAAAGACCCATGAAGTGATAATTTACCTTAAGCCTAAAGGAAGGAGGTTTTACAGAAGATTGCAACTAGTGAATCATTCTGTCATGAAATCGATCTCTGCATCTGATTAGTTTTCTAGTAACACTTGGAGAGAGAAAATGTTGTTGGCAAAGTAGTAAATATCTGGGAGCTCAGAGATTTAAACATTATCAGCCATTCAGAAACAAACAGCAGCAATTTAGTACAATGGAGAAAAAGCCTTTGGTCTAATTACTTCCGCTAGTAAAGCTACCATTTTTCTTCCCACTGATTTATTTAATTTCACAGCATAAGCTCAATTAATTTCTTTTTACTAAGAGGTCATGTATATTCATATCTTCACTACAAATATTTTGAAATGCCTACCAGCTATGCAATACTTTGTTAACTCTGGTACCTGAAGTTACTATATACACAAGATTACAAATGCAATAGTTGGTACATGGAAGTCACTCAGCAATGGGGGAAAATTGGGGCAATTGTAATAGAACAACAATAAAAATAAATAAATAATATGATAAAATTGAATCATATAAAATAAATATCAGTAATAGTTTAGAAAGAGAACGTGCTTAGACTATCCAATGAATAAATATAAAACAGTCGGGTTAAATGTCAAGACATTGACCAGAAAACTGTAGACCTACAAATAATTAAACTTTTGAATGAAGGGAGCAGATATATAATAATTAAATATCACTGAAACTCTAGGTCACAGTAAAGGAATTTTGTTTTTGAAATTTTCCCCTTTTGCATATTTCAACTACAAGTTCTCACCAAAGAGGTTTCTGTGTTTCTACTGACATGATACCAGCAAACAGAACTGAGAGAGCTGACAGCTTACCCTGCCCTTTGGGTACTTAGCACAGTTAAATGGCCAGGTGTAGACTAAGATTCAAAGCCCAAGCAGTTATCTAGGTATCAGGGAAAAATAGGTAATCAAGGGGTATATTTAGTTATTAATAGCACTTATTTTCATAATTCAATTGAATTCATCCTCACCTTCTAAATTTTGTTTTACAGAACCAGAATCATCCTATAGCTGCCGTATCTAAAAACACTCTTGGAGCAGAATAATCCGATATGCAACCTTAGCTGCAATTCCTGCCAAATTTAATAGCCTTACAGTTTTATCTCCTTCATCTTACTCCTTCATCTGGCATTCTTAGGCAGAAGAACTAAGGAGAAAGGATTTTGTATATAGCAATGAGCATTGAGAAAGATAAAAGAAAGAGGGCAGTATTTTTCTTCCTACTTATTCTGGGGCATTTTATTTATTTTTAACTACTCAACAAAGCCTGCAAGATACTGTGAGATATGTACATAAAATAAGAAGGCAGAGAAAGTCACCAATTTAATAAAAGGCTACATTCTAAAAGTAGCCTGGCAAGGTTGTGACACACTCAGTTTCTAATAGCTATATGCACCTGGCTTCACATCCCACTTCTGTCACTTACAAGCTGCACAATCTGTAAAACAGATGAAATAATACCTCACATTCCAGAGGGCTGGTGAGACTAATAAGAAGTAAATGTCCAGCTCAGAGCGTTTGAGGCCTGATGCATAATAAGTAATCAATAAATAGCTATTTTTACTCAAAAAAATTTGGTTTTGGAACATAGTTTACTCTTTCCCTTAGACAAGAGGGTATGAACAGTGGTTAGAATTCCAGGTGAACCTATTTTAGTCATAATGGGCATAGCCCAGCATTAATAGTGTTATAAAACCAAACAACCAAATTCAGAGCATCACCAGCTGTCACTTCCATGAGCATGTTACCCTCCAACCCTCATGGCCACCTTCCCAGAACAGACTCTGTCTCCTTCTAGGGCCTCCAGAGGTTTGGAGATGGGGAGTCCTGACCCAGCTGTCAGGGCTGCATCGGGGAGGTGATCCTGACTACACAAGCCAGAAGTCTGTGCCTTTGCTGCAGAGACAGTGGTACACCAGGTGTGGCTTTAAGACACCTTGGATCAAGAATGCCTTGGGTTTGGGGGAGACTTCCAGAGCTTGGCACTGATAGGGCATTGCTCAGTGAATCAAACAACAGCTCAAGGCTAGACCCGGGAACAACTTTTTCCTTGAGCAATTTACCACCCTTCTTGTTCACAGTGCTTAGAATATTTAAGAAATTAATAAAGGCTAATTAACTTAAAATTACAAAAGGCCCCTCACAGTTGGCCTCCTCAATTTACCATGTTTGTTTCTGTCTCTGTGACTTGACAGTCTTCTTTTTGCCTGAAATGTTCTCCCTTCCAATCCTTCCATGTGAACAAATAGTCACTGTTGAAGACCCCACTCAGAGGCCATTTTCTCCCAGCATCCTCCTGGTTCCCCCAAAGGCAGCCTTTCTGTGGTGGTACCCACAGCACTCCTCACACAGTTCTCTCCTTTCATCATGGTTTTTCACGTGCTATTACTCAGTGCTTTCAGGAGTTCATGTGCATGGGAACCATTTGGGAAGCTTGTAAACAGAGAAGATCCTTGGACTTAACCCCAGGTACTCAGTAATAAGGGAGGGATCTAGGAATCTACTTGGTTCACAAACTCCCTGATGGTTCTGATAGAGGGGAAAGCACAGTGTTGGAAATAGCATCCAGACAGAGACACAACTGTACTTGCTGCTCTCTTCCCACTAGTGCCCCAAACATAGTGGATTCTCAATAAAGGGAAGCAGTAAAAATGTGGGCATTCATCTATCAACAAACAAATGTTTTCTGAGTGTATACTTACTCAACAAGGCCCTACCAATAGTGAAGTTGGTAGTCATCAAAATCCAATACAGAGCAAGAAAACAGGTGCATGCAATCAATGGAAACAAATATATCTAAGACTTCCAGATTACCTTGCCAAAGAGCCAGTGGTTCTCAGCTGTGTCTGCATACTGAAATGCCTTGGCCTCCATCTCTAATGCTCCTGAATTTGTCTGAGATTGAGCATATGCACTAAGATTTTTACCACCACCCCCCTCCAGGTGATTCTTCTGTGTAGCCAGGTTTGAGCATCACTGCTCCAGGCTCACTGAGTACATTACTTGTACCTTTCCTAAACTAGTTATATTGCCTTACTTTCCCAATCCACTTCCTGATCTCCTCCTCTCGTCTTTAACCCAATTCCTAAGCTGCTTGAAGTCATATACCAAATCACATTCACCTTCTATTTCCATATAGTGCCCATAACAGGAATCTATACTTAGGAATTATGATATTGTGATTTATAGTAAGAAATATATATTTGGTTACCATCCCATTCCTGCCACAGAGCTCCTAACACCCTTATAATTTCCTAAGTGGTGAGAGTGATAAAGAGGTCTTATGTTAATGAGGTGAAGTTTGGAAAGCCCCCAAATAATAGAAGGTTGGGGACTGACTACTGGGGGGCCCAACTATGTGAGTAAAGGATTGGAACTTTAAGTTCTATTTCTCTGACCACCAGGGAAGGGAAAGTAGATGGAGCTTGAATCACTTGCCAATGGCCAACAATTTAATCAATCATGACTGTAATGAATTCCCCATAAAAATCCTTAAGAACAGAGTTAAAGGGGTTTTTGTATTGGCCAAAAACTCCTTTACATGTGGAAGTGTTAAGAGAGTCACTCACGATAAGAGGACATGAAAGCTTTGCCCCCTTACCCCATACTTTGCCCTATGTATCTCTTCCATATGGCTGTTCCTGAGTTATATCTCTTCATAATAAGATGGTAATCTAGTAAGTACACTATTTTTCTGAGTTCTGTGAGCCACTCTAGCAAGTTAATGGAACTCCAGGAGAGGGGTTGTTGGAACCAGGGACCTATAGCTGAGTGATCAAAAGCATAGGTGACAACTTGGACTTATGTATGGCACCCAAAGCATTGTGAGGGTGGGAGCCATGTGAGAATGAAAGAGGAACACAAGAGGAAGACTGAGTTTTTCTAAATAAGAGGAGAGCAGTAAAAGTTTGTAGAATTCAATGAATGAAAATACTATGTATGGGACTTAAATATCACCCCTCAGTGCTCAATAACCACAAATGAGTTGGGCCAAAAAAACATTTCAAGAAACTGGACTAGAGCATGACTCAAGATTCTGAGTAGGAATGTTTGAAAAAATAGAAAGTTTGCCATTTGAGCATATAAGGAGTCTAAGAAAAGCTTTAAAATGACAATAGACCCAACAACAAAGAACAGCAGGTGTGAACCAAAGGGAGCTCTTTATGTACCTGGCATGGAAGAAACCCGGGGGACAGCAAATACACTGGAGCAAAGCCTGTCTGTTGTCAGCACCATGAACAAGGGCATTTCTGAAGGAGTTATAAATGAGGTAATGAAGGAACCACAGGAGGACTGTGAACCAAATCATCAATCAAAGTGATTTTCCTCTTTTTAAATTGAAGTATAATTAACATACAGTATTATATTAGTTTCATATATACAACATAGTGGTTTGACATTTGTATACATTGCAAAATAAAAACCACAATAAGTCTAGGACTTCAGGTCAAGATGATGGTATAGGTGATATGGCTCACCTCTTTGCACAACCACATCATAACTACAACTAAAATATAAAATAACCATCACCCAGAACCATCAGAAATCGAGTTGAATTGAAGTCTGTCAACTACAGAATTAAAGAAACCACATTCATCCAGACTGGTAAGAGGGCTGCAGACATGAAATGGGCTTGTCCCTCACTCATGTGTGCTGCATAAAAATTTTGGAGGGATATCTCAGGAGCGAAGAGTCCCAGCCCCTTACCAGGGCCCCAGCCCAGGGTTCCAGTGCAAGGAACATAAGTCTCCACAACTTCTGCCTGGAAAAACCAGCAAGGATTGAGTTGGTGAAAGAAACTGCTGGAGCCCAAGCAGTTCCTCTAAAAGAACTCACACACATACTTATCTACTAAGACTCATTCCTTTGAGCTCCAGCACTGGTACAGCAGCTTGAAACACACCAGTGGCATATACAGAAGAGAGGCCATCAAGGCAAGCAGAGGCTATCATCCCTTGTTTAAACCCTCCTCCCACAGAGCCAGTAAGCTGATGCCATATCTGAGTTTCCACAAACCTGGATAATACTGTTTGCCCCACCATGGAGATTCCTGAGACTCAGTCCCACCCAAGCTGCTTTTCCATATGAATGGCTGGTCATGGCTCATGGTTCACAACTTCCTAAATCCTCTCAAACAAGCAACAGCCAGCCTCAGTGAGCCACCAGTCCCTGTACCTCTTAATAAGTGGCCCCAACCTAGAACTAGCAGCAACCAGCCTAGATTCACAGCTTGGCTTTGCCTAGGAAATCTCCAAGCCCAGCACAAGTAGCATCCAACTCGGAAGGCTTTATAGCTCCAGCGGGGTGGCCTGAGGCAAAAGACAGGTGAGGGCTGACCTTGGCCTGTACCACCTGGGATACCCCAGGGCCAATGCACCCAGTGGACCACTATAGTCCATGTAGGAGTACCACGACCCTGCCCCTGCACAGCTGATCCTCCACAGAGGGTGGAGGTTGGTGGTCAGTGGTCAGAGCCAGTCTTTGCAGCTGACTCTCTGGGCAAATCCCTCTGATTGATCTGCCAGCAGCAACCAAGGTTCAACTGCAAGAGGAGGGTATCCTCAGCCCAAATGAAGGGCACGTCTCGATTACCCAGCTTGGGTCATAGGAGAGGCTGTGCCACTGGACCCTTCAGGATGCCTACTACATTAGGTCATACTACCAAGACACAGAGTCAAAGTAGCTCTACTTAATACATAGAAACAAACACAAGGAGGCTGCCAAAACAAAAGGACAGAGAAACATGGCCCAAATGAAAGAACAGATCAAAACCCCCAAAAAGAGCTAAACAAAATGGAGATAAGCTATCTATCAGATGCAGACTTCAAAACACTGGTTATAAGGACACCCAAGGAGTTTAGTGAGAACCTCAAAAGCATAAAAAAGACCCAGTCAGAAATGAAGGACTCACTAATTGAAGTAAAGAACAATTTACAGGGAAACAACGGTGAAGTGGATGAAGCCAAGAATCAGATCAATGATTTGGAATATAAGGAAGCATAAAACAACCTATCAGAACAGCAAGAGAAAAAGGATCCAAAAGAACAAGAATAGAGTAAGCAGCCTGTGGGACAACGTTAAACATTCCAACATTTGCATGACAGGGGTGCCAGAAGGAGAAAGAGAAAGAGAAAGAAATGGGAAATGTATTTGAAAAAATGGTGAAAGCAAACTTCCCTAATTTGGTGAAAGAAATAGACATGCAAGTCCAGGAATCACAGAGGGTCCCAAACAAGATGGATGCAAAGAAGCCCACTCCATGACACATCATAATTAACATGCCAAAGGTTAAAGATAAAGAGAGAATCTTAGAAGCAGCAGGAGAATAGCAGTTAGTTACCTACAGGGGAGTTCCCAGAAGACAGTCAGCTGACTTCTCAAAAGAAACTTTGCAGGCTAGAAGAGATTGGCAAGAAATATTCAGCCATGAAAAGCTGGGACCTACCTACAGACAAGATTGCTCTACCCAGCAAACATATCATTTAGTATCGAAAGGCAGATACAGAGCTTCCCAGACAAGAAAAAGCTAAAGGAGTTCACCATCATTATATGAAACGTTAAAAGGGCTTATTTAAGAAAAAGATCAGAACTAGAACAATAAAATGGCAATATATACATATCTATCGACAATTAAATCTAAACAACAAACTAAGCAAACAAGAATAGAGACAGAACCATGGGTACAGAGAGCGTTTTGATGGTTGCCAGATGGGAGGGGTGTGGGGGAGAATGGGTGAACAGGTGAGGGGACTAAGAAGTACAAATAGGTAGTTACAGAACAGCCATGGGGATGCAAAGTGCAGTATAGGAAATGGAGTGGCCAAAGAACCTATGCATAAGCCAGGGACATGAACAATGATGTGGGGATTGCCTAAGGGAGTAGGGGATGCTGGGTGGAGGAGGGCAAAGGGGAAGAAATTGGGGCAACTGTAATAGCATAATCAATAAAATATCATTCAAAAGTGAAAATAAAAAGAATTAAAATGTTAAAATTTAAAAAGTAAGTCTAGTTACCATCTCTTACCTTACATGATTAATACACAATTATTGACTGTATTCCCATGTGGTACATTATATCTTCATGACATATTTATTTTGTAACTGGAAGTGTGTACCTCTGAATTTCATTCTCCCAGTTTGCTCCCTAATGCCCTTCCCTTCTGGGAACCTCCAATATGATCTCTATATCTGAGCCTGGGTTTGTGTTATATTTTTTAGATTCCACATATAAGTAAAATCATGTAGTATTTGTTTTTCTCTGTCTGACTTATTTCACTTAGCTTAATGCTCTCATGGGCCATCTGTGTTGTCACAAATGAAAAGATTTTATTGTTACATATAACTGAGTAATTTTTATATATATTCATTTATATATAAATATATAGATGTCTATACACATACATATATATGTATATATACACATATATAAATGTATACACATACATACATCTTGTTTTCTTCCATAATTTGGCTATGGTAAATAATACTGCAATGATGCTGCAATGAACATAAGGGTGCATATATCTTTTTGAATTAGTGTTTTTATTCTCTTTGGATAAATACTCAGAAGCAGAGTTGCTAGATTACCTGGTAGTTCTATGTTTAATTTTTTGATGCATCTCCATACAGTTTTCCATATGGTTGCACCAATTTACATTCCCATCAACAGTGCACAAGTGTTCCCTTTTCCCCACATTCTCACCAACACTTGTTTCTTCTTATTTTGATAATTGCTATTCTGACAGGTATGAGGTGATATCTCAGTGGTTTTGGTTTGTATTTCTCTGATAATTAGTGATGTTGAGCATGTTTTTATGTACCTACTGGTCATCTTATGCATTACTTTTAAAGAATTTACTCAGATCCTCTATTTTTTATTTAAACTTTATTGTATTTTTTCCCATTACCATCTAGTCCATTGATATCACCCTCCTCCCCGGCAATCACCACACTTTTATCCATGTTCAAGAGTCCTTATTCCTCTTTGCTCAATCCCCCTACTCCATAACCACTCCCCCCTCCACCCCACTAGCTGCAATCTTCTCTCCATCTATGAGTCAATCTGCATTTTCCTTGTTAGTTCACTTTGTTCGATAGATTACACATATGAGTGAAATCATATGGTATTTGTTTCTCTGACTGGATTATTTCACTTTCATTTAACATAATGTTCTCCAGGTCCATCCATACTGTTGCAAAATGTAAAATTTTCTTCTTTTTTATGGCTGAGCAGAATTCCATTGTGTAAATGTCCTATGGTTGTTTTCTCCACTCATCTATTGATGGACACTTGGGCTGCTTCTGTATCTTGGTAATTGTAAATAATGCTACAATAAACACAGGGGTACTTTTGTTCTTTTGAATTAGTATTTTAGGTTCCTTCAGATATATTTCCAGAAGTGGGATAGCTGGTTAAAAAGGCAGATCCATTTTTAATTTTCTGAGGTATCTCAGAAACCATACTGCTTTCCACAGTGGCTGCACCAGTCTGCATTCACACCAGTAAAGCACTAGGGTTCCCTTTTCTCCACATCCTCACCAGCACTTGTTGTTTGTTGATTTATAGATGACAGCCATTCTGACAGGTGTGAGATGGTATCTCATTGTGGTTTTTATTTGCATTTCTCTGATGATTAGTGACATTGAGCATCGTTTCATGTGTATGTTGGCCATCTGTCTGTCCTTTTTGGAGAAATGTCTATTCAAGTCCTTTACCCATTTTTAATTGGGTTGTTTGTTTTTTGGTGTTGTTTTGTAATTACTTTATGAATTTTGGATTCATAACCCATAACCAGAAGGTATCAGGGAATATGTTCTCCCATTCTGTGGGTTGTCTTTGTATTTTATGGATGATTTCCTTTTCTATGCAAAAACTTTTTAGTTTGATGTAGTCCCATTTGTTTATTTTTTCTTTTGTTTCCCTTGCCTGGGGAGATACATCCAATAAAAAGTTTCTACAAGCAATGTCCAAAATATTGCTGCCTGTGTTTTCTTCAAGGATTTTTATGGTTTCAGGTCTAACATTTGAATTTATTCTTGTGTGTGGTATAACAATGCCTAGTTTTATTTTTCTGAACATATGTGTCTAATTTTCCCAACATTGTTTATTGAATAAACTATCTTTAGTCCATTGTATGTGCTTGCTCCCTCTGTCGAATATTAATTGACTATAAAGGTGTGGGTTTATATCTGGGCTCTATATTCTGTTTTGTTGATCCATGTGTCTGTTTTTATGCCAGTACAAGGCTGTTTTGATTACTATGGACTTGTAGTATAGTTTGATATTAGTAATGTGATTCCTCCAATTTTGTTTTCCTTCCTCAAGATCTCTGTTGCTATGCAGGGCCTTTTGTGGTTCGATATAACTTTCTAAAATATTTGTTCTAGTTCTGTGAAATATGTCACTGGAATCTTGATGGGAATTTTGCTGAATCTATAGACTGCTTTGTGTAGCATGGACATTTTAATGATGTTAATTCTTCCTATCCATGAACACAGTATGTCGTTCCACTCATTTATATCTTCTTCAATTTCTTTCTTCAGCATCTTACACTTTTCTAAGAACATGTCTTTGACATCCCTGGTTAGATTCATTTCTAGGTATTTTATTCTTTTTGAAGCAATTGTCAATGGGATTGTTTTCTTATTACCCTTTCTGTTAGTTCATTATTGCCATATAATAAATATAAAAATGCAGCTGATTTCTGTATATTAATTTTGTATCCTGCTACTTTGCTGAATTCATTTATCAGTTCTAGTAGTTTCTTGGTGGAAGTTTTGGGTTTCTCTATGTACAATATTATGTCATCTGCAAATAAAATGTTTTACTTTCTCCTTCCAATTTGTATGCCTTTTATTTCTTCTTGTCTGATAGCTGTGGCTAGGCCCTATAGTAGTATGTTGAATAAGAGAGGTGGAAGCAGACATCCCTGTTTTGTTCCCAATCATAATGGGAACACTTGTAGTTTTGCCCATTGAGTGTGATGCTGGCAGTGGGTTTGTCATAGATGGCTTTATTATGTTTAGGTATGTTCCCTCTAATACTACTTTGCTGAGAATTTCATCACAAATGGGTGCTGGATTTTATCAAATGCCTTTTCTGCATCTATTGATATGATCATGCAGCTTTTATCCTTCATTTTGCTTATGTGTTGAATCACATTTATTGATTTGCAAATGTTGTACCAACTTTGCATTCCCAAAATAAATCCCATTTGATCATGGTGTATGATCTTTCTGATGCATTGCTGTATTTGGTGTGCTAATATTTTGTTGAGAATTTTAGCATCTATGTTCATCAGTGATATTGGCCTATAATTTTTTTCTTTGTAGTATCTGTATTTGGTTTCAGAATTAAGGTAATGCTGGTTTCATAAAATGAGCTTAGGAGCCTTCCCTCCTCTCAAATTTTATGAAATAGTTTGAGAAGGAGAGCTGTTACTTCTCCAAATTTCTGGTTAATTCACCTGTGACGGCATCGGGTCTGAGTTTTGTGATTACTACTTCAATTTCATTAGGTGTAATCTCCTGTTCAGATTCTCTATTACTGATTTATTGTTGAAAGTTTGTATGTTTGTAGGAATTTATCCATTTCATCCAGGTTGTCCAGTTTCTTGGCATATAATTGTTCATAATGTTTTCTTAAAATCCTTCGTATTTCTTTGGTGACAGTTGTTATTTTTCCTCTTTCATTTCTGATTTTATTTCTTTGGGCCTTCTCTCTTTTTTTCTCGATGAGTCTGGTTAAAGTTTGTCAACCATTTTTATTTTTTTCAGAGAAACAGCTCTTGGATTGATTCATCTTTTGTGTCATTTTTTAAGACTCTATTTTGTTTATTTCTGCTCTGATCTTTATTATTTCCTTCCCTCGACTCACTTTGGGCTTTGTTTGTTGTTCCTTTTCAAGTTCCTTTAAGTGTGAAGTTAAATTGTTTATTTGAGCTTTTTCTTGTTTGTTTTTTTTTTGTTTTTGTTTTTGTTTTAAATAGGCCTGTAATGCTATGAATTTTCCTCTTAGGATTGCTTTCCCAGTGTCCCACAGATTTTGGGTTATTGTGTTCTCATTTTCATTTGTTTCATCGTATCTTTTGGTTTCTTCCTAGATCTCATCATTCGCACTCTCTCTGTTTAATAATATGTTATTTAGCTTCCATGTCTTTGTGTGTTTTTCAGTGTTCTTGTGACTGATTTCTAGTTTCATAGAGAAGGTGATTGATACTATTTCAATCCTCTTAAACTTATTGAGACCTGTTTTGTGTCCTAACATGTGGTCTAGCCTAGAAAATATGCCATGTGCACTCGAAAGGTGTGCATATTCTTCTGCTTCGGGGTGAAATGCTCTGAAAATATCAATTAAATCCATTTAATCTAGTGTATCACTTAAGGACACTGTCTTTATGTTGATTTTCTGCCTGGAAGATATGTCCATTGAAATCAATGGTGTGTTAAATCCCCAACTATGACTGCATTTCTGTCAATCTCTCCCTTTATTTCCATCAAGATTTACTTTATATATTTAGATGCTCCTACATAGGGTGCATAAATGTTTACTAGGGTTATATCCTCTTGTTGCATTGTTCCCTTTATTATTATGTAATGTTCTTCTTTGTCTCTTACTATAGCTTTGGTTTTGAGGTTTATTTTGTCAGATATAAGTCCTGCTACCCCAGCTTTTTTTTTCTTTTTCATTTTCAGGAAATATTTTTTTCCAACTCTTTACTTTTAGTATGCATCTTTCGAACTGAGTTGGGTCTCTTGGAGGCAGTATATATATGGGTCTTGTTTTCTTATCCATTCAGCTACATTTTGTCTTTTGAGTAGAGTATTTAAGCCATTAACATTTAAGGTGGTTATTGATAGATACATATGTAGTGTCATTTTATTGTTAAACAGTTTTCCTCTTTTTTTAATTTTATTTTTATTTTTCTTCTCCTTAAAGCAAGCCCTTTAACATTTGTTGCAATACTGGTTTGGTGTTAGCAAACTCCTTTAGCTTTTTCTTGTCTGGAAAGCACCTATTTCTCCTTTGACTTTAAATGATAGCCTTGCTGGATAACGTAACCTTGTTTGAAGGTCTTTGCTTTTCATCACCTTGAATATTTCACACCACTCCCTTCTGGCATGAAATATTTCTGCTGTGTAATCAGAGCCTAATTAGTGCTCCCTTATAGGTTACTACCTCCTTTTCTCTTGTGGTTTTTAGGATTCTATCTAAAAGGCTTGTCTTTAAGCCTTGCCATTTTAAATATGATGTGTCTGGGTGTATGCCTCTTTGGGTCCAACTTGTTTGGGACTCGCTGAGCTTCCTTGACTTGTGTGACATTTTCTTTCACCAGATTAGAGAAGTTTTTGGTCATTATTTCTTTAAATAGGTTCTTGATCCCTTGGTTGCTCTCTTGTCCTTCTGATATTCCCATGATATGGATGTTGTTATGGTTCATGTTGCCAAAAATGTTTCTTAAGGTCTCCTCATTTTTTTAAATTCTTTTTTCTTTTTGCTTTTCTGCCTTGTCTTCCAAAACACTTATTTGAGTCTCTACTTCATCTAACCTGCTGTTTATTCCTTCCGGTGTATTATTTATTTCAGGTATTGCATTTTTTAATTTCTGATTCATCCTTTCTTATGTTTTCTATGTCTTTTTTTCATGCTGTTGAGTATCCTTATGACTCTAAACTCTCTATTTGATAAATTCCTTGTCTCCATTTCATCTAGTTCTTCTGGAGAATTCTCTTATTCTTTCATTTGGGGTCTATTTCTTTGTCTTCCTTTTTTGACTGCTTCTTTGTATTTTGTGTTTTAGCTGCTAATCAGGCAACAAACTGAGCAGTTTTAATCTAATCAATACATAATCAGCAGCCAGCCTTAAGCACCACAAGGTGGGGCAGATTAATTCTTGCAGACAGGGCTATTGCTTTCCGGAAGGCTGATGCCATTCAGGAAAGGCGTATTCTGCCTAAGAGAAATGGCTCTGCAGTATGGGGAATGATTCAGCCCAAGGATCCTGATAGCTACTCTTCAGTTCTCTGACCCCAGCCACCAGCCCTAGAGTCTCCTCAAGCACCTCTAGTCTTCTCTGCCCTCCTTCTGCCAGAGCCCAGGGTAAGTGACTGCACATGGAATTTTGTGTGTTGGCCTTTTAGAGGCTCTCTGCCTTTTGCCCTGGTAGGCAGAAACCCTAATGTTTTTCACAGCTGGATATCATCTGGGTTCCTTTCTTGTTCTGTTGCTGTATGCTGGGGAGCCCAGCCTTGGGTTTAGACCCTACATTTCTCAGGTAGAAACTCCCAACTGCTGAAATATTCCTCTGGAACTTCAGCTGCCTCCTGTGGGAGCCCTGCTAGCCCTCTCACGCCACCTCTGCCCTCTGTACCAGTCTTGTTGTAATGAAGTTGTTTCTTCTGTCTGTCCTTGGTTATAAGGCTTCTCTCCAACTAGTGTTCAGTTGGTCATTAAGGATGATTTCTCTACAATTTAGTTATAATTCCAGATTGGTCCTGGGAGGAGGTTAGTGTAGCTTCCACTTAATCCTCTACCATCTTGGATCTACTCCTCTGACTATTTATAATCAGATTTATTTTGTTATTGCATTATATGAGTTCTTTACATATTTTGGATATTAACTCCTTATTGAACATGTATTGTAAATATTTTATTTTATTCAGTAGGTAGCCTTTTCATTTTGTTAATGTTTTCCTTTGCCGTATAGAAACTTTTCGGTTTGATGTAGTACCATTTGCTTAATTTCGCATTTGTTGCTCTTGCCTTTGAAATGAGATCCAAAAAAAACAGTGTTAAGACTGATGTCAAAGAGCAATTTTCTTTTATTCCACAAAACATATGACACAAAAGATTTTTTGCTCCTCTTGAGAAGAGTGACTAACACTGAGCTCTTTGTTGTAAAACCTTTCAAGTAGGAACATTTGCTATTGAAATGACAAATGTAATATAAATAATAAAATTCTGTTGCCTTTGGCCTTGTTATGAAATTTCAAATTTCTACTATTTTAATACCTTATTTAAATCATATAAAACTTTTCTAAATTAAGTGCTATTATTGCTCTAATTTCATACATAAAACATAGAGGACTTATCTAAACTTTTAATAAAAACATTTTTTATTATTGCTTTAGCAAAGAATCATATAAAACATTTAAACTTCTTTTAGTAGACCATGAGGGTATTAATGAAAAAATTTGAAATATAGCAAAACAATATAAAACAATAACAAATCTGAAGAAACCAAGTATTTTATCACAAAATTAGGGTTCAGGTTAGACTGGTTAATGAGGATGAAGTTCACATACTAGCATACTAACCATCCAAAAGGTAAGGAAATGGTAATGAATAATTTTTTAACTTTGCCTGTGTACCCAAAACTGTGCTAGGGATTTCACATTAATCTCATTTAATTTGTTTCTATACCATCCCCCAGGCTGATACTGAAATCTCCAGTTTTCACATGAAGGTGCTGAGTATCAGAAAGGATGAGCAACTTGTCTAATGTCAGCTGCTAAGAAACAAAGCCAGTTTGGTCTGCCTGCCTGACTTCAAAGTTTGATTTTTTTTTAAAACCACCCTGCCATTTTACTGGCCTAGGTATGCACTCAATTTTAATCTTTGGCAAATTGGATATTTCTTTTATTCATTATTTCCTCAAGATATTTTAATCCAGAATAATAAACATATTATCTAGGACTAAACTGTAGTACATGAAAACCAATTTTATTTAAGCCAATATTGAAACTATCTCATTATCAAATGACTAGTCTTGCTGAAATAAGGCAATAGCTGTATATGTGGTCTATTAACCAAAAGCAACCTACAAAACAGCCTTATTAAAGCCAGTTAGTTTTCTATCGGTCACCTGCTCTTTTATTCATCTCCATCATTTTATACATGTATTCATCAATATAGATTAATCAGGAAGCAAACATGAAGACCACTTCTGAGAATGTAAAACCATTTAAAGTAGACCCAAATGATAAGGAAAAGCTGAAAATTTGATGTGAAAAACAAAAAATACTAGAAAGCATATTTTGATTTAATATCTAAGACATAATGAGTTTTCATTTTTCTCCCTCCAAAAAGCATAAAATTACATTTTAAACTATGTGTTACACAATGATATATTGAGAAGAGAAAGGAAATTTAGGAAAAAAAAACACAGCCATTATCTAATACCAATAGCAGAATTTACAGACTGTGAATGTCAAAGAACAAGAGAAGAATTTAGGAACTAGAAACTTGGTTAAGGGATCTGAGCCAGTCCTTGATAAATTTCATGTATTTTATAGAATTCTGAGGCCAATACATGGAGATTTTCTGATAACATGTTAAAAGCTGCCAACTAATGGTAATCAGTTAATGTACCTTACAAATAGAACCTATTAAGGAAGGATTACTATATAGTATGTGATCCAAATAAAGACATTTATGAGCGTTAAAGGGGTGCTACTATTAAATATGCCACAACAATGAGTGTAACTTAAAACTGTCTTATGAAGACTAGAAAATATAGTCACTCCAATAGATGCCCTAAATTCCCAAAGACCTTCAATTAACCTTCACTTTAAAGTTTACTGAACTTTGTTTACATGTCTTCTTACATTTATTTCCTCCTTTACATATCTTTATATATTTTCAGTTTTAGAGTATAATTAACAAATAAAAATTGTATATTTTTAAGATGTAAAACATGGTTTGATGTAAGTATACATTGTGAAATTACAGTCAAGTTAATAAACAATAATAAGATGAGAACCCCTAAGTTCTTCTCTCTTAGGAAGTTCAATGACATCTTATGACATAATACAGAATTACTAACCATAATCATCATGCCGTATGTACATTAAATCCCAAGAACTTACTCATCTTATAACTACATGTTTATACACTTTAACCAGTCTCTCCCCATTTTCTCCATGACCAGCAATTGGTAACCATCATTCTACTCTCTGTTCCTTTGAATTTGAATTTTTTTAGAGTGCACATATAGGTGAGATCATACAGTATTTGTGTCTTTCTTTCTGGCTTGTTTCACTTAGCATAATGTCCTTATAAATGGCAGAATTTCCTTCTTTTATATGGTTGAATAATATCCCAGTGTGTGTCTGTGTGTATGTATCACATTTTCTTTATCTATTCTATTATCAATAGATACTTAGGTTGTTTCCTTGGCTATTGAGAATAATGCTGCAATGGACAAAGGAGTATAGAGAGCTCTAGATAATTTTTAGAGATACTGATTTTATTTCTTTTGGATAATTATATATATTCTTTTTTAAAGATATTTTATTGATTATGCTATTACAGTTGCCCCAATTTCTTCCCCTTTGCCCTCCTCCACCCAGCATCCCCTACTCCCTTAGGCAATCCCCACATCATTGTTCATGTCCCTGGCTTATGCATAGGTTCTTTGGCCACTCCATTTCCTATACTGCACTTTGCATCCCCATGGCTGTTCTGTAACTACCTATTTGTACTTCTTAGTCCCCTCACCTGTTCACCCATTCTCCCCCACACCCCTCCCATCTGGCAACCATCAAAACGCTCTCTGTACCCATGGTTCTGTCTCTATTCTTGTTTGCTTAGTTTGTTGTTTAGATTTAATTGTCGATAGATATGTATATATTGCCATTTTATTGTTCTAGTTCTGATCTTTTTCTTAAATAAGCCCTTTTAACGTTTCATATAATGATGGTGAACTCCTTTAGCTTTTTCTTGTCTGGGAAGCTCTGTATCTGCCTTTCGATACTAAATGATATGTTTGCTGGGTAGAGCAATCTTGTCTGTAGGTAGGTCCCAGCTTTTCATGGCTGAATATTTCTTGCCAATCTCTTCTAGCCTGCAAAGTTTCTTTTGAGAAGTCAGCTGACTGTCTTCTGGGAACTCCCCTGTAGGTAACTAACTGCTATTCTCCTGCTGCTTCTAAGATTCTCTCTTTATCTTTAACCTTTGGCATGTTAATTATGATGTGTCATGGAGTGGGCTTCTTTGCATCCATCTTGTTTGGGACCCTCTGTGATTCCTGGACTTGCATGTCTATTTCTTTCACCAAATTAGGGAAGTTTGCTTTCACCATTTTTTCAAATACATTTCCCATTTCTTTCTCTTTCTCTTTCTCCTTCTGGCACCCCTGTCATGCAAATGTTGGAATGTTTAACGTTGTCCCACAGGCTGCTTACTCTATTCTTGTTCTTTTGGATCCTTTTTCTCTGCTGTTCTGATAGGTTGTTTTATGCTTCCTTATATTCCAAATCATTGATCTGATTCTTGGCTTCATCCACTTCACCGTTGTTTCCCTGTAAATTGTTCTTTACTTCAATTAGTGAGTCCTTCATTTCTGACTGGGTCTTTTTTATGCTTTTGAGGTTCTCACTAAACTCCTTGGGTGTCCTTATAACCAGTGTTTTGAAGTCTGCATCTGATAGATAGCTTATCTCCATTTTGTTTAGCTCTTTTTGGGGGTTTTGATCTGTTCTTTCATTTGGGCCATGTTTCTCTGTCCTTTTGTTTTGGCAGCCTCCTTGTGTTTGTTTCTATGTATTAAGTAGAGCTACTTTGACTCTGTGTCTTGGTAGTATGACCTAATGTAGTAGGCATCCTGAAGGGTCCAGTGGCACAGCCTCTCCTATGACCCAAGCTGGGTAATCGAGACGTGCCCTTCATTTGGGCTGAGGATACCCTCCTCTTGCAGTTGAACCTTGGTTGCTGCTGGCAGATCAATCAGAGGGATTTGCCCAGAGAGTCAGCTGCAAAGACTGGCTCTGACCACTGACCACCAACCTCCACCCTCTGTGGAGGATCAGCTGTGCAGGGGCAGGGTCGTGGTACTCCTACATGGACTATAGTGGTCCACTGGGTGCATTGGCCCTGGGGTATCCCAGGTGGTACAGGCCAAGGTCAGCCCTCACCTGTCTTTTGCCTCAGGCCACCCCGCTGGAGCTATAAAGCCTTCCGAGTTGGATGCTACTTGTGCTGGGCTTGGAGATTTCCTAGGCAAAGCCAAGCTGTGAATCTAGGCTGGTTGCTGCTAGTTCTAGGTTGGGGCCACTTATTAAGAGGTACAGGGACTGGTGGCTCACTGAGGCTGGCTGTTGCTTGTTTGAGAGGATTTAGGAAGTTGTGAACCATGAGCCATGACCAGCCATTCATATGGAAAAGCAGCTTGGGTGGGACTGAGTCTCAGGAATCTCCATGGTGGGGCAAACAGTATTATCCAGGTTTGTGGAAACTCAGATATGGCACCAGCCTGCTGGCTCTGTGGCTCTGTTGAGGGAGGGTTCAGAAACAGGATAATGGCTTCTGTGTACTTTTCTGTCTGGGAGAAAGCTGTCCCCCAGCTCTTGCCTCAATGTCAGACACTTTACTTTCTCCCTGTATGCCAGTGATGCCTTTCAAGCTGCTACTTCAATGATGGAGCTCACAGGGAGTGAGTCTGGGTAAGTCCGTGTGTGGGTTCTTTAAGAAGAACCCCTTTGGACACCAGAACTTTCTTTTACTAACTCAATCTCTGCTGTTTTTTGAAACCAAAAGTTGTGGAGATTTATCTTCTTGACACTAGAACCCTGGGCTGGGGGCTCTGGTATAAGGCTGAGATTCTTCCCAGCTCAAGATATCTCTCTCAAATTTTTATCCACCCAATGTGGATGTGTGACCAGCTCATTCTATGTCTCCGCCCTTCTTACAAGTTTAGATGGATGTGGTTTCTTTAATTCTATAGTGGTTGGACATCAATTCAGCTCAATTTCAGACAGTTCTGAAGAATTGTTGTTCTATATTTTAGTTTTTATTTTGATGTGGTTGTGCAAGTAGGCAATCTGTGTTTACCTATGCCTCCATCTTCATCAGAAGCCTGATCATTTTCACCATGTGTAGACTTTAAAGCACCTGCAGTCTTTTGTAGCATTCTGACATCTCTGAAGGACCTTGTATTGCAAACTAAATCAAAGTGCCTCCTGGAAGCATTTTGACAACTCCGAAATAGCAGTGCTGTCCAAACTGAAACATGTGGTAATTGTCGGAGCACTTTCTGGACTTCGAAACTGAACCAAAGCCTTAAGAAAATCTTGAAGAGCTTTGAAACTGTAGTTGAAATTCTTTGGCAGCAGCAATGACACATTGAAGGCTGGGAGGAGCATCCAGGCTCTCCTGAATGATTATGGCCCTAACTCTACAGGGAGCTTACAAAACACATCCAGAGATTTGTAATATTTCCAGGGTCATGGTAATATTCTTAAACCCCTCAGTAAATTCAATGCTCCAATTGCATTCTTCTTCTGCACCATCTTGTCCATTTTCTTGGCAATGCTGACCACCTCACTTTCCATGATTCTGGCAGGTATTGCCCATGCCCAGACTTCTTGGGATAGGAAGTGGGCAACACTAGGGCAGAAACCACTGTGGGATGAGAGCTCAGGAGCTGGGTGAGTCCAATACAGCAGACCCTGACCTAGGCCCTTTCTCACAAACTGAGTTATATATTTTCTTAACCTTTATATATTGTCCATCCTCTATCATCTCTCTACCTTTCTTTTTAGTTCCATCTTTTCCTTCCCACTCTTTCTCCCTCCCTTTTTCTCTTCTTTTTCTGTTACCACAGACAGAGCATGGGCAGTGAAGTGAGCCCTGCAGGCTGGCCACTTTAGAGGAGCAGGCTGCTTGGGAGCTGTGCAGAGGAAATGGGAATGCAGGGATCTAGGGGTTCCTGGAAGACTCCAACCACTTCCCCCAGCTGTGTGGGCACCAGATGTGTGGGAGCCATGTCTAGCATTGGGTGGCAGACTGAAGATTATGACAACTCCAGGCTACCCAACAGCCAGTCCTGCAGCACCCTCTCACCAATAACCTTGATATCTCAGTCAGGGAGCACCAGAGAGTCTCTCCCATTGGCCAAGATGGCAAAGGGGGAGGCTCTTATAATGAGCAGGTCAAGGACCAGAAAAGTGAATGGACAGGGCCTGAGCCACCAAAAAATAGCAAGGTAATTGGATAGAAATAAAGCCCTCCTCTCCCTATCTCTATAAGAACTGTGGGCTTGAGCAGGAAGGGAAGATGGTCTTTGAGATGGGAGTCTGCCATTCTCTCAGGCACCTGAATAAATTTCTTTCTTTTGCACCAGCACCTGAGTTTGGCTTTTGTTGCAGCAGGCAGCCAAACCTGTGTTTTGGCTATATTTCCGTGGCTCTGCCATCCTCCATCTATGAAGCTCTCTCCTTTTCCCCCATTCCCTTTTTAAAAGTAAATTCTCCCCTCTAGATTATGTGTTGCCTCTACTCTGCCAAGCCCATCCCAACTTGCCTTTACTTGTGACTGAAATAAAGTTTTAAGTTTATTGTTACTGTTATTGAATAGTTTTATATATTTTTTGGGTTTTAACTTAGGATCAGTTGCATTGATCCTAAGTTAAAAACCAAAATCAGTTGCATATTTTATTTTTCTATACAAATAGACATTTTGGTAGATAGACTGAAAACCCAAATATATCCTTACCCTAACCTTTGGACCCTATGAATATGCTAAATTATGTGGCAATGGGACTTTGCAGGGTTGATTAAGATTACAGACTTTAAGAGATGGAGATTATCCTGAATTTTCTGGGGGAAGGGTGGCATAATCCATTTACATAAGCCCTTAAAAGTGGAAAACTTTCTCTAGCTAGAGACAGAAGAGGCACTGCAAAAGGGCAAGTCAAGGGGATTTTAAATGTGAGAAGGGGCCAAAGCTTTTGTTGGCTCTGAGATGGAAAGAGTCACATAATGGAGACGGCCATGTTTGAGGACTAGAGAGAACCTCTAGGAGGCAAGGTGGCCTCTAGCTGACTGCCAGGAAGAAAACAAAGCCCTAGTCCTACAACCACAAGGAACTTGATTCTACCAACCATCAGAATGTGCTTGAAAGCACATTCTGAGCTTGAAAAGCAGCTCAGTCAACACTTTAGTTTTGCCCTTGTGAGACCCTAAGGGGAAGACCCAGTTGAGGTACGCTGTACCAGCACATCCGATATACATAACTATGAGGTAACAAATGGATATTTTAAGCTGCTAAATTTGTGGCAGCAACAATAGACGATTCATGCAATGTATGTATGTAGTATTTAACCCAGCTTACTTTTGGGAGAAGAGGTGCATGGGTTTGTGGTTCCTAATTTAAAAAAGTCTCCTTCATCTTTACTTTAGGCTGTTTGGGATATGTGGTGCACGTGCTAATTGATTTTTCAGTCATTGTCATGTTTTCAGATGAAAGGATAAACAGGAATCTAGAGGAGCTCATTCTAAAAGCACACATCATTACTGTCAACACTTGGTTCGTTCCCATTCTCATACAACTCTCCAGGAAGAAAACTCCTTTTTTTCTAAGTACTTCTCATCCCTCTAAGAGACTTAGGCAAAACATTTTGCTTCTTCGAGCATTCAAAGGACATACTATCCTCCACCACACTACCAGAATAGAAGAATAATTAACCCAAATGTATAAATGGAAGCAGAAACAGCCAGTTGATTCTGCTCATTGACTCAATTTATCAATCACATTGACCTTAAGAAGTTGATCTTAAGAAACTTCTTCTACCTTATGAAATGAAACATCAATAAAAACAAGAAATTCTGCCAATTTTCCACTCATCAAAAAAAAAATCCCACCTTTCTTCATACTTGCCATGAATTCCTATAATATGAAATGGCAAAATAATCTATTAAAATATGAATTTAAATGCTTCTTCCTGCTACTGCAATAGGATCTAGGAATAATGAGGCAAATTTCATCTCCTTATTCTAAGTAGCACAAACTCTAGAGCCTTGAGTTCAGGGCTCCCAGAAATTTTAGGTTGAGGAGTTAAAAGCAGAAATTGCCAGAAACATGGAAAATAACTTTAGTCAGGCTTTGTTACTAGCCAAAGAGATGGATGTGCATAGGGGAAATGGAGGCAGTCCAGCTTCCTCACCCAGGTGTCTGGGTCACTAAGGGAAGTAGGGTTCCCAAAACCTTGAATGGGCCTGATAAGTATTCTCATAGCCTTGAGACTGAGTTTGATAAACTGTTCCCATAACATGAAGTGGGCTCGCATGCACGGAATCATGCTATGTTATATAATTTTCTGGCTTGAAGCCAGCTTTGTTTGCTTCTAGTACTTAAGGAGGTAGGGACTCCCTGCTGGGGCACTACATGTGCCACACAAGGAGACAGGTGACATGCAGTGTGCCACGCAGACACATGCAGGGAGACACATAGCTTGTAGTATGTGTGGATTGCCCACCCTTGAATAAAGGCATGCCAAACATCCCCAAGGCTCCATGAATATTTTTCCATCTTCCCGAACACTGAACCTGTCAGGCCTTGAATGTCACAACACAATTGCCGTAGTCGGCAGAATTTGACAGGATTCAGTGCAGAACAGTATGGAGCCAGTGCCCCTAAAGGGGATTGTGGAGCGGCCCGTCACCGGCAGATGGATGGTCGGGCTCCTGGCAGCTTGGCCTCCCACCCCAGAACTGGCCCAATGTTAGTGGCACAGCCAAATAGTCCTCTAGACACACTGGACAGGCCTTTCTGGTTACACTCTGGGGTTTTGGACAGATAATTTAGACCTGCAACGACTCTGGTGTGTAGGCACTAGGAGGTCCGAGCTCGCTGCAGGCTCTAGCTCCTTCCGTGGCTGTACTGCCTCTTCCGTCAGTGCATTCAGGCCCCCACAGCAGTCTACCTGTGCCACTGTGCCTCTCCTGCAGCTCTGGCCACCACCTTCTCCTGGGTCGCACTGATAGCGCCATACTCACCTGCACCACGCTCACCTGCGCTGTGTGGAGCCCACCACCTCTACTGTGGCTCTCTAGCCCTCTCCCCATCAGTGTGCTTTCCGGGTGCCAGCTCCAGCCTGCTTTCTTGCAGCCTTTCAGGTTGTGCAGCCAGCTCTAACAGCTCCCACACAGCCCAGCCTTCTGGAATGCCACCTCAAAGCTCAGCAAGGCTTTGGCCCTCAGGCACTGCAGTGCACACTACTCACCCACAGGGGTCACCACAGAAGAAGGTCTTTCTTTTTCTTCTTTCTTTTTTCTTTCTTTCTTCTTTCTTTCTTTCTTTCTTTCTTTCTTTCTTTCTTTCTTTCTTTCTTTCTTTCTTTCTTTCTTTCTTTCTTTCTTCTTTCTTTCTTTCTTTCTTCCTTCCTTCCTTCCTTCCTTCCTTCCTTTTTTAAATTTTATTTTAATTGTTGTTGCAGTACAATTTTCTATCTTTTACCCCGCCTCTTCTGATCAGCTCGCTCTGAACAGAGCTTTCTGGTGCAGCGCTTCTGCTGCCTTCACCGCTGCCACCACTGGGAAAGCCCCGGCAGGGGTAGCAGTCCTGTGGCTGGTCACTCTTGGCAACTGTGTTGCACATCTGTGTGGGGTGGGAGAGGGAAGAGGATTCCCAGACCCAAACTTTCCCCAGGTTTTGATGGTGGACCACATGGTCTTTTGTCCAGCAATAAGAGGTAGGTGTAGCCATTGTGCTACTTCCCTTCCTGAGGGGGCTGGCAGGTAGTTTCTAGCCACATACCTTGGCTACAGTATCAGCCTCATCATTCCCAGGGGAAGCAAAAGATTCATGTCCAGTAACATGATATACAGTGATTTGTATTTACCCAGCATGAAGAAGACTTCAGAGAAGCTTGGAAGAAGACCTGGGAGGGAAAACTGTTTCCATGACTCTGATAGAAAACACAAACCAGTGCTGACATTGATTTGTAGTGTGAATGCATACGTTCCTTTTTATTTTGTGGATCCAATTTGCTGTAGACAGTTCATGGTGTGTTACCTGAACATGTGGCTATGTGCTTTACTTCCATGAGTGTCCAAACCAATGCTCGGGGACTGTCATGACTCTGTCGGGCAGGTTTGTGCTGTAAAAGCAAGAGACTGGAGCTGACATTAAACACGGTGACGTTTTTCCACTTCAGATATCTGTAATAATTTCAGCAATGATACACTCACTTAAATGCACTCATTGCAATAAATCAGCTGTCTACTTATTCTCTTCCCATTAAATATCACACACACATGCGCGCGCGCACACACACACACACACACGCCCTGTTGCAAGAAAATTAAGCCCATAAAGATACTTTATTAGTGGAAAGTCACAGCTGACTTAAGTTTCAAAAGTCAAGTAATTCTAAGTTTCTTCTGAAACTTTATCTCATACACCACATAAGCACACAAGTGAAGCATGAAACCTAAATATGCAAATGGAATAGCTTTTGTACAAAGGGGATGCATTCTTGCAGCAATGATTTTGTCATTCCTTGCTCTGTATCCTTAAAAGTACTTCCACCAGAGTCATATTCTTATCTGTCTCTATTCTGCATGAGCTCCTTACATACTCAAACACTGGGCTTAAAAGGAGTATTTAATCCTAAATAGAGTCAGGGCACAAAAAGAATGGCATGAACCTTCTCAGGTTCCACTCCCCACAGCTCCACTCTGCACTCCACTTAAGCCAACCTGGCCATCATCTGCCACATTCTGCTTGGTTATTGTCACCTTGGTCCCTTTGCAAATACCCTTTGAAACAAATTCCCCACCTCTCTGACAACTTCCATTTGTCACCTCCATAGAATTTTTAGTCAACTCACCTCCTCCAGAAAAATTGTTCTGATTTAGTTGTCCCACCAACTCTTTTGACACATGTGCATTCAGTTGATAATAGAATATTCTGCCCTTCTTTATGTAGCTTTGTAAGTGATATGTGGCTTTATAAGTGAGATGAAGTACATCTGATGTTACTAGAAAGTGTTTAAATGCCTATTATCATGGCAAGCTGATTAGGTTTAGATGGGTAATAATAGAGTGGAACTGTATTTCATGGCATTAAATATTTTGGGGGGAATTTAATAAGAACTACAAACTGCATAGCTAATAGACCCCTGTCAATGTGTGGGATCCTGTGAGAGAAGAAGCATGGGATAGAAGAGGTATCATTGAATCAGGAGTCAGAAGACATAGGTCATTCAAATTCTTATGACTTGATGTTTCCCTAGTTTTTCTACATGATTAGAATGTGAATTACTTAAAAATAAACTTTGTGGTCATCCTCCTCTCAACAGATATATATCCCATCCCATATAATGCAAAGTTGGATGGTCATCTACATATACCAGGCACTCCCTAAGTATTGTTAACATATACAGGCCTGACACAAATAATGGCCCTTTTTATTACAAAACCTTTTATTAGAAAATCATAAGCATGTAACTCTGTAACACATATGAATATAACATATAAGCACACCATAGGACATTTTAGGTGAAATGTGCAAATTAAAACTTTAAATTATGACACCCATATTATTACCCTACCAACCATACTCGAGCAGGCGTTATTTCTGCTGGACCCTGTATTTGCACATATTACAGCCAGAATCAGTTTCAATGGTTTTAAAGTGAAATGAGTAGTTTATCAATTTCTAGCTTGCAAAGCCTGGAAAATTTTCAAGACCACTTAGTCCAGAATTTTTATTTTACAGAGGGAAAAAAGTGAGGCCATAATGGCTTATTCAAGTGCATAGTGCCAATAAGTGACTCAAGTGGCATGAAACCCAGGCTCTAACATTTCTCCCAAGGCTGCCCTTATACCCTGTAAGGCGAAATCTGGTTCAATCGCTCAATAGGGTGACATAAAACTTTAAACCAGAAAGGCAAATTACCATGTACAATGACATATTTTTTGTGTGTCTATTGGCAAAACTTTTTGCTTGACGGCTTTTCTCTATGGGCTAAATATTTTAGGTGTGTATTGTTTAGAATAGCAATTTTATACCTTTTTCATCTCATGGCAAATAAACTAATTACTAAAATTCTGCAGCACATCAAAAAAATATATTACATTTTTTGCCAATCTGACCAAAAAAAAAAGGTAAATTTTGATTCATTCACTCTGGATGGCTATTGTTGTGTTGGCTGTTGTCATTTTTTTATTTGACAATCTAAGGGAAAAGAAGTCAGTGTCCCTGATTAAATAGTCAGATATTGCATGTTTTAAGAATCACTGTAGCATACTGGTTGCAAATTGCTGGTTAGAATTATAGTTGGCTGAATATACCCAGGGATTGCCAAGACATAGTGACTTAAATGAGAATGACATTAATTTTTCTGTCACTTAAAGCAGTCTAGCACCAGAGGATCCAAAGCTGGTATGGGCCAATATCCCGTCTGCTCCCTATTACATTTGGGTTCAAGCTGGCTCTAGTGCTCCATCCATTCCCTCTGAATTCAGCCAGTAAGGACAAGGGGCAGAGAAAGGCCACACCACTCTCTTTTAGAAGACCTCTTAGAGGTCCCAAGCAACAATTCTGTTAACCTCCCCTTAACTAGGACTTAGTCATGTGGCCCTACCTTGCTGCAAAGTACCCTGGATGATGTAGTCTTTTATCATGGTGGCCATATGCCCTGCTAAAATTTAAATTCTGTTACTAAACCAGAAAAAGAAAATAAGTGTTTTCTCCTTTGCCAGAGAATTGCTGCTCAACAATCCCTTTCTCAATAAATTCAAAGAATGCTTTAATATCATACAAATAACCCAGGTATTAAAGTGGATATTATGGCTTTATATGCATAAAATAATATGAACCCACATAATGACAATTGCTTTAAACACATTCAGTATATAAGGAATATTTTATTAGAATGCAATTATTATAAGCTCACATTTTTACCTTATTGATACTAATAGTAGCAAAATAATCCCAGGGCTATTAGAAAATTCCTCATATGTCAAGAAACTAGTCACCAGGTCATGACATTTGTCAAGAGAGCTTATAATAGTGAGTGATTTGTTCAAGAGTCTAGCCAGCAGCTCCTTCCACCCAATTCATCTGCCTCTTTCCTGCCCTTAAACCCCGCCAAAGGCCAAATCATCGCCAAGGCAACCGAGGCTCTTCATTCTTCCCAGCTGATTCAGTTTGTCTGTGTGACCATCAGACAAGTTAAGGAGTAAGATCTTGTGGAGCAGACAGACGTTTGGTTTTCTGCCTCTGTCACAGAATGGCCTGTGTTTTGATCTCTGTACCCAGAGTGTCAGATTGCTGATTCTCCCTTCCTGTTCCTCCTTCTGGAGAGACTACCAAGAGTGAGTCAAGAAAATATGAATTAACTCAAATTTTAGGTTTTAAATTAATGCAAAATATTTTTCACCTTGGACCAAGTTCATCTATTTTAAGCCCTTACCAGTTAGCTGTTCAGAATGAGAGCCTGGCCCTTATACTTTATATGGAAAACCTACATCATTATCCCAAATTTCTTCTAAAATATTAAATTGAGACTAGTAGTATTTCAAAGTTTTAAACAATATCATGAGATACTGCTCTTAACCACCTATTTTGTCCTCTCCATTGCTCCCATCTCCATTGTCCTTCAATACTAAAGAAATTTTAAGCATCCTTCAGTCTTCTTGTGATCCTCTGGATCCTGGAAGGCTTGTTTTATCCTCTAACTTACTTTATATCCCTTAAGTTGCCTAACCTCTTTAGACCTCTATTAACTCATTTAAAAAGCAAAAGTGAGTGCTTTAGAAAAGACTGTCTCTAAAGCATGTCTCAGCTCCAACACATTCCATCATCCTATGATAGGACAACCAAATAGCAAGGTCACATAATGAAAGTGAAGCTTTAAACTTCTCTCGCATTGTTTCAGTAAGAACTACAGCCATTTAAAAGTAATTTGACGATTCTTCTGGATGAATTCTTCTGAAGAAGAAATTGTTTTGTATACATCATCCTGTCTTATCATACTTTCACAGCTGCTGAAGAGTGGCAATTCACTATGCCATTTTGAGAGTTGGTAAAATGAAAACTGATATAGACTCCCAGGTAAGTACCAATTAAAATTATTTCAAATCATTTAAGATGAGTGTTATGTCATAGTCTTAGAATACTGCTTTTAGAAGAACTAGTACTTTGTCTTTTTGCAAGGAGAAAAGAATCATCTTGCTCCCCAACTCTGCAGGATTATCTGATGTTGAGTACCTACCTCTGCAATGCATATTCTGCAGAGTTCATTGTTGTTTCAAGTTCCAAGTAGCAAGGATAGCGATATATGCTGTAGCCTGAGAAGACCAAAGTCATCTCTTCCCCATTTCTCTCTCTTTGCTTTTGCTTCTTTTTCCAGAATCTGTGCGTGCCCAACTCTATTGCCTAAAGCATAGTGCCCAATGGACGATCTACAGTGCTCACACCTGAGTAGGTGTCTACATTTACTGATAAACAGTACAAAAGCTGACTTCCAGCCAAGATGGAGGCATAGGTAGACACACTGTGCCTCCTTGCACAACCAAAAGAAGGACAACAATTTAAAAACAAAAAATAACCAGAACTTACAGAAAATTGAACTGTGGGGAAGTCCAACAACCAAGGAGTTAAAGAAGACATATTTATCCAGACTGGTAGGAGGGGGGGAGATGGGCAGCCTGGCAGAGAGGACTTGCAGCAAGGTGGGGGCTGGGGGACCCAATGAGGGGGTGGATTGTGGAGTGGGGTAGGCAAGGCTGCAGCTGGTGGACCCGGTGAGGTGGTGACTGGTGAAGTGGGCAGTCCCACATTCTGTTCAGATAAACAGGGAGGAACAGCTGGGGAACAAAACAGACCACTCAACCCAGGGCCCCAGGGAGGGGAAATAAAGCCTCAAACCACTGATTGAAAACATCTCTGGGGGTTGAGGTGGCAGTAGGAGAAACTGCCAGCCTCACAGGAGAATTTGTTGGAGAGACCCACAGGATCCCAGACCATACACAAGCCCACCCACCTAGGAATCAGCACCAGAAGGGCCCTCCTCCTAGAGGAGGAAGGTGACTGAACACTGGCAGAGAGTGAAGCAAGCACCATTATTCCCTCTCAGACCATTTCCCCACATACAGTGTCACAACACAGCAACTTGGGTTGCCCCACCCTGGTGAACACCTAAGGCTCTGCCCCTTACTACATAACAGGTGTGCTGAGAAAAAAAATGGCCCAAAAGAAAGAACAGATTAAAGCTCCAGAAAAAATACAACTAAGTGACAAAGAGATAGCCAACCTATCAGACACCCAGTTCAAAACACTGGTAATCAGGATGTTCACAGAATTGGTTGAATTTGGTTGCAAATTAGATGAAAAAATGAAGGCTATGCTAAGTGAAATAGAGGAAAATGTACAGGGAACCAATAGTGATGAGAAGGAAACTGGGACTCAGATCAATGGTGTGGACCAGAAGAAAGAAAGAAACATTCAAACAGAACAGAATGAAGAAACAAGAATTTAAGAAAAAAAAATGAGGAGAGGCTTAGGAGCCTCCAGGACATTTTTAAATATTCCAACATCCAAATTATAGGGGTGCCAGAAGGACAAGAGGAAGAGCAACAAATTGAAAACTTATTTCAACAAATAATAAAGAACTTCCCCAACCTGGCAAAGGACTTCCAGAAAGTCCAGGAAGCTCAGAGAGTCCCAAAGAAGTTGGACCCAAGGAGGAACATACCAAGGCACATCATAATTACATTACCCAAGGTTAAAAATAAGGAAAGAATTTTAGAAGCAGCAAGAAAAAGAAGACAATTAACTACAAAGGAGTTCTCATAAGACTGTAAGACTGTTCTCATAATCTCATAAGGATTTCTCAAAAGAGATCTTACAGGCAAGAAGGGGCTGGAAAGAAGTATTCCAAGTCATGAAAGGCAAGGACCTACAGCCAAGATTACTCTTTCCAGCAAAGTTTTCATTTAGAATGGAAGGGCAGATAAAGTGCTTCTCAGATAAGGTCAAGTTAAAGGAGTTCATCATCACCAAGACCGTATTATGTGAAAAGGGATTTATCTAAGAAAAAGAAGATAAAAAAATGAACAGTAAAATGACAATAAACTCACAGTTAATAACAACTACACCTAAAACAAAAACAAAAGCAAACTAAGCAAACCACTAGAACAGGAACAGAACGACAGAAATGGAGATCACATGGAGGGTTATCAACAGGGGAGTGAGAGGGGAGAGAGGGGGGAAGGTGCAGAGAATAAATAGCTTAAATGGTAGGTAGAAAATAGACAGGGGGAGGTTAAGAATAGTATGGGAAATGTAGAAGCCAAAGAACTCATATATATGACCTATGGACATGAACTAAAGGGGGAGAATGTGGGTAGGAGGGGGTGTGCAGGGTGGAGGGGAATAAAGGGGGGAAAATGGGACAACTGTAATAGCATAATCAATAAAATATATTTTTAAAAAAGTACAAAAGTTTGTCCACTTGCCCTTCAAGTTATTTATAATGCTATAATAAGTATTTTCCAGAACTCTCTAAAGTGGTCTAGATTTCTTCCTCATTCTTCAGCCCTTCCAAATAGAGTTGAACAAAGGAGAATTGCATTTTTTTAATGATATTAAATTTATTGAGGTGACATTGGTTAATAAAATTATATAGATTTCAAGTTTACAATTCTATTTTGTTGTTGTTGTTGTTGTTGTTGTTGTTGTTCAAGTACAGTTGTCTCCATCTCCTCCCCACTGCCATCCCCCATCCCAGCCATCCTCACTTCCCACCCTTGACCCTATGCCCCTTTGGTTTTGTCCATGTGTCTTAAATACACTGTCATCCACAAGTGAGTGTGGGAAGCTGCCCATCTTAAGAATCAAAGTTAATATATGCAAAAAATCGCAACTTAGTATTTGTTTTTATATATTCAAAATGTCACTCAATATCTTATATACAAGACTTTTACAGCTCTAGGTAATACAAATACTGGCTACCAAGAAATACATGTCTTAAAGTTTTGCTTAAGGGACTTAGCTTAACTTTATGTATGAGACTCCACAGAAAAAAGGAGGTTCCTAAAAGACTTCATTAACCTTTATTAATTTCAACATAAATTAATCTCCAGGCTAGATCACACCCATCTTGCAAGCAATTCAAAAGAAGAGGCTGTTTAGCTAACTTATAGTTAAGTGTGGAGAGTGAAAATTAAAATGTCACATTTTTATGCAGGAAAAATAATTTCAAAGCACTAAAATGATCAGTTCTAATGAAGCCTTCATAATTGAAATTTCTCATTTTGAATTTTTAAATTTACCTTACAACAATAACATTTAAAATGCACTCAAACCCATTATAAGTGTACTACATGAATGTAAGTTGCTATTTTCTTATATTGTGAAGAAAAATAAGTGTTTTATGAACATTTTAAATTATTAATTTTTATAATCCATTATTTTTATAGAGAGTAATGGGACTTTGGTTTTGAATATGTGATTGTAATAGTCACTTTACTCCTTTTTTATATACATAAAAGTGAGAGATTAAGACCACAAAAGCTTTAACAATCACTCTGGCTGTAAAACCTTATAAAGAATAAAAAAATATTTGCCTCAGTTTTAATTCCTTCATATTTTTGCTGTGCTTCTAGCTTCCACATTGTAATAGTAATGTTTTAGGTTTATAAAACTTTACTTTTCTGGAGGCACTCTCAAATCTATTACCTCATCTACTCATGAAAAAGCTGTAGCTGGGGAGACGGGATCTTCATATTCTCACTCAAATATTTTTTACTGACAACTGCTAAACCTGGGGAATTTATCAGAGCCATAAAATCCTGACCTGGAAAGGTCACTTAATTTATACCTTTTTGCAGCTTTCAATAAAGCCAGCGGTCAGAACAACACTGGGTTTTCACACTTCATCCTGTGCCTCTTGATTAAATCAGACTCTAAGTGATTTTTTTTTGTTATCTGCTAAATGATTTGAAATAGCACAACTAAAGCACAATGCATTCCCCACAAGAATAGAAACATGACAGGGTAAAATAATGGTTTATTTCAGAGTAAAATCTCACCAAGGAAGCGTAAGTGGATAATAGCTTAGAAAAGTTTCAAACATGGGATGGCTCAGTTTTGAAATGGAGGATTATGAGCAGCTTATAATGTGGAAAATTGGGAGGGTTCTTCCATATACACTCTTTTTAGGTTTTTCAGAGCTGTCATTTACTTATGATAATTGCACTGAGTCCTTTTTATCAGCTATCCCCAGTCTATCCTGTCCTTTTGGGGACACAAAAATGAAGAACAATGGAAAACAGCTAACATTTATTGAGAATCTAGTATGTCCTTAGCTATGCTTAGTGTTTCATGCACAGTTAAGGTCAACCTAAGGTCACACAGCCAGAAAATGGTAGTGCCTGGGTTCTAATATTGATCTGCCTGCCCGGGATCATGCTGTTAAGTGCCTCTCATTATGCCAGTCAGCTGGAGGCCCTGCCCTAAAGGAGATCACGTAAATCTAGTGAGATGGTCAATCCATGCATGCTTCCCAAAACTCAATACTTGCCTTTAAATTATTCATTTCTGTTAACTATTCCTGTCTATCTTTCTCTGTAAAATAAACCACCACCAGCTCACAAGCCATCTCAATGAGAGATTTTTTTGAAGCTCCTTTAAAAAGTGCTTGCTAATGACCTGGTAATTGTTTTACACTATTTTAAATGAAGTGCAAAGTCAATGAGAAGTCACAGTAATCCTGTGAAAGCTTTGGCGGAATATAAGGCTTCCCAGAGGAACTGCTCATATTAGAATTGGCAGCCACTTCTCAGGTTTAAATAAATAAAGGAAGGGGGGCTCCAAAGGGGAGAAGTGTCCAACAGTGACTACCTGGTTTTTAAAAATAATACCGACAAAGATACAATGAAACAGACACTGACTAGGACAGCATCAGTTGGCACAAATTTCTGGAAAGCAATATGCATTCAGTCTAGAGAGATGCTAATGTCCTTTGACCCAGTAAGGCTGTCTCTTAACTATTCTAAGAAAAGAATTTGCTATTTCAACCAAGATGTTTATATGCATGTTCACTAACCCTTAATGGTAATACCACAATAAGAAAGGCAATTTATAAATGTGCAAGAATAAATGATTAAATATATTATGTTACATAAATTATATCATGAATTTATAGCCACTTTATGTATCTTTTCCAGATATTTTGAATAATATGGGAAAATATTCACTATAAAGTTTTAAGTGAGAAAAATAGGCTCAAACCATTATATACATGAAGACCTTCTCTAAAGATTGATAACAGAAAAAGAGAGAGAAAAGGATACGACAAGGTGTGTATGCATTTAAAAAAAGGACTGTAATGAAACAAAGCAAAAAAATAAATGTAACTAAAAAGTAATGAAAATTATTTTTTAAAAACCAATGGAGAGTGACCTTTGAAAGAGAAGAGATTTCAGACCATCTATGAAGTTCAGGAAAATACAACAGAGCAGCTGATGGTGATTGGGAGAATTGTGTGAGGTTTCAAGATGCCTAATTTGAAGGGGACTGATGCCTAATTTGAAGGAAACCTGTGTACAATGTTCCTTGTATCTTGTATCTTTTCAATAAATGTCTCTTTTTCATATTACATGACTGGGTGCCTTCTGGACAGACCTTGTATATATACTACATATTTATAAACACTATATATATTGCTGTGTGTATTTTATATTTGTTCCTTTGCTAACCTTATCATTGAGGTATGACAAGCAAAATAAATAGTGCATATCTTAAATGTATGTCTTGAAGAATATTTACAAACTGAACACTCCTATGTAATCTCCACCCCCCCAGATTAAGATATAAGAACACTGCTAGAACTTTAGAAACATCCTATGCACCTTTCCACTCCCAGTCATTATCTGCCATTATTACTGTTTTGACCATTATCATCTTAGATTAATTTTGCCTGTTTTTGAATGTTCTATGAATGCTAATCAACCAACAAATCAGTCAATAGATAAAATAAATGTATACACATTCTCTTTTGTACTGACTTCTTTCACTTAACATTATATCTATGGGTTTCATCCATGTTGTTGCATGCAGCAGTTGGTAGGTATTTTTCATTGCTGTATAGTATCCTATTTTATGTATGTACTACATGCTAAACTTTAGGTTGTTTCTAGCTTAAACTATAGTGAATAATTCTTCTGTAACTCTTCTTATACAGGTATTTTAACACAAATGTATATATTTCTGTTGAGCATATACCCAGAATGGAACTGGTGTGTCATTTGGTTTTTGCATGTTCAGCTTCAGCAGATACCTCCAAAGAGTTCCTGCCCTTACACTCCTACCAGTAGTAAATGAAAGTTCTGGTTGCTCATCATCATCACCAATGTTTGGTACTGATCCTCCCCTTCATAAAAGCCATTATGGTGAGTATATCGCATACTTTTATTTTTATTTCCCTGATAAATCATGTTGAACAATTTTTCTATACTTATGGGATATTTTGACCTTCTTGAGTGAAATGCCTGTTCTAGTTATTTGCCCAGCACCTACAGGGTTGTTTTTCCTTTTTATATCAATTTATAGGAGTTATATACTCCAAATAGTAGATATTTAAGAAATGCATACCTTACAGACATCTCCCATGTGATTGCCAGCCTTTTTATTCTCTTAATGGTAAGATTAACCAGAAATTTTTAATTTTTATCTATCATTTTTATAGTGTTTTCTTCTATTAAATCATGTAGAAAACAAAAAATGTAGTTACAAAACTACTATTACAAGAATATTAGCTTTTATAATTGCCCATTCATTTACCTATAATGAGATCTTTATTCATATGGCTTCAAGACATTGTCTAGTGTCTTTTCACTGTAACTGGCATTCAAGTTATTTTCTAGTGTCCTATCATTTCAATCAGCTATACTTCTTTAGCATATCTTGCAGGGTAGGTCTAGTGGTAATGAACTCAGTTTTTGTTTATCTGTGAATGTCTTCATTTTTCCTTCACTTTTGAAGGACAGTTTTGCTAGATAAAGAATTCTTGGTCAACCATTTTTGTTTTTGTTTTTTCCTTCTGAGCACTTTTGAAAATAATAGCCCTCTGTCATTGGCCTCCAAAGTTTCTGCCCACAATCTTATTGAGAATCCCTTGTACGTGATGAGTCATTTCTCTGATGCTGTTCTCAAGATTCTCTTTGTCTTTGTCTTTTGAAGGTTTGATTGTAATGTGTCTCAGTGCAAGTCTCTTTGAATTCATCTTATTTGGAGATTGTTGAGCTTCTTGACTGTTTATGTTCTTGTATTTCATCATATTTGGGAAGTTTTCAGCCATGATTTTCTTGAATATTCTCTCTGCCTCTTTATCTCTCTCTCTTGTCTTTCTGGTATTCCCACATTGTGTATGTTGGCCCTCCTCGATGGTGTTCTGTAGGTCCCTTGGCCTCTGTTTACTTTTCTTCAATCTTGTTTTCTTCCTATTCTTCAATTTTGTTTTCTTCCTGTTCTTCAGACAATTTTCATTGTCTTATCTTCAAGTTGCTGACTCTGTCTTCTGTCTGCTCTTACCTGCCTTTGAATTCCTCTAGTGAAATTTCAATTTTGTAACTGTAGTTTCAACTCCAGAATTTCTTTTTAGTTTCTTTTTAGGTGTTCCATTTGTTTATCGATATTTCTATTTTGTTCATGCATTGTCATCTTGGTTTTTTCCACATCTTCCTTTAGTTCTTTGAGCATCTTTATGACAGTTTTGCTGTATTTTGTCTACTAGATATTCCATCAGGTCTTTTTCAGTATATGTTTCCAATGATTTATTTATTTATTTTTCTGAATAGGACACACTTTCCCATTTCTTTATATGCCTAGTGTCTTTTTGTTGTTGTTGAAAACTGGACAGTTAACTCTAATGTAGTAACTCTAGAAATAAGTTCGTCAATGACGGGTAAATTCTCCCCATTCTTCCAGGTTTGCTGATTTCTATTGCTTTTATTTATTATTTCTGTTTGGTTGGTTGTTGTAGGTTGACTCACTGTTAAGTATTAGACTGAGTTAAGATTTAATGTCTTCTCAGGTCTGGCCTGAACCTCTGCATTTCCCTGGGCAAATACAGTGACTTTATAACTTCCCCTGTATATACACTTGCTTTTGAGTGTTCTATTCTTCAATTTCTGGCTCCCAAAAGGGGAAAAGAGAAATATAAAGAAAGGGAAATAAAAGGACCCTGCTCCTTTAAATTCCCTGGAAGTCACTTCAGCTAAAGAAGTAGGATAAAGTACAATAAAAGGAGAAGGTGCAATAGCAATGGCTAACTGCCTCTCTGTCTGCACCTTTGAGATAAGAGCAGCAACCAATGATCAGATCCCTGTAATTTGAAAGACAATGTCCTTTCCACCCACCCTGGCTCCTACAAGCTGTGGGCAAGTCGCTCCTGGATAATGTGCTCAGCTGCCTGCCATGAGGTAGGGTTGGGGAATGGGTAGCTGTTACTATGCTAATAATGGAAATTGACCAAAATTCACCTCGATTTACCATCTAAGCCTTCAATAGAATCCTAAGTTCCAAAATAGTTATATTGGGCAGATCCTGTCAGTGCCATTTTTATCTAGGTAGAGCGACAGACTCGTGGAACTTATACTCTGCTATCTTTCCAGCAGTCATTGAATGGTCTATATTATTTTTTAAAGTATTTTAAATTGTTGAAATTGTATAACATTCACAGTTAGTATAGATAATTTGAACTTCAATTTAACAATCCTTTAAATTTTGACAAATTTATAGCTTATCTATGAGAGCCTTTGTTTTTTTCAATGTATGTTCAAAGTATTTAGTTGTTATGATTGCTTACGCATTTATTCTTATTGTGCCATTTTATTTTGTTTTGAATTTATGTTGTTTTGTCTTTGCTTTCTTTTCCCTCCTTACCTTTCTTTTGTTGAATCAAGTTTTCTTTATTTCTTCCTATTTTTCTGTTATAATCTTTTGTTTCCCAATCTTATATATTCTATTTATGGTCTTATAATATTCAATACTTAGCCTACAAGTGTTCAAATGTAACCCTAATTTTAGTAAGCCTAGATTTGATTGGTGTATCTAATTTCCTAAGTAACACAAGGAATTGATTCTTTGCCCTTCACCCATATCTTATGTTATTAGTGTCTAAGGTAATGTCCACCTTTTGTGTTAAATCTTTATAACTAGATGTTTTGAATATTATTTAACTTACATGCCTATTTACAAAATTCCTCATTCACTATTGTTTTCTGGATTCTTACTCTCTGAGGGACATTTTTCAAATGTGAAGTCATAGTAGTAAATGCTTAGTCCTTGTATCAGAAATTATCTTTATTTTATCTTCACTATTAAATAATAATTTTTCTGGACATACTATTCTAGACTGACAATTATTTTTTCCTCTGCATAAAGATATTATTTTGTCATCTTGGGACATTTTTTTGCAGATACAAAATATACTGTTATTCTAACTGCTCTTCTTTTTTAGCTACTTTTCTCTCTAGAAGCTTATACAATTTTATGTTGTTGATATTCTGTATTTTCATAGTTATGTATCTTATGTGGGTTTATACTTTTATTTTCTACTGATCATATCAGGACACAGTGTGCTCCTTCACTTTAATTCTCAAATATCTGCACTATCATCACTTTGAATATTGCTTCTGTCTCATTATTTTCTCTCCTCTTGGAACCTGGATTAGACATGTATTGACTTTTCTCAGTGTAGTCTACTTTTCTCTTCTTTTCTCTATTTCCTATCTCTAAATTTCTGCACTAAATTCTCCATGATTTCCTTAAGTTAATATTCCAATTCACCACTTTTTTTGTATGTGTCTGGTATACTATTAAGACCACATACTTTAAAAAAAAACTTAAATGTCTACAGTTCTAATTTTAGAAAGTTAATTGGTTATTTTCAAATACACACACCTACTTCCCACCTACTTTTATACAGTGCTATATTTGCCCTATGGTTTTCTGATTTCCTTTAGTTCTTTGAACATTCTTAATACATTCATGTTGATGTTTTTGGTTTTTCAATCATTTCTAGTTCTTGAAACCTACATTCTACCCTTTGTTGGGTCTTCTAATCCTCTCTGCAATACTCATATGGTTTGTGCTTTTTGAGTGAGCTCATTTTCATTGGGGGTTGTTTTCCATTAGAGTTCTGTTGGAAAAAAATACCAATATGATGGTTGCAGATGGCTCTGCCACAGGTCTAATTTCTCCTGCTCCAGGATAGTTTTCATGTTAATTTTCCAATATTGGGAAATAACCCAATAATGACCCAATATTGGGTTTCCTGCCACATCAAAAGTGCTTACATCTGCAATAGCAATAGCCTGAAGTTCTAATCTTTGGTGATATGTTTCCCTGTGGCTCCAGATGTATGGCAATCTCTATCAACAATTCTCTGAGCTAGTACAGTTTTTTAGTCCTTTTAAAATGGGCTAGGTAGCCCTTTCTGACTCCTGGTTTGGTGCATATAGAGCTTAGATCTGTGATTATGGCCTGAACACCTCCCTCCTTGGGACTTAAGACTTCCATTGCCCAGGTGTTCAGGCCTACATCTTTATTGCTTCCTCTCATGGTCCATTTTAAGTTTCAGATCCTGCTCACTAATCTAGCTTTGAGTTCCTCTTCATTTCTGAGTTGAGGATTTCCATTTTTTTATTTTGAGCTTGGCCTAGGTATTTACATTTTTATATTTTATTGACATTTGTGTGTTAAAGTGAAAGTTCAGAAAGCTGTTTCATATCAACTCAATCAATCATATTTGTCCTCTTTCTAAACACCAATATGATCACATTGCCTTTAACTGGCACCCATTTGCTTGAAAATCAAAGCCAACCTCTTTACCTGACTATTTGAAAAAGTACACATCCAGGTGAAATTCTGGCTCCCAAACTTTACCTGCAATCATCCTGAATTCCCTCACCCCATACTACAGCCCAGGAGTCATCCCCCAACACTCCATATAGTGTCACATCTTTAATTTAAGAAACTTCATTTAGGGGTGGCATCTAGATCCAATTTCTAATTTCAATAATAATATTTTGAGCTCTTCATTCTGGCTATGAATGAATATTCCATTTTGGAAAATGCAAAATGAGGTTTGAAAGCACAGTTGACTATGTCACCGTGTATCAGTGCACTCAACTAAACACAACCAAAGCAGGAGAGTGAAAGTGTTCATACAAAAAGCCAGAAAGGTTTTGTGCATACAGGAGAAACTGACCCAGCTGAAGTGAATTATTGAATTTCCCACTGATGCAGCAGTCCTGGGTAGACAGTACCTTAGAATTCATTAAGTTCTCAGGGCTTAGTTCTCTGGTCTCAAGAAACATATGTTCTGCTCTTTTTAGAAAGGGTGGGCTGCTGAGGAGATAGCAGTTAAATTTTGTGTACTTCATTAGAGCAAGGAAATATAGTTCACTGTGCGCAAACAAATCTTAGCTGCTAATGGGCCAAGATATTGTGAATGTAGAGTCAGAATTACTGGGGCATCAGAGAACTGCTGAAAGAAAAAAAAAACACCTTAGGAACCAAAGAAATTGCACTTGTAAGCTTCATTTATGTACCACACAGCAAGTGAATCAATAACTTGAAAATGTACATTGAAGACCAAAAAGGAGTTGATTGCAATCTTCAAAGGGTTGGCAAAAATAAAACATAGCAGTGAAAATTAAACTCATTCAAAAGAGTCAAGACAGTTGTTTAAACCTAAGAAGGAAGATTCAACTAGGCTAGCAAAAAAAAAAATCGTTATTCCTAGAAAAGATGATAGAGGAAAGTAACAGAATATAAAATGTGAATACCAATTTTTTAAAAAACCCACCGAGAAGTGTGTTTTGAGAATTTTTTTCACAGCATGATTCATAAGAATACAGAATGGTATGTTTAGGAAGACTGATAAATATAAAAATAGAAGGTTATCACCATGGTAAATACAGTTTTAGTAATTAGGGCAGGACCTTAAGAAATGAAAAATTACCATCTGAGTCTCTACTTTTATGCTATTAGCCAATTTAGTGTAAGAAAAATCATTCACATTTTATCATTCATTTATTTTTTTAAAATTTGGACTTGTTTATATATAACTTTTAATTTGCACTTAAATATGCATCCTTTTTACCTGTGGGAATATTGTCACATAACTCATCAATGACATTTTTTTCAACACACCCTTCCTATTCCATACTTCCTCACTTTTCTTTCTCTCTCTCTCTCACACACACACACATCCCTCAATCAACTCTCAGGCATCTCTGGGTTTAAAGTCTGGAGAATTACCAAGATGAGAATTCCATCTGATCTGATTAGCAGATCTTAACTAACAGTATTTGCCTTATAGTGTCCTCTTCCAGGGCCCTGGTCTATGGGTTCAAATTGAGGTTTCATCCAATACATAAGAAGTGGGTTAGTTTACTAGAGGATTAATAGGAATGATGTAGTGTGGTCTGTTGCCTCAGACTACACACTTCCATTTAGCCAGCTATCTTGTGAACATCTACCATTGCTGCATGAAAGACTGGCAAGGGCACACACCTCCAGCACTGCATTGGACAAGTACCTCAGAGCACAATGCAGACTGATAGAAGCACCAGGACAAGGCTCTTGTTCATATTGCCAGTGAACATAGTCTGTTTAAAAACCGAAAACATATCATACCCAAGGAAAACTCCAGCATTTATTCATATGGGGAAAAAAAAACCCTGGTTGTGTGTAATGTTAACAAATGCAAAGCACCTAAGTGAGTAGCTTCCCTGCCCTGCAATGACACAAAGAGAAATTCAGAATGTCCACAGGTACCTCTCACCCAGCTCCCTATCATATTCACTTCTACAGAAAGCAAGCCAATTGACAAGGGGCTCAGAAAGAGAGATATATTCACTGCCCCACAGGATTTTGCATTATATCTGCAGCACAGAGCTATAACCTTCCCTGAAGTATCAAGTATCCCAGACACTGATTTGAGCCATATTTGAAGGACATATTCCACCTGTCCTCTTGATAAATGTGAAGTACCAGCAGTGAAGAAAAGAAGTGTTGGGCTGAAAACACAGTCCAACAATAAAAAGCCGTATCTCTGTCCCTGGCTGTTTTTGTCTGTATGTCTGTATTTTTGTTTATATTTATGTCTGTATGTCAATGGAGTTACATACAATGATTTTATGTATGTAAATATTTTTATATTTATGGCTATATTATTGTTTGTATTTATACCATTATTTCATGAAGATATATGTAATGATTTTATGTAAATGCAAATATATTTGTATGAATTTGCACCAATGTCTTTGCTCTTATATATGTACAAATATATATACAAATATATACAAATATATACAAATTTTACTTGACGAATATATACAAATTCGTCAAGTAAAATCATAGCATTCTTATGGTAGTTTCATCAAGATGCTACTGAAGATGTATTTCTTCCATCAAGCAGTGGGATACAAGAAAAATAGATCTACACATTTAAAATAATTTAATAGGCATCCTATGTGAAATGAGGGAGCAGTCTTTCATTGACTTAAAATTGAAGAAATATTATAAACAAAGACATATGTCATAGGTCAAGCTTCCCAAGAAATGGATTCTGAGATCAAAATGTGTCTGCCTGACATTTATTGAAGAGTGCTCTTGGGAGCAACACCATGGGCATGAGGGCAACAGGATATGGCAAAAGAAGAAACTGAATTGCTATTCAGTTTCAAAAGAGGCCTCAGTTGACCCAGGGGGAATCTCTGGAACTGGGGTGACCTCTCAGAGATATCCCAGGTTGAGACATGTGGGCACGGCCCTTGCACCCAATATGGACCAGTCATAGGATATTGCCTGCCCTTGTGAAGGGGAATAACCTTGGCAAAGGAGGCCAGTGCCTGGGGGTGGACTCAGGCCTACCTTAGGCCTTGAAGGGGGCTTGGGCAGTGCACTACAGCACTACTAACACATTTGTAGTCTGTCTCATTTTTTTTATGTGTCGGTTACTATTTGTTGCTCCAAATTATAAGTCCACGGTTTTACTGGATATCACTTCTAAACTTTATGGCTTTCCTTCTGATAATTTGCCTCCTTAGGTCAGGGAGTCAACTGTAGTCCAGCTTTTCCACATGGAAAAGTACCCTGATTACCTTACAGAGAAATCTGACTGGAAAAATGCTTCTCCACAAGAGGTTCAGTTACTGAATATGTAAAACAGGGATAATAATAATAGTACCTACTTCATGCAGTGTGCAGAATAAATTAAATTAGCCAGGCAAAGGTGTTAGAAGAGGGTGTGTCATATTGTGAGCTATAACCAGCATTATTCTTTTAAGGAAATTCTATGAGCTCAATATTGCTTCATGATTACTAATGCTTACTCATAATCTGCTTCACAAACCACATCAAGGGTCAGAGTCAGGTGCCTGCTCAGTCTTCTAACATGTTAGATTCTTGTGATGTTTCCCACCACCTCTTTTGAGGTGATAGCCCAATAATTTCACACTACTTTTGGTTAAGTTCAATATCACTGATAGGAAAAAGGGTTAAGGTTCTCCTCTGTTCTTATTGTTGGGAGACATGGCTTCAGTAGATATTTGAGAATAGACACTTGGAAATTGCAGAAAAGACAGCATTAGATCAACTCTTCCAAAATCAAAACCATCATCATTGTCATGTGTCCTCCAACCTTTAATTGCTCATATGTATTAATTCTATTTAACAGGTGAGGTCAAAATCGGATTTCTGAGGGCACAATATGCGGAGATTTCATATAGGGAGGTTGCCAGAAAATCAACCACTTAAAAGGAATATACACTGCGACTGCTTTATTGAAATTTTCATTTGGCTACCTTGTGCCACTGGAACTATATTTCCTGGCTAAAATGATTATTTAGGCAAAATACTGTGGGACCTCAAATACTCATTCATACATATGATGTGGCAAACACCCAGACATTTTCCACAGGTATTGCCTAGCCCACTTCTCTGCTTGTGCAGAGAGAATGACCACCTACTCAGTGGCCTCAGTTTTCATGAAAGGACTCTTGCTTTATGCAAATCCTACCTCATCCTAAAAGCTTATGAACCTGTCCTTTATCTGCCCCCATGTCTACACCCCAAATGATGCTATTATCCAGGGCTCTCAGCTCCCTGCTCTTTAATCTCACAATGTCCTGGTGAGAGAAATATTGCCCAGTATATTCTGAATATCATGTGATCATTCAATCTTCACAAGCAGTGGCTTTTAATCTAACTGGAAGAAATCTAGGGAGTATATGAACACTGTAAAGACAAATGCAATTTTTTGTGTTTATGTCCATGTGTGCATTTTTCTGAAGAGATAACCTGATGGGGTTAATCATGTTATTCAAGATACAGAACATGGCAGTTCTGCACAGTGGTTAAGAGCAGGCCGATCTCCGACTGCCAGAGGTATATCTCGTCCTACCATTGTGTGACCTTGGGCAAGTGACTTACCTTTCAGGGCCTTCAAATCTGCCTCAGGGGGCAATAACAGCATTTATTCCTGGGGTTGTTGTGCAGAGCAATCAAAATAATTTCAGGTTATCTGAGTGAAGCACTTCAAACAATGCCTGGCAGTATTAGGGGCCTAATTTATATTTGCCATTATTCTTATAGGAGTCCATACTTCCCCCCAAACTCAGAAATGTTGCTCTGGATATTCTCAGTAAAACAGTTAGATGGAGTCAGACCATGAGAAAGTTTTGATTTGAACCATGTTCATCTGTACCTATTTTATTTATTTTTTCTTTTTTTTTGGTTAGGCTTGGTTATTAATATTGGCCCTCACTGAGGGATGTATGCACTACTCATCCACTGCCTGTCCTCACACACTGTTCTCTTTATGATGCCCCACGGAAGAACTATCTCACAGGCAAGGACACAGGAAACCTGCCCAGGTGAAGAACTCAAGACTTTTAATATCTTAGAGATCCTAGGCACCTTGTGACAAGTGCCAGGGCCCTCTGGAGCCTGGGCACCATCTGAGGCAACCTCCAGCAAGGACACAAGATCATGTGGTAAGCGTTTCATTGCATTAAATCTTCCCCCAGTTTTCTGATGTTGTCACCCATGTTTTCCCTGGGATCCTGTTCCCTCAGTTGTTATTTAATCCTGTTGTAATTTATGTGGTTTTATGAACCACATAAAATGCATTAAGGAATAAAGTCATTGCATATGTAAACAAAGCAACAAATTGATATAGAATGGATGAATGCCTTGTTTCTTATGCTATTTGCTCTGTTTTATAAGTATTCTCCATCCCATTTAAAAGAAATTTGATCTTCTATTGTGAAAATATAAGGGGCCAGGCAGGGAGACTGGTGGGCTGTAAACAGATGAACAAGCAATCAAGATACCCAGTGGTGATAGTTTTCAAAGCAAATAAAATTGCTCCCAGAAAAATATTATACAGGCAAAGAAAAATAAATCACTTTAAAATTAATCTTGTCTATAACTTAGAAAGGTATTTCTTGTAGGGCTAATATATTCTTAATTCTTAGTCTAATAGAACTCTGCCCTATTTGCTGTCTTTTTAAATATAACCCCTTTTCAATATTTTGTTTTTAAAAATTTATTTTAATTGTTGTTCAAATACAGCTTTCTGTCCTTTACTCCCATCCCAGCCCACCCACCCATCTCTCCCTACCTCCCTCACATTTCCACCTCCCCTAGTTTTGGTCCATGTGTCCTTTATATATGTTCCTGTAAACCCTTCCCATTCTCCCCTGAAATTCCCTCCCCTCTCTCCTCTGATCACTGTCAGCCTGTTTTCTATTTCAGTGTCTTTGGCTATATTTTGCTTGTTTGTTTGTTTTGTTGTTTAGGTTCCTGTAAAGGGTGAGATCATATGGTATCTGTCTTTCACTGCCTGGCTTATTTTGCTTAGCATAATGCTTTCCAGCTCCATCCATGCTGTTGCAAAGGGTAGGAGCTCCTTCTTTCTTCCTGCTGCATAGAATTCCATTGTGTAAATGTACCATAGTTTTTCAATCCATTCATTTTCTGATGGGCACCTAGGTTGCTTCCAACACTTGGCTGTTGTAAATTGTGCTGCTATGAACATTGGGATGCACAAGTTCTTTTGGATTGGTGTTTTAGTATTCTTATGATAGAGTCCCAGCAGTGGAATTGCTGGGTCAAAAGGCAGATCCATTTTTAGTTTTCTGAGAAAATTCCATACTGTTTTCCATAGTGGTTGTACCAGTCTGCAGTCCCACCAACAGTGCACTAGGGTCCCCTTTTCTCCACAACCTCTCCAACACTTGTTTGTTGCTTTGTTTATGACAGCCATTCTGACCAGTGTGAAGTGGTATCTCATTGTGGTTTTAATTTGCATCTCTCTGATAGCTAACGATATTGAGCATCTTTTCATGTGTCTCTGGATCCTCTGTGTGTGTGTGTGTGTGTGTGTGTGTGGCCAAAAAACTGCTTGACCTAATAAGCAAAACAGCGGAATACAAAGTCAATATCCAGAAATCAAAGGCATTTTTGTACACCAACAATGAAACAGCAGAGGCAGAAATCAAGAAAAAAATCCCATTTGATATAGAAAAATAAAATACCTAGGAATAAACCTAACCAAAGAGGTAAAAGACCTGTATTCAGAAAACTTCATAACACTGAAAAAAGAAATCAACGAAGACACAAACAAATAGAAACATATACTGTGTTCATGGACTGGAAGAATTAACATCATCAAAATGTCCATACTACCCAAAGCAATTATATATTCAATGCAATACCTATTAAAGTACCAATGGCATATTTCACAGACATAGAACAATCACTTCAAAAATTTATATGGAACTGTAAATGACCCCAAATAGCTGCCAGAATTTTGAGAAAGAAGAGCAAAGTAGGAGGGATCACAATACCTGATACCAAACTGTACTACAAGGCCACTGTAATCGAAACAGCCTGGTACTGGCATAAAAACAGGCACAGGAACCAATAGAACAGAACAGAGAGCCCAGAAATAAATCTAAGTCTCTATGTTCAATTAATATTTGACAAAGTGGGCAGCAACACAAAAAGGAGTAAAAATAGCCTTTTCAATATTTTAAATTGAACAGTCCAAAGACAGTGATCCTCGGGCTTTTTCATGTAATCAGAGAATGGAAGCTGCTGGGTTTCCTTGAACAGAACATTTCAATTTTATACATAAGCCTAGTGGCCTTGAATACAAGAGTGAGTCTTAATAAGTCCAATAAAAATTCTTGAGGAAGTTTCTTGGATTCCCTCAGAAAAGCAGAAATTAATTAGTAGATCCTAATTCTTTGAAAGAATATGCTAAAGGTGGCTCCTCTCTCTCTCTCCCTCCCTTCCTCCCTCCCTCCCTCCCTCTCCCTCTCTCTCTCTCTCTCCTAGTAATCCTGTGGTAGCAGAAACATTTTGCCTTCTCACTTTCTTTAGGGTGACAGCCTGCTTTGTGATATCCAAAAATCAGAGGTAAAATTTAAAAAAAGGTGAAAAATTGTAAAATGCACAGTAATTACAATAGTAATAGCTCACATCTGTGTTGTACTTCATGGTTTATAAAGTGCTTTCATAGAATTATCTTAATAAAATCTTAATAAAAACTCTGATGACAAAGTTTAAGCTCCTTTTCTGGTTTACAGAGCTTCTATGGGTTGAATTGTTTCCCCTCAAAATTCTCATGTTGAAGTTCTAACCCCTAGTCCCTCAAAATGTGACCTTTTTTGTAGACAGGGTTTTTACAGAGGCAATTAGTTAAAATGAGGTCATTAGGGTAGGCCCTAATTCATTGTCACTGGTATCCTTACAAAAAAGGGAATTTGGAGACAGACACATGCACAAGGAGAACACCATGTGAAGATGAACACAGATACCAGGGTGATGCTTCCACAAGCCAAGAAACACCAAAGATTGCCAGCAAACATAGACGTAAGGTGAGAGGCAGGGCACAGATTTTCCCTCAGAGTTTTCAGAAAAAAAAACAACAACCCTACAAACACCTTAATGTTAAATTTCCAGTTTCCAGAACTGTGAGACAATAAATGTCTATTGCTTAAACTGCATGGCTTGTGGTATTTTGTTACAGTGGTCATAGAAAACTAATTTGTGATCTGGCCCTTTTTCTCTGGCATTATCTCTCTTCCCTCCTTCCAATGGACTCCACACTTGAGCCAAACAGGACATTCTAATCAGGACTCTGTCTATAAAGAGTCTGCTAGCTATTGTTAAGATGTTAATCCACATAAGTAGAATGCCTTCCTTGGCAAGGATAACTATGTGTTTCAGAATATTTGGGAAGATATAATCTACTCTTTTTAGTTTCATGAGGTAGAATCTAGGGATCCTACACTCACTTCACCAGTAAGCATTTTTTCTGCTTTGTTTATAGCAGAAAATTGTTAAACTCAAAGGATAGCCTATGTCTTTAGCTCCAATAATTTGATATATATATATATATATTTTTTTTTTTAAAAAACACCCCAAAGTGGCATAGAGTGGTCAGATGATCAGGTACTCCAGCTCATGAATGAAAGTGGCATATAGCATGTAGGTTCTATGAATGGTCTTTTGCCACATGTGCTGTGACACCCCTTCCATCTAGAAGTAGGGTCTCTGACCCCCTCTTGAGTCTGGTTGTTGTGATCACCTGATCATAAGAATATAGAATGCTAGCTTCCAGGCCACGCCTTAAAAGACTAGTAACTTTCTCTTCATGCCTAGTACTTTCTTTCCACACTCTGATGGAGTGATTTTGACATCACAGTCCAGAGACTATGGTTGTAAAAAAAGAGGAAAACCTAGAAATAATTATATGGAACCACAAAAGACCTGGAATAGCCACAGCAATCTTGAGAAAGAAGAACAAAGTTGGAGGAATCACACTGCCTGATATTATACTATACTATAAGGCCATAGTAATCAAAACAGCATGGTACTGGAATAAAAACGGAACATATTCACAATGATACATCTGATAAGGGGTTAATATCCAAAATTTATAAAGAACTTATAAAACTCAACACCAAAAAACCCACAAACAATCCAATTAAAAAATGGGCAAAAGACCTGAATAGACACTTATCCAAAAGGACATACAGATGACCAACAGACATGTAAAAAGATGCATAATATCACTAATCATCAGACAAATGCAAATTAAAACTACGAGATATTACTTCACACATGTCAGAATGGCTATCATCAGTAAATCAACAAGCAAGTTGCTGGTGAGGATCTGGAGAAAAGGGAACCTTTGTGCCCTATTGGTGGGAATGCAGATTGGTGCAGCCATTGTGGAAAACAGTATGGAGTTTCTTTAAAAAAAAACTAAAAATAGACCTGCTTTATGCCCCAGCAATTCCACTTCCAGGTATACATTCAAAGAAACTTGCAACACTAATCAGAAAGAATATATGCACCCCATGTTCACTGCAGCATTATTTACAATAGACAAGATTTGGAAGCAGCCCTAGTGTCCATCAGTTGATGAGTGGATAAAAAGGCAATGGTACATTTACCCAATGGAATATTACTTGGCCATAAAGAAGAAGGAAATCTCACACTTTGTCACAGCATTATACTAAGTGAAATAAGCCAGTCTGAGAAAAATAAGTACCATCTAATTTCACATATGAGGGGCAACCCCCCCAAAGCCCAGAATTTATTTATTAAAAAACATGTATTTATTCTTACATGCTTAAACTTTAGTCACCTTCAAAATACTCTCGATTTGATAAAATATGCCTATCAAGATGTTTTTTCCACTGTTCAAAGCAGTTTTTGAACTCATCAATTTTGATGTCTTTTAGTGCTTCCGCTTTTTTTAGTTTTACCTCTTCCACCTCAGCAAAACATTTTCCTTTGATGACTTTTTTAATCTGGGGTGGGGAGTTACTTGGGGTGAGATTGGGTGAATATGAAGGGTGGGGAGTGAGGATGATGCCATTTTTGGTCAAACACTGCTGAACACTCAGCACAGTGTGTGCAGGTATGCTTGTAAATCACCCATCATGAAATGGGAAAATGCATTGAAAGAGTCTTCAAAAAAAATTCACTGAAGCTGGTTGCAGCCTCTCACACTAACACCAGTTGGTATACTGATATGGATGGGTTCCTAGAACACTCACCTAGTGAGAGAAGCCTGCATTACAAGAGGTCTACCGCCCCAGAAGATAATTTCATATTCTGGGGGGTCTCCCCCTTGTATATGTGGAATCTAATGCACAAAATGAAATAACAAGCCAAATAGCAACATACACAGGAAGAGAGCAGACTGACAGCTATCAAGGGATGAGTTGGAGGGGCTGGGTGTGGAGGGTGGAGGGTGGAGGGACTGAGAAAAAAGAAAGGAGAGGGAAAACTCATGGACACAGACAACAATGTGGTGACTGCTGGGGGAGGAGAGTGGGAGGGAGTAGAGGAGGGTATAGGGGGATAAATGGTGATGGAAAGAGACTTGACCTGGGGTGGTGAACACACGGTACAATGCGCAGCTGGTGTGTTTTGAAATTGTGCACCTGAAACCTGTACAATTTTAACTGTCACCCCAATGAATTCAATTAAAAATAATAAAAGTTTTAAAAACTAGGAATAAAAAAATTCCTTTGATCGATACAGAGTTTAACTTGTGGCTCTCAGAACACTGCAAGTGACAGTGACCCTGAAGGTCTTCTAATATATCACTCCTCTGAGTTTAAATCTCTTCTGTGGTTGAAGAGAAAGGCAGGAGAAGAAAGCACAGACGCTATTCATCTGCTAAGATGAATGACAACCTCTGCCCTAACTTGGAATAACTCATAATCATGAGTTTTGGAGTCAGGCACACGTAAGTTTGGAATCAGACATATTTACTAACTGTGTGGCCTTGAGAAAGTTGCATAATCTCTCAGAAATTCAGTTTCCTTCTCTCTGAACTAGAGATAAAGATATTATCTTCAGGTGGTTGTGAGTAGTAAATGGATAATGAACATATAGTGCCCAGTGACACCAGGCATGTAAGTGTTCAATAAAGACCCCCATTGTCATCCAGGGGGACAGGGTTCTTCCCTCTCAATCCCTCAGGCCTGATAATAATACTCTTATGTCTGTTCAGGGCCTGCACAGGGTAGGTGATATTGGCTGGATTATTACAGACATACATGGTAGCATGGCCAATATTTTTATTAAAATATACATTTTACAAAGTGCTTAAGTTATTGTACCCAAAGTACTCTGCTCCTCCAAAGAAGGGCTCCTGTGTAAGGCCCTTGTGGGTGCTGCTGGCTTGTAGTGCTATTGGCTGAAGGCCAGGACTCTGGAGCTACTCTGCCCTCCAGGATGAGGGGACAAGAGACAAACATGGCATGCAGCCTCTGAGGAAGGCAATGTGGCTGCTATCATCTCCCTTGCACAGATAGGGAGACTGAAGATAAGAGAGTTGATGTGACTTAGACAAGGTCATAGAGAGAATAAGAGGCAGACCTAAGAGAACCCAGGTATCCTGGCTCTCCAGGCAAGCACTCTACCCTAACACACCACTGTGTTTTGAAAACTAAGCTAAAAATCTTTGCACAGCATGAAACAAGATGCACATATTTTATATTTCAAACTTCCCTTAGAAAATATCTAGATAAGAACCTGGGGTAAAGCTGAGATTTCCCAGAATACTAATGAGGAGCAAGGAGAACAATCTACTTCTTTAGAAGTGGAAGCAGGAGGGAGGGATCAGCAGAGAGTGAGCCTTAGCCAGGGAGACTTAAGAGGAAGGTCACTTCCTGAGTGACCCTCCCTATGGCCCCCAATTGTCAATAAAGGCTACTAAAATCAGGAAACATTATCAATAGAGCTCCTCATAAAAACTGAAAGGCTGTGTTTGGTGGCTGGGCTGGGCCAGGTGAAGCACAACCTGCCTCACAGACTCTGACCACTGAGGCAGAGGGTCCCTCGAGGAAGGAAGACCCAGAGCTTTCTACAAAGGACTGTGGGTGTCACAACTTTGGAAATGGAATTGGACTGAGTATAAACAGGTCTTCATAGAGTAGGAGGACCCCCAACCTTGAACAAGTGGGAAAATCAAGCAGTATTCAAGTGCCCTTTGACTATCAGATAGAAGACTATGTCATACATATTTATCATGAAAAGAAATTTGCGCCCTGGCTGGCGTAGCTCAGTGGATTGAGCGCAGGCTGCGAACCAAAGTGTCACAGGTTTGATTTCCAGTCAGGGTATGTGCCTGGGTTGCAGGCCATGACCCCCAGCAACCACACATTGATGTTTCTCTCTCTCTTTCTCCCTCCATTCCCTCTCTAAAAATAAATAAATAAAATCTTTTTTTAAAAAAGAAATTTGCACATATACATTAAAATAAACATACATTTTCCAGGGCATTTTCAGATTTTCCAGGGCATTTTCAAATTTTCCAGGGCTCTCTGGTTCCCAGGTTCAAGCAATTAATCATGCATTTATTTTTTAAATCACCTTTATATGTCAGGCTTTTCTACATTAGAAAAATCATATATTCTATGTTTACTTCAGGAAATCTGAAATTTTGTTCTCAAGTTTGACAGAATGAATCCCAAAGCATGTATTATATATGAAATGACTCACAGTTGTTAACAAAAATCAGCTACTCCCTAAAATAGATAACTGCAATTTTGTCAACTAAATGAAAACATGAACAACAGCTTTTTCTGCCTTTGTAAGCAAACGCCTAAGGAAAAATGTGTTCTTTAGTGAAAACTTGAGCTTTGCTTTGTCCCTTGTAATCAGAAGGAAGCACAAAGTAGAACCAGCTGAGGCAGCTTCCTTACTACTCTACCCACCTACAAATCAAGTCATTGCATGAAAGATTTTTATTCCCCCAAACATTCATTTCATATGTGTTAGGACACTCATTCCCCCAAATATTTAAGTGCTTTCTGGTCAGTGATAATGGCCATCAGTGGGAAACAATCACCTCAGAAGGACTGGACAATCAATAAACATCCACTTAAAAGAGGAACCTCCCAAATAGGTGAGAGAAAAATGATGTATTTCTCTCTGCACTTTGATCTATAAATGAATGGCTTAAAAGCCAGTTGGGAAGCAAAGTTTAAGAAGCTCTAAAAATTCAGTGATCTTACGTTGTTTAAAGCTATTTTTTTAAATGAAGACTATTTGAAAGCCCAATAATTTCCTCTTAATAAGCACTTGCTTATTTTAAAAGCAATGATTGTATAATAACAGCCAAAATGCCTTTGATGAATGACTATTAAAATTAATTTTACCTTATTTGAACCATGGAAAGAAAAGGTCAAAATGAAATCATCTCCTTTGCTTTTAAGTGCTTTTACTGATAGAAGCCTAAATTGCCTCTACTGGCTTCGAGAGCACAGCTCACACAGGCATATGCATCATATGTCCATGAACAGCCTATGGCATAGGTCAGAAGGATGTGGCAACAGCTCCAGCAGCAGGGAGAGCAAGAACCCAGGCCCAAACAGCAGGTGCTTCCATGCTAGACACTATGCAAAACTGTGCATGGTTAGGAAATATCAGCATGTTTCAGGCAGCGGATTGCTGGCCAAGGCACTGTTTCCCTTGCCAAGAATATGCTCAGCAGAATTGCATTTAATAGTGCTAAACTTTCACTGAAGGACTGAATGTTCTCCTGGAAGCACACTGCCCAGGAAGAAACAGTACCACAATTGAAAGAAGAGGTGGGAAAACTGAAGGAAGGCATAAATGAATGTGTCTACTGGCTTGCACAGATATCTAACCCTTAGCCAGGGAGTCATAAGCACTTTGGAATAATCAAGGGGACAAAGTACCAAATAGATATTGGACTCCTGCTATCTGGGATGACCTAGGGACTTCAGGGGATACAAGTGCCTGATTAGGACACCTCATGAGGTGCTTTTCTCATGAGTGACAATGGGTTCATGGGCCAGCTGTACTCATTTTGAGGTCCTCCATCTGGTCATGGTGAAACAACTGAATAGAGTTAAAGATCTGCTCCTGATGGAAGAATATGCAGAGCAATGAGAATAAAATGCACACAATTATTAGTAAACAGAAGAGAACTATTCACAAAACTTCACTCACTTATTCCATGGCATGATCTGGAGCTCAAATGACCTTGCATACTTACTGTTATTCCTTTGCCCATATGGGAAGTGATGGTTTCTGGACAATCACTCAACCCACTGGTCTAACAATCTGTAAGGCACCAGGAAACATGACTAAAGAACACCCACTGGCTCCATTTCAACCTAACACTGGCTCAGAGAAAAGGAAAGCAAACTATTCTTAGAGAAATGCAATTCAGAAGAATAGAGCAATTATAAGGCCAAGAAAGCTTAAAATTTTGACTCACATCCATTCTCACTTTAAGATATTAATGGTAAGAATAGGATAAGATTGTAAAGTAATAACATTCAAATAACAGTCATTTGAGAAAAGCTAATATGTGAAAGCTTACAATAAGACAACCAAATTAGTAATATTCGTTCAAGGTTCATAACAACATACTCCTTGCCTTGCAAATGAATTCTGTGTAATTTGCAAATTGCCAGCTTCTGCAGGCATCTAAAGCATTGCTTGGGTCTGAAAGCATTGTATCATTTAGGCAACCTGTCAAGAAGTGAAAAGGGTTTCCCTTTGCCTAACCCTGATGGATAGGCTAAATGTTTGTTTTGCCCTCTGGATTCCTAGTTTGCCAAGATAAAACATCATAAAATGATCACCCCAAAGAGAGGTTGTGCTTAATTCATTTCTATGGTATGCACCACTTTTAGAGATGAAGGTCATGAAATCTTCCATAGATACCAATATGTTTTCAGACACAATGGTACAAATGGAGCTCAAGTTGCAAAACAAAGAAAAATCTTGCAATAGGCTTCTGATATATAAAATTTGGAATATGAATTACCCTGCATTGGGCCTGGTTGACAATGTCTGGGTAACAGAGTAGAAAAGATCAGTTCTCATTTGGGAGATACATACCACAGTATCACTGTGTTTCTAACTCCCAGTGCAATGCCCACCTTATAATATCCTTGGATTCTAGTTGCATACAGCAGTTGCCTTGTAAAATTACTAAGACATATTTTTTCAGTATTTTAAAAGGTATAAGTTTACTCCCTGAGAGGCAATTGCCAGAAATTATTATAGTATATCACATAAACATAAATTTGTAGTAAAATTATTTTTAACACTTAAAAATTATCCTTATTCAAAAATGATACCAAAACTAAAAAGAAAACAAATATTCATTAAATAATTGAAGAAATTTCAGAACTGAGTGAATATTTTATGATATTAAGAAATTTAAAAACTTGTTAGGTATGATATTATGTTACCATCAAAAACTCTTTATCCTCTATTGACACATTCCTAAGTATTTAGAAATGAAATATAATTGACATTTGTTTCAAAGTAACCCAGTGTGATGAGGCAGGAGTAAACGTGTGGGGATTTAGATGAAACAAGACCGGCCCCACCCCAGTATAATGTCAGCAAGATGGTGGTATAGAATTTCCTAGCTCTTGTCCTCTCCCAGAAACATCACTTTGAACAATTCTCCATGAACAAAAACTATCTTCACAATAGCTAAGTATTACTGGTACACAGAAATAAGAAAAGATGCATTGAAGCAGGTAGGAAAAACAGTTTGACATTTTCCCCATTACCAGTTCCCTATCACGGGCAACCCAGCGTGGACAGAGTCACTGACCCCTTAGAGAAAGGTGATTAAAGTAAACATATAACCACCATGGACTCCAACACCAGGCACAGGTTCTAAGTGGGCTCCTATGACCCAGGCACCTCGTGCCAGGCCAGGCCAGCCCCTGTAACATCATGCCCCAGTCATACTCCCAGCCCCTGTAACATCATGCTCCAGTCATGCTCCCATGGTCTCAGGCTCCCAGCTCATCTCAGCACCAGGCCAGCCCCCATAAACCCAGGATCCAGGTCCAGCCACATGAGCCCGGGTCCCAGGCCATAACCATAGATTCAAGCACCAGACTCACTCCAGTGAACCCAGGCTCCAGTCCTGCTTTCATGGTCTGCCCACCTGAGTACTCCAGCAGGAAGCCTGCCCACAGATACCATCGGACAACCCACTCAAAAGGCTTTCCCTATTGAAGCCAGTCTGCAACAAGTGGAAAATGTGCCCATTTCCTCAAATAAGCAGAAACCAACAAACGGCCACAAGGATCATGGATAATCAAGGAAACATGAAACCACCAAAGAAAACTAATGAAGCTCCAATATCTGACTCTACAGAAATGGATCTCTATGAACAGTATGATGAAGTATTCAAAATAATTATTTTAAAGGAATTAAGTGAACTATAAAAAACACAGACAACTAAAGGAAATTATTAAAACAATATATGAACAAAATGAGTTCAACAAAGACTTAGAAACCATTAGAAATACTTAACGAAATCCTAGAATTTAAGAATAGAGTGACTAAAGAATTCTATAGAAGCTCAACATGGAACTTGACCAAGTAGAGAAAATTAATGAACTAGAATATAGGTCATTTGAAATCAGCCAGTGGAGCAAAAAGAAAAAAAGAGTAAATAAGTGTAAAAGAGGCCTACATAAATTACAGAATATTATTATGAAAAACAACCTATACATTATTGGAGTCCCAGAGAAGATGGGGAAAAAGACATAAAACTTATTGAAAGAAATAATTGCTGAAAATTTCTCAAATTTGCAGAGAGATCTGAACATCCAAGTTCATGAAGCTAATTAATTGGTTACCTCAAAATTTTAAACCCAAATAATCTTCTCAAACACATTATAAAACCATCTAAAATCACAAAGAAAAAAATTTTAAAGCATCAAGGGAAAGAAAATTTCTTATATATACAGGAACCACCACAAGGCCATCAGCAGTTTCCTCTGCAGACCTTGCAGGTAGAACAGAGTGGGAAGACACATTCACAGTGCTGAAAGAAAAAAGTACCAATCAAGAACAGCAACCAGAAGGGAGAGGGGAGGGAATTTCAGGGCAAAAGGGGAAGGGTTTTCAGGAACAACTATGGGGGACACATGGACAAAAACAAGGGGGTGGGTAGAAATGAAAGGAAGGTAGGGAGCACTGGGAGGGTGGGGTGGGATGGGAATAAAAGGCAGAAAACTGTACTTGAACAACAATTAAAAGAAGAAAAAAAATGCTTTACCTAGCAAAGGTGTTTTTCAGAATTCTGAAAGATAATTTTCCAAACAAATGATGGAAGATTGAAGCACCAGACCCACTAGACCTGTCCTACAAGAATTGTTAAAGGGACTTCTTCAAGCTGAAATAAAAAGATGTTAATTAGTAACATAAAAATATAAAGCATGCTGCTGAATGCAAGTATATACTCAAATTCAGAATACTCTAATACTCTAAGATGGTGGTGTATTAACTACTTAACCCAAATACAAAGGTTAAAAGACAAAATTGTTAAAAATAACTAGCTCCAATAATTTGTTGATGGATAGATAATATAAAAAGAAGTAAATTATGACATCATATACATAAAATATGGAAATTGCAGTAAAAGGGTGGAATTTTGAATATGATCAAAGTTAAGCAGTTATTAGAATAAAATAAACTGTTATATTTATAAGATGTTTTGTGTAAGTTCCATGATAACCACAAGCAAAAACATATAGCAGATTAACAAAAGACAAAGAGAGGGAATTAAAGTGTAACACTATGGAAAATCATCAATTCACAGAGTAAGCAGCAGAAGAGGAAAAAAGAAACAAGGGAACTATAAAAATGGCCAGAAAATAATTAATAAGTTGTCATTGGTAAATTTGTATCTATATATAATTACTTTAAATGCAAAAGGATTAAATTCTCCAATTGAAAGGCACAGAGTGGATAAATGGATTAAAAAACAAGACCTGATTATATCCTGTCTACAACTGAATCACTTCACCTTAAGATAATTAAAAAGTCATAGTAATTAAAACAGTATTGTATTGGCATAAAAACAGACACATAGACAAATGAAACAGAATTGAGAGTCCAGAAATATACCCACACATATATGGTCAAGTAATATTTGACAAGGGCACCTGGAACATTGAATGAGGAAAGGATAGTCTCTGCAATAAATATTGTTGGGCAATGTGGATATTCACATGCAAAAGAATGAAATTGAAATCTTATATCATTGACAAAAACTAACAAAAAATGGATTAAAGACTTAAATGTGCCCTGGCTGGTGTGGCTCAGTGGATTGAGTGCTGGCCTGTGAACCAAAGGGTTGCCAGTTCAATTCTCAGTCAGGGCACATGCCTGGGTTGCAGGCCAGGTCAGGCCCCTAGTTTGGGGTTAGCAAGAGGCAACCACGCATTGATGTTTCTTTCCTTCTCTTTCTCATTCCCTTCCTCTCTCTCTAAAAATAAATACATAAATCATTAAAAAAAAAAAACTTAAATGTAAGGCCTGAAACCAAAGGAAACAAAAATGCTAACTTGAAAAAATACGTGCGTACCCATGTTCATCGCAACATTATTTACAATAGCAAAGACATGGAAGTAACCTATGTATCAGTGGACACATGAATCGATGAATCTTGAGGGCATTATGTTAAGTGAAATAAGTCATACAAAGAAAGGCAAATACTATGATCTCACTTATATAATGAACCTTAAAAAAGCTGAACTCATAGAAGGAGTGAGTAGAGTGGTTGTGGCTAGAAGCTGAGGGTGTGGGGAAATGGGGAGACATTGGTCCAAGACCACAACTTGACTATGAAAATGAGTAAGTTCTGAGGATATGATATAGTTAACAATATTGTATTACATACTTGAAATTTGACAAGAAAGAAAATCTTAATGTTCTCACCACCCATACAAAAAATGATAATTGTATGATATGATAGACATTAACTAACCTTATTATGGTAAAATTCCACAACATGTGCATGTATCAAGTCATTGCATTGTACACATTAAACTTACATAATGTTATATGTTAATTATATCTCAAAAATGCTGAAAAAAGACTAAACATAAAAAATAACTGGCCACATGTTACTAATTTTGTTGAGGCTGGATGATATGTACACAGGCTTATTATAATATGCTCTCTATTTTTGTATATGTTTGAAATTTTTCATGATACAAAGTTTTTTAAATCAGCATTCAAAGATTCAAATATTATCATCATTAAAAGTCATACTATTATTAGTTTAAGGATGTCTCATCAATGAACTAAATTAACAGAGCCCTTGAAAGAAAGTTATGCTTCAAGGGAGTTACAGAGCTCACAAATTGTCCCTTCTCCCTCATGTTGCTTGGCAATACAGTAAGAAAACATCATTTATTCTTCAAAAATTATCCATTTTCATCAAAATAAAATTTCTGCTTGGCATTCACTACAAATATCACCAATGCAATCACTTATTGGAAACTTAGTGTTAAAGAAATATATGCTTCAACACCTAGAACTGAAGTTGCCCATTTCTCAGTAATAAAATTCAGGGTCTGGCAACTTTGAATTTTTGAAATGGCAAAGGCATTCTAGAAAGTTTTACAAATTCTATCTTACCAGTCATATATTTTGAGAGCACTGATAGAGTTATTGTGATGGGCTAGGTGTCTTATTAGGGTCTTTGTCCACTTTAATCTCATTGAATCTTCATCAAGACCTTATGATGTAGACACTACATATTTTTAACTGGAAGAGGAAAACAAAGTTTCATTTTATTTTTTGGTTGACAATTAAAAAGCAAATTCTAATTTTGCCTTCAATATTGTGTTACAGTGATTTAAACAGTGATTATGCACAATATAGTTTTTTCAAATTGAAAAAGAAAACCCCAGATTTTAAAAAATATCTACTCTTGCCCTTACTGGTGTGGTTCAGTTGGTTGGGTATTGTCCTGCAAAGCAAAAAGTCACTGGTTCAATTCCCAGTCAGGGCACATGCCTGGGTTAGGGGTTTGGTGCCTGGTTGGGGTGCATATGAGAAGCAACCAATTGATGGTTCTCTCTGACTTTGATGTTTCTCCCCCTCTCTTTCTCCCTCCATTCCCCTCTCTAAATTTTTTTTTAAAATAAAAAAATCTACTCTTTGCCTAGAAAAGTACTAAGGTTCATTTAAAACACGTGTTTAAATATAACAGCTTCCAAGTTCTCATTTGACAGCTTGGTAAAGGTGCTACAGATTTTTTTTTAATGTGGACACTATTGTCACCCCAATTGTATAGGTGAGAAAACTGAGTCTTTGAAAGTTTAACTAAACTCACCGAGTGTCTTTCAGATATAGAGAGGCTAAACTGGAGAGGAACACAAAAAAGTTTGGTTGCAGAACCTGCATTCAAAGGAAGATCTGAACTACATGTCCACAGAAAAAGGAGATGCTTAGGAGGAGCAGTTTTCTGCTGCAAATGATTAGTGTACTGCAGCGATTTCCAACCGTGTGCCATGGCAGGTACACTGTGCATTTCAAGAATTTTTAAAACATGCAATACCTGACTATTAGTCAGGAGCACTGACCTCTTTTCTCTTAGATTGTCAAATAAAGAAAGGACAACAGCCAACCCAGCAATACCATCTGGTGTGAATGAATTAAAAGTATGCCTACATTTTTCCTCAGACTGGCAAAAAGTGCAATATAATTTTGGTGTATCGTAGAATTTTAGTAATTAGTTTATGTGTGCCATGAGAAGGAAAAGGTTGAAAATGTGGTGTACTAAATAATCCCAGATTACTCATATATATTTCAAGATACAAAAGTTAATCACCAAAGATTTTTTTAAAAGGTCACCAACACTGTTAAGAATCACAAGCCTCTTATCTTGATGACCTAACTAGGTCCAGTGTAATAAAAATACAAAAAAAAACCCCTCAATAAAATAGAAATCATTTCTCCTTTCTCCTATAAACTTATTTGACAATCAGAAGAAGGAAAATAGAGAAAAAATGTTTTCTTATTTGGTCTCAGTAAGAGCATCTCAGGAATTAGAGAGATGTAAAAAGAGCTTTGCATTTTATTGATAATTGAGAGTTCATTTACCTCCTCACACTATAAAGAAATTTGCCAAAAATAGGCTCCTGTGACCTGCAGCTCATCTCTTTCATGTCACTTAGTTGTATGGCCATCTGAAGCCTTAAGCAAAAAGACCTTGAGATTTGAAATAACAAGTCACTCAGCTTTATCTAAAATGTGCCTCTGATGGATCAGTTACGAAAGAGCACACATAATTTGGGTATTTTGTGTTTTGTCCTTGTTGGTTTCTCCTTGTCCCTGCCCTGACCAGACCTGAAAGAGCTGGCTCACAAGTACTGTACATGGTAATTACCCATGTAAATGAGCACTGTTAGGAAACTGCTGTCCCCAAAATGTGCACACATATCATTCTCCAAAATTCACATTGAAATCCTATCATAGAGCAAATCATTTGTTACCTGACCTTTCATTAACATTAATTAATGAAAGCACCACATTGGGGAGCATGGAAGTGGAAGCTAAGAATAATGTCACAGTGGGCACTTCACAAAAGAACTGTCAGATCCCTACAAACCCTTTGTAGGAAAATTTAAGACTAAACTTCAGGTACTAGGAAAACAACACTGGAAAGGAATTTTAAAACCTGAGCTACAGACACATCTCATTCTAGTGCCGGAAGGTGCTTCCTCCAGCAGGAACTCAGTGAACTCCTGAGACAGCTGAGGCCTGAATTCCTTGAGGAATTCCAACATAAATAGTTCATCAGGCTATCTACAAATGGCGAGGAAAGGGATTTAATTTTTCTCAAATGACCAATTATGTTTCAAAGCAGATTTACCAATGGCAAAGTGCTAAATAGAAGATAAAAGACTTTCCACAAACTTCTGTCTAAAAGAAAATACTCCATAATGATTATAGTGGATTAACATTTTTAAGATTATTTGTTTCATCAATTAGTTTTGAAAAGCATTATCAGTCAAGGAAGGCTATTTCCGTTTCAGTAATACAATGTGTGTATGGCGGATTGATTTTGGAACTTGGGCAGCGTGATGAGTTGGTATGTCTTAGTTTGGTTTCCTCACAACTCCTTGCAATATCCCTTGCAATCTTGCATTTTTCGCCTCTGAGCCTCCAAATATGCTGTTCCTTCTGTCCCAGAACATTACCTTCAACCCTTTCCTTTGATTTACTCTACCTCAATGGCGTGTCTTCTAAGATCCTTACTTGACCATCAAGACTGAGTAAGGTGCCCTCCTGCAAGCTCTTGAAGACATTTGTTTCCTATTGCCTGTACCTGGCTGGCCCAGAAATGTGAGGTCCTGCTTCCTTTTCCTGACCTTCCTATGACACTGACAGGGAAGTTTCTGCCCTATTACATCCCTAGTACCCAGCCTGGTACAGCACATGGCAGCGGGTAACCAGTAGTGACTGAAAGCCAAATAGCATAAATCTCTTAGAATCACATATATTCACATTCTATTGTCAAACAAAAGGATTTTTAAGCTCTATATTTAAATTACCCCAGAGATTCAATGTGATTTGCGAGCACCTGGAAATGTAAATTATTTCATAAAGATCAGGAAATAGCTTTTGTTAATATTTAAAAATATATTTAACTTCCCACTTTACTATCTTTTATGGGATTGCTTACAATACAAAAAAATCAGAAATTTAGTTTAAATTAAAAAATGTTACTAGAAAGAAAAATATGTTATTTAATATTTTTTAAATGTCTATAAAGCAGAAAACATTATTTTCCTCTCTCCTTGTCGTACTCAACCTCCTCTACCAAGGACCTGTGAAAAGCACACAAAGATAGCTGTCATGACCAGGAAAGGGCAAGCTTTGATGACTGGGAAACATTTTTTCTGTATAGAAATTTAGACTTCTGAGCAGCATAAGCATAAAGTGCTTTCCAAGTGATCAGGAGCAGTAACATTTGGTCACTATCTACTTTGCTGTTCCTGCTGATTTTAGCACCTCATTCAGCCTTTGGTTTACTCAGGTTAAGGAATTTTCAATCTCCGTTAGGAAACAAGGCTATGGAAGCTCTGCTGACTGCCCAATACAGGGGCTCACTTCTTAGTTCCCTATTTGATGCATGTAACAAGATTGGAGTTATAACAGTAATTTATAAGCATTGTGGCAACAGTCTTTTAGTTCCTTCTGAATATATTGTTAAGCTTTTCAAGAGGTAGAAATGATATATGATGGTTACTGTAACAGTAGAAAAGCCAATATGAGAGAATAATGCATCTAAATTGTTAGAATTTGACCTGGCTGGTGTAGCGCATTGGATTGAGCGCAGGCTGCGAACCAAAGTGTCGCAGGTTCAATTCCCAGCCAGGGTACATGCCTGGGTTGCAGGCTATAACTGTCAGCAACCGCACATTGATGTTTCTCTCTCTCTCTATCTCCCTCCCTTCCCTCTCTAAAAATAAATAAATAAAATCTTAAAAAAGAAAAAGAACTTGTAGTGATAGAAGCATGGCAGTCCTTATTGTGAGCCATCAAAATTGAGTTGTTTGTCCAAACTGAGCTAGTCCCAGCTCCCATTCACTTTTTCTCACTCTTGTCCCTACCTGGAATGTTCCTGTCCCCATTCTCCCATCACCTCTAACTCTTGCTCCTTATCTACTTTGTCCAAATCCTCCCTAACCTCAAGTTCAAGGTCAAGCATTATTTCTCCTTTCCCAGAGCTTTTCAGCTAGGTGGGATTTATTCCTCCTCTGAAGTCCTGTAAGAACTATATCTGTACTTCTGTTTGCTTATTTATTTATTTATTTATTTATTCAGTTAACACTTACAGAGGGCCTATTGTCCCAGACAGTTCCTACTACTTGCTTAGTAGTTTTATGAGGACACATGTTTTAATCTCCTTTAGTAGAGAAAAAGCGTGTTTGGGACAAGTTTCATGTCTGATTAATTTTGTATCCCACAAGACAGTTTTTGGTATGAACACTGTTCATTGCCTACCCAACATCAGTTTACTCCTATTTCTACTTTTCAACAGAATTCTAATACTGTTTAGACATTCCTTTGTCCAAGTTTTGACCTCAAGACATGCCATATTGTTGTATGTTCTCCTCCTTCTCCCTCCTTCCCATCTCCCTCTTTTCACCTTCCTCACTCTCCTTCCTCTTTAATTCCTTTCTTCCTTCAAGTTATTCAACAAACATTTACTGAGCTAGGTATTTCCTTGGGTGTTAAAGATAGAAAATGGAGTAAAGAGAAATAGTCTAATTCTTAATGGATCATTGGTTAAGTTTTATAATAACTCCTCCAAGTTCCCCAAACTTAACTAAACTCACCTTCTTCATGAGGAAACTTAAGTCTTTAGGTTAAATAACATGCCCAAGTTCAGAAAACAAGGTTCAGAGAGGAGCTCAATGCCAGGTGCATACACACAACACACCCACCCACTTGGTGATGTCTGTGCAGAGTTCTTAAAAGAATAAACTGCTGTGGTCATTTAAGAGCCAGTGGAAGCATAAGCTGTGGGCAGAAGACTCCATCAGTGGGCTAGGAAGTGGGCTCACAGAGAATCCCAGAGACACATCAAGAGCAGGAGATATATATATATATATAAATTTGTGTGCACATTTATATGTGTCTATATTTTTTAAGTTTAAATTCAGACCTGAAAAAATAGATTGGCATGTCAAGACAGTCCCTGCCCTCAAAGAGCCCATAGCCTGGGGGGAACAAATGTTTTTAATTACAAAATTCTTTGGCATGTGTAGGCCCAGGGCATGGTGCAGGGGAGGGAGCAGGCTCTGAAACAGCTTCACTGAGCCGGTCACTCTACATGTGGGCTCCCAAAGGTGATTTTTCTCACCTTTGGGAACTGGAGAATTGGATACCCAGAGTGCAGTTATGCTGGAGCGTACCAGAGGGTAAGCTTAGAGAAGTGTCCAGGTCACAAAGAACCTTTCATACCAGTCTCAGTAGTTATTGCTTCACCCTACAGATGATAAGAAGCCTTAATGGATTTCTAGTAGGGGGTAATTAGATTTTCATTTTAGAAAGATCACTCTGATGGCATATGAAAGAATATACTGAAAGGGAGCCACCCCAGAGACAGCAAGATTTGTCAGAAAGTGTCTTTTAGTTTTTAAAAGTTCAGGCAAGAAATAATGGAGGCAGTGGGATATACAAAAATAAAAAGAATTGTGAGTTAAGAGATTGGGTTTTTAAAACTTGGTCACATAAGTAAGGATACAACTTCTTATTTTTCCTATTATGTATGTTTTTATTTTTTTACTATTTCTTTGAAATAAATGTTTATTATTCACACAAGTATGTATTAACTGATTATCTGGAGTGAAAAGCTATGAAAACCCTAGAAAGCATGTATGCAAAAAGGTATATTACCATATAAATATTCAATATACAACAGAGCTTTTAAAGGAGAAGGTGAACATAAAATAACAGTGTTGACAATTATTCAATACCAAGGGCTCATCTTAGAACTTGTAGTCAATTTAATTCCTAGTTAAGTACCTATTGGTGACCTGGCCTTGACCAAAAACATTCACGCTGAGTGAGCTGTATGTGATAATGTTCCGAATAAGCAATACTGGGGGCTCTTTCTAATGACAGATTAAAGAGGTTCCTGTCCTGGAGAAATGGTAGAATTCCCATGCTTACTAATTCCAGATGAAGAGAAGAGAAGGAGGAGGAAGAAAAAGTGGAGCTCGTATTTTTGCAAAAGGAGGAGAAATAATGATTTTTTTTCATAAGCATTTCAACACCAAGCAAACATAATTTTCTGTCTACCTCTGCAGGCTCTGGAAGTCTGGGGCGGTGTTTACTAGTTCTAACAATCTTTGATTCAGCTCTTACAGTACATTAGATTTGACCAAAAGGAAAAACAAGACTCATAAAAAGTTATCATATCTTTCTGGTCCAGAAACAAAAAGCAGACATATCAGGAAAGTTTGGTATGAAACACTGAGTAAAAATGTATTTCCTCTATGAGCAGATGTGAATATTAATTTAGCACAGTTCATGGTAGTAATAAGCTGGCAACCAAGTTTATATCAACTGCAGGGTGGATAAATAAATTGTTAGATAGTCATACAATGAAATACCACTCAGTGCATTAACATAAATGAGTCTGAGGTTTGTGTATCATGAAACTAAATATACAAATGGACAATGGCCAGACCATATATAAAAATAAAACTTTGACCCATAACCTTCTGCCATCCCTTATCTCCAATAAACAGGCCAGGAAGCCAGCCTGCTCTAAGTCAGATTTGCAGGAAGTCAGATCTCTATCTTTCATTATAATCCAAAAGGCTACACAATAACTTTTGTGAAAAATGACCAGGATTTGATTAAAAACTTCCCTAATTTTTTTTTAATTTATTCACTTTTAGAGAGGGGAGGGAGAGGGGGGGAGAGAGGGGGAGGGGGGGGAGAGAGAGAGAGAGAGAGAGAGAAAGAGAGAGAAACATCAATGTGCGGTTGCTGGGGGTTATGGCCTGCAACCCAAGCATGTACCCTGGCTGGGAATTGAACCTGGGACACTTTGGTTCGCAGCCTGAGCTCAATCCACTGAGCTATGCCAGCCAGGGCAAAACTTCCCTAATTTTTGTCCCATTTCCAACTTAAGACCAACCAGAGAAAGCCAAATATGCACCCTTGACTATTTATAGAAGATACTCCCTTCTAGTTAGCCCACCTATAGCTGCCCTATGCCAATCAGGGCATACCTGAAGCCTTCCCTCCTTCTCCGCTATAAAGCATAATATATTATTTGACAACACTAATATAATATCTGAAGCTAATCTAGTGAAATACCAAATTTTGACAAAGCTGAATTGTGGGCTTGTGCCTATTATATTTTTTTCTATAGTTTTCTATATGTTTCAATCTTTAATGATACTAAAAAGAAATGCCAATGGTAACTCTTCAAATTATGTAATAAAAACATGGCAAATGATATTTCTAATGCAGTTTCTTATGCAGTAAATGATGCTTCTACCTGATACAAATACATTCTTAAGATTGGTACTCAGTGACTTTTTAAAGAAACAAACAGAAAGCATGTATTTCTATAATTCAACTTCCTTTCCTCCCACTAAAAATGGCAAAATATTGAGTTTTCTGTTTTCTTTCTCTTACCTTTATTATTTCCTTTTAGTGAATGTATAGGTGTCTACACATGAGCCTTCATATGACCTCTTGTGACTTCATCACCCTCTTCCTCAATCATACATGTCCCTCATGTATCTCTCTTCTGTTTTAAAAATGGCATGTTTTCATTTTCCAAATATAAGAACAGTATGTTCATTGGAGAAGTTTTAGAAAATACAGAATATGTATAAAGAAAGAAAAAGTACCCTCAGTCATCCCATTCAAACATATTTTTTCAATATGTATTTTTCATTGTATATTTCTGAATAATTTTGTCTATGTATTTTAAAATAATAGATCTTTAGATTTTATTAATATTAATATTTTATTGAGATATTTGCCTCAAGTGCTATAATATCTATACCAAATATGCCCCTTATGGTATATAAAATTGTCATCTGGAGAGGAAAATATTATAAATAAATATATGAAATAAATGTGTGAATCGAGCAATAATGAATTGGGATAGAAATATCACCTACATTTTCACATATGAAAAACTTTAGCCCTGGCTGGTGTAGCTCAGTGGACTGAGCACAGGCTGAGAACCAAAGGGTCACCAGTTCAATTCCCAGTCAGGGCACATGCCTGGGTTGTGGGCCAGGTCCCCAGTGCAGGGTGAATGGGAGTCAACCACACATTGATCATTCTCTCCCTCTCTTTCTCCTTTTCTTCCCCTCCCTTTAAACATAAATAAATAAAATCTTTTAAAAAATGAAAACAAAAAAGAAAAACTTTAAATATATGTTATTTATTAGTTTTTAATAATTTTTATTGTTATTCTATTACAGTTAACACACACACATACAAACACCCAATAGTTCCCCAAAGTTGATATATGGAGCATTGACTAAATTTCTTAAGGAATTCATTTATAAACTACACTGTTCCCAATGTCTCCTAGTGAGGATTCTGGAGGCAGCTGACTCATCCTCTGGTTTAGTGTCAGGGACTACTACATCCAGAACACATGATTTGGATTCAAGCTTAGAAGAAACCAGGTTATCATCCTCAATTATCTCTCTTAAGAATCTGGGCATTAATCCAATGTCATTTCCCTACTTAATATTTAATTCTTTTCTGAATATGACCTGCCTCATAATTTTAAAAGAAATCATTAGAGTTTTTACCTAACTCAGTGAAAGTCAGTTTGATTCAATGTTACTTTCATAACATTATCAAATGTCTGAGGGATAATTACGTCTTTTAGTTAGAGAAGTTACAGAAGTTAACAAAGCTACAACATAAAATAGTTTAAATTAAGATTATATAAAATACAGAGAAGAGCCCTGACCAGTACAAGCAGCCTGTGATAGAAATGTCTTGCAGTTCAAATCAGTTACATCAAAGGAGGAAAATGCACATTTATCCCATCTTAATGCAATACTTCTAGACAGCTGATTTAATCACCCCAAAGCTCCATGATATAAAATACTAGCATGACCTAAAATGTTTAATTCATCATAAACTAAGTTTAAAATATTAAATTAATTCAAGCATTTAGTTTGTTTAGTCAAAATGATACTATTGGTCTTGCATTCATTTTGTATGAAATGTTGATCAACTGTCACATGCTACAACACATGTGTGGGGTGGGGGGAGGAAGGCTAAAGGTTTAGGTGCATCTCTGACCCCTCTTCCCAGTGAGCACACCTGGCCCTGCCCATCTTAGAGACACCTCCAACTTAGAGGACTTGAAACTGAACTTGGTATCTTTCTTCAAAAACCCTCTCTGCCTTCCCATCTTCATCAAAGGCATTGACATCTGTAGTTTCCCAGACAAAATAAGACCTCAGTTCCTCCTTTGAGTGCTGTTTTCCTAACTTTCCATCTCCCATTCTTTCATTCTACCCATTAACCTATGAATCAGGAAAGCTTATTGATTCTGCTTCATAAATGTCCCTGGAATACAGATCCTCCTCATGGTCCCACCTTCACATGTGTGGCCTCTTCCAGAGCCTTTACTCAGTTCTTCATTGTCTGTGATCAACTGCAGCAGCCACTCACTGCCTGAAGGGCCTCCTCAGTTCACACCTCACTCTGCCCACAGAGTTCTCCTGTACAAAAATATATTGTGGAAATCTTAACATCTGCTAGCTCCCTGTAACTACTTGGTGTGATATATCAAGATTTCTGTCATTTGACTGCAACCTATCTCATCAGCTTCATGTTCTGCATGAATCTTGCCTTTTACATTTGTAGGCCTGGGCAAGAGCAGAAATGGAAGCCCATACAGTATATGTATGAATATAAAACTTATAAATGAAGCTTATAAACTGTTAAATAGGTCAATCCTTCTATCTTAACAAATATAACTCCTTAAAGGACTTGGAGATCTGGGGTGAATTTAGAATTCTTGAACAGCTCTTGAACAAGCCTCACACAAGAACCAGCAGCACAGGAAGGCTCTGGGCCACCGGTCTGCACCCTGCTCCCTTTTCTTCCACTCCTGGTTTCTGTACCTGATGTCAGAGCTCAACCACACACCCCTGCAAACAGCTACCCCTTGGTCCCACCTAAGGTCTGGAGATGCTTACATGCACAACGCATTCCCACTGTCAAGAAGACTACCTGGGGAGGATGTCCGCACGGACCATGGAGGTTAGTTTGGGGTCCATCTGAGCAGGTCATTCTGGGGTCCTTGGTACCTGGGGCATAGGGGGCATGGGCTCCAAGATGACAGGTTACCTCAGTCCCATGGACCTCTGATCAAATGACACTGTCTACAGAGCAGGACCTAACACAAAGGTCCCTGTTGCTCAAGTCTAAAGGCAGTACAATTGACCCCTGAACATTAGTAGTTAAAATTTAGGAGCGTCAAAAGCTATACATAGTGGTCAAGAAGAAGGCATGGATAAACATGCTTCACCTCCTCGTACAATCACAGAAAGAATTACAACTAGAGCCATCAGGATATTGAGCTGTATTGAAGTCCAACAATAAAAATTCATCTAGAAGCTACATTCATCTGGACAGGTAGGAGGGGCACAGATGCAGAGCTGGTCAGAGAGGCACAGAGATACAGTGTGGCATGGCAGGTGGCAGAAGGAGTGGTCTCACATACATGTGTGGTAGATAAAAATTGGGAGGGATACCTTGGTAGTGAGTGATCCCAGAACCAAGCCATACTTCACAGACCAGCATTTCAGCACCAGAAAAATATTCCCATAACTTCCAGCTGTAAAAACCAATAAGAGTTGGTGCAGTGGAAGAAACTGCCAGATTTTCAGGAGACTCTGCTTAAAGGGGACGCATGGTCTTAAAATATATGCAGACCCATTCTGTCTTGGGTTCAGCACCAGAGGGTAAGCTGGAAGGGTGCCAGTCTCAGAGGTCAAAGGCCAGGCAAACCTCCAGAAGCTAGGCGGCAGCGTTGTCCCTTCTTCAAGCCCTCCCCTCACACAGAACCAAAAAGTGGTGAAGTGGGTTGGCCTGCCCTGGCGATTACCTAAGGTTCCACCACACATGACTTACAGGTGCCTTTTCTATAACTGGCCACACTACTAAGATAGGGAACCAAAGCAGCTCTACCAAATACACAGACAAACATAGTAAGACTGCCAAATTGAGGAGTCAAACAAATATGGCCAAAATGAAAGAACAGAACAAAATCCCAGAAAATGAACGAAAATGAAATGGAGATAAGCAACCTATCAGACGCAGAGTTCAGAATACTGGTTATCATAATGCTCAAAGAACTCATTGAGTGCAGCAACAAAATAAATCAGACCCAGAAAGAAATGAAGTTTACACTAAGTGAAATAAATATTTACAGGGAACCAAGAGTGGAAGAGATGAAGCTGGGATTCAGATTAATGATTTGGAACATAAGGAAGAAATAAGCATTTAGCAGAACAACAAGAAGAAAGAATTTTAAAAAATGAAGATAGTATAAAGTGCCTCTGAGATATTTCCAAACTCACCAACATCTGAATCATAGGGATGGAAGAAGAAGAAGAAAAAAGAAGGAGAAGGAGAAGGAAGAGAAGAAGAAGGAGAAAGAAGAAGGAGAAAGAAGAAGAAGAAGAAGAAAGAAGAAGAAGGAGGAGGAGGAGGAAGAGGAGGAGGGGAAGGGGAGGGGGAGGAGGAGGTGGGAGGGGAGGAGGAGGGGAAGGGGAGGAGGAGAGGGAGAAGAGCAGCAGCAAGAAATTAAAAACTTATTTGTAAAAACACTGAAATAAAAGTTCCCTAATTTGGTGAAGGAAATAGACTTACAAGTTGAGGAAGCACAAGAGTCCCAAACAAGTTGGACCCAAAGAGGACCACACCAAAACACATCATAATTAAAATGCCAAAGACAAAGACAGAATTTTAAAAGCAGAAAAAGAAAAGAAGTTAGTTACCTACAGGGGAGTCCCCATAAGACTTTGTTGATTTCTCAAAAGAAACTTTGGATTCCAGAAGGAAATGGCAAGAAGTATTAAAAGTGATGAAAAGCAAGGACCTACAACCTATATTACTCTATCCAGCAAAGTTATCATTTATAATGGGAGGGCAGATAAAGCACTTCCCAGACAAGGTAAAGCTAAAGGAGTTCATCATCACCAAATCATTATATGAAATGTTAAAGGGACTTATTTAAAGAAAAGAAGATAAAAAAAGCAACCTATGAACATTAAAATGGCAAAAAGTTCACAACTGTCAACAACTGAATCTAAAACTACAAACTAAGCAAACAACCAGAACAGGAACAGAGTCATAGATATAGAGATCACATGGAGGGTTATCAGCTGGGAAGGGGCAGGGAGAGAATGGGGGGAAAGGTGCAGAGATTAAGAAGCATAACTGGTAGGTATGAAATAGACAGGAGAAAGTTAAGAATAGTATAGGAAATGTAGAAGCAAAGAACTCATATGCAGGACCCATGGACATGGACTAAGGCAGGGGGATGACTGGAGCAAATGGGGATACTTGGTGGAGAGGGGCAAAGAAGGAAAAATTGGGACAAATATAATAGCATAGTCAATAAAATATATTTTAAAAAGTTATTCATAGATTTTTGCCCGTGCATGGGTGGGCTCCCCTAACCCCCACATTGTTCAAGAGTCACCTCTATTGTTGTCCAGCACACCTCACGCCCTAGCAACACAGTTCTCTTTGGTTTCTGACATATATCTGTTCCTTTTACCTCTTCTTGTCTGAACGAGCTATACATAAAATCTTTTCTCAGGGAAGTGAGACACATCTTTATAGTTCCTTTTTTATATTTCTAACATTCATTTTCCCTAGTAGACTCTGAGACCTTGACTATTCTTCCATTTTGTTTGAATCTCCAGAGTCTACAACAATGCCTGGTATGTAGTACTCTGGATAACAGTGTGATGAATGAATAAGTAAATTCATTAATGTATCAATCAATTCTATCCCTGTCTCCAGCCCATCCCTGTTTTTTTTCTTTCTCAACTTCCATTCATGTTATTGGATTTCTAAATCCATCAGGCGTCCCAGAAGGAAAAAACAAAATAAAACTCTACTGCATTGATGTCGGTAAAACAGGGTCTTAACACAAGGACATGGAGGCAAGGGAAACTAGAAACAATAAGTGAGGGATCTAGATCCTGAAGAATTATATTGTCACCACATAAAATTCTTAATTATCCTATATGATTAGTTCTAGGATGTGGCAGACTGAAAAGATTGCTATCATTTTCCTTATAATTTTTTCTATGCTATCCCTAATAGTTTATACAGTGTTGATTCTAAATTAATTATCAGCATGGCATGACACGGCATAATATGGTGGTGTGTGGCCTCCCACTCAGAGTATTATGTTTCTGCATTTAGGAAATGGAAGTGATAACAGAACCTTCCTACTTATGTTAGAAGGTTAGTGTAAAGATTACGAAGGTCTATACCATCCAAGTGCTTAGAATATTGCCTGATGTTCATAAATGTTAGCTAATCCTCTTTTCCTGAAATTTCTTCCTTCCTTCCTCCGTTCCTTCCTCCCTCCCTCTCTCCCTCCTTTCCTTCTTCCCTTCCTCTCTAAGAGAATAGATCTTAAAACTCATCACAAGAAATTCTGTAACTGTATGAGGTGATGTATTTTATGTAAACTTATTATAGTGATCACTGCACAATGTACACATATATCAAACCATTATGTTGTACACTAGAAACTAATACAATGTTGTGAGTCCATTATATCTCAATAAAAAAGTAAAACAATAACTATGGACATTATACATAATATAAACGTCATGATAGGGGTCATTATAATCATAATCAAAGATTCTGATGCAGGTAAAAGATTTTTTGACTCACATTATACTTACCAAGGATGGTGGGTATTTCCATCATCAACCTCCAAGTATCACTGTCACTAATACTTTATAATCGGCTTTTCCAGCTTTGAAATTATGCAATTGAGATAATTTTTAAATTTGGAATCTTATTTTTTCAAATTTTACACATAAAATGAGATTCTGCTAATATTTACTAACATTTGAATCACACTTTTAAAATTCACATATTTTAAAATTCAAAATTTGACAGGATTGTGTATTTTTAGATGCTTTCTTAAATTTTCAACATTTTGGCTATACCACCAAGCTTTACAATGTAGAAGTAAAAAAGACAAACTGCAAAGTCATGGAGATGGTGTAAAGGAAGAGAGAAAGCAATTATGACAGAGCTGGGCCAGCGATGGACCACAGCTGTTTCCTCTTGCCGTGGGGCACACAGCTGGACTCATCTCAGTTTCCTCACATATGACCAAGTTCTGGACAAGGCAATGTGAGTCGGCAGTGATGTGTGCCACTTCTAAGCCTAGCCCTTAAACATATGCAATCCTCCATGCCCCTTCCCCTTTCATGGTAATGTGGAAGCCTTGAATCAAAAATAGCAATGCCATGAGATAAAAGAAAGCTGGGTCTCTTAATCATTGTTTGGAAGGGTGCCATCCACTAATCAGGAATATCCATTACATGACTGAAAAGTAAACTTCTATTGTGTTCAGCCCTTGAGATTTCAAGTTTATCTTCTGTACAGTGGTCAGGGTTACCATACAGAATATAAACATCATAAATTATCATCAAGAAGCTCCACTACCCTTGAGCATAAATTAATAGCTTGGATTAGAATGATATGTTTTAGAGGATTTAGCAGCAAAACATTTACTTTTCTATTGCTTACTCTTGCTTATATTAAAAGTTTGCCTGCATTTCCTAAATCAAAAGCATTCTGTATGAGAAAGAGAAACAATTGGGTTCTAATAATCCATTTAGAAACTCTCAAAATTAGGTGATTTATATTAGGAAAGAGCTTTATTCAACTTGAACTACAGAGGAGGCAAAGCTATGTCTTTGAAAACCATCCCTAAATGAGATCTAACAATGGCATAAGAAATATCACAACCATACCTGGTGGCATCATTACAGTAATATTTCAGCTCTGATGATGTACGCTCCTTTAGAACTTCCAAGCACTTGAAGACTTCTAGCAAGGTGATGAAAGGAGAGAAGGGCTGATCACACAGGAAGGCAGCTAGGTTGATAATATGCTAATTTACATTGTCACATTAAGGAGTATATCAAACTTGGCCAGAAGTATCTTGAACATACAACACTAATACTGCCAGTCATAAAAAAGGTGACTGGTATTCTGTAACCAATAAAATCCTAATTCCATCAGGCCTCCCACTCCACTGCCATGACTTTGGAAAAACAAATGGACTTATGGGAGTCACAGGAGAGATACAACAGGCAATCTGGCCAGAAGCTACTATGTGTTCCATTGGGTGAAACTGGCAAACCTGTGCACTGTGGAGATACTAAAGGACCTAGATTGATTCAGGTGTGAATAAGGAAAGCTACAATACTATTATCCCCTCAAAGAAACAATTGGAAAGTAACTTTTTAGGTTGGTGCTACAATATAATAACTTTCTTTACAGGCTCTTATACATCTTTGGGGGCCAATGTAGCAATGTTTTGTTATTGCTTTCGAAGTGGTACATCACCAACCACTATCTTTTTCCTTTCCATCACCACAACTGAACTTTCCCTACCAGTGAGTAGTTGGTGAAGACTGATCTTATATCAAAAGAATCTCTTAGGTAATCATAAACAATGTGTGAATCAACTGAAGCCTAAACAATGGGGATAGTGGAAATCAAGACTCATTCAATATATAACTGCTTGAGAAATGGGTGCAAATTTTAGTACAGCTTCTTACATAGAAGACATGAAAACCACGAAGCTGGGGTGGGGGAAGGGTTGGAACACAGTGAGAAAAATGGTAACATATCCATCATACATTATTAACAACAATAGAAACCACACCTCAAATTTTCCATGCATAATGTTCAAATAGTGCTCCCCAGCCTCCAAAAAGCATCTAATTGCCTCATAATCAAAATTATTTTCACTTGCCATTGTGCCTGGAGAAGGATAGGGAAGGAAGAGAAGCAATGATTGATTACTGGTTCATTAGGACTGATTACACATTTTGGCCCCTATAAATACAAATGTCTTTAATTAATTTTAAGTGTGAAGGAAGCCAAGTTCCAATGGCATGCACAGATTGCATATGTCAAAGCTACATGTGCTCTGGTGTTCTGAATAGAGCTTCTTAGACCCCTAACGTCATTAAGGCAAACCTGTGAGAGAGTTAGGATGAAAGAATGATGCAGTAGCAGTCAATCCCACTCCTTTGATACAACACATTTGCTGTCTTAACTCCTTATCCATTACCCTAAATCCTCAGTAGACTTGAAATTCTGTGGGAACTACAATACTCAGTAGACTGTGCATTGTTCAGCTGAGGACCTCCAGCCCCAGGCAGTGCAAACAGTACATCGTAGGGATCAATGTTTGTCTCTGAGTCCTGGTTCTAGATGGTTATTTGCTGCAGATCTGTGCAGCTTGAGAAGATTCAGGCAAACCTGCATCACCCTCAGCTCCAAGCACTCTCATGAGGCAAGGTAAGCCCAGGACTGATCATGATCCATGATCTTTGTATTAACTGTCTTTGGGCTGCACCAAATGGTAACAAGATATGTCCAAGTATTTTCTCAAGCCCTCATCTCTTGAGATACTGACCACAGTAAACCTCAACTGTTACATTAAGGAATCAAAACTAATTTCTCCTACACCCTTAAAGTGATAGGATATACTTTTTTCAGAAAAACTTCATATATATATATACCTTCATTCCTGAGCAGTATGATTAAAGCATCTTTCAGTAGATGGAAGTAGTCTAAGAAACTTCACTGATGAATTTAACAAATATTTACTGGGCATTTAATATATGCCTGATACCATATTAAGTGCAAGAACACAACCATGAGCAAAATCCAACATGGTTCCTGCCTTCACATGGCTTTCAGGTCTAATAGGAGAGACAAACAGTAAACACAGCATAGGGGAAAATATGCATTTACAAACAGCGCTCTAAAATTCAACAATAGATGTAGGATATGATGAAAGAATAAAACAGTGCCACTTAATATAGATTAAGGTTTCTCGAAAATGTTTTTGGAGGAAGTGACATGTAAGATGAGCAAGAGTGGGCAAGTGATAAGTCAGAAATAGGGAGAGCACAGGTGCCAATCTCTGTGGCAGGAAAGAGGACAGGGCATCTCAGGATCTGGCTCACCTGGAGCTCTGGCTCCCTCCCATCTTTCCCAGCATCTCTGAAATTTGCTCCTTCTTCTATTACACCAACCCCATTCATTTCCAGCCCTTTCCTCTCTTTTTCTTCTGTGTGCACAGAACCTGTTATATTCCCCAACTATCCACCGATACTACAGTAGTCCCCACTTATCCACAGGAAATACATGCAAAGACCCCCCAGTGGAGGCCTGAAACCACAGATTCTGCCAACCCTAGATACATTATGTTTTTTCTTATATGTATATACTTATGACAAAGCTTAACTTATAGATTAGGCACAGTAAGAGATCAATAACAATTAATGTGGGAGAATGGGTGAAGAAGTAAGGGGTTAAGAAGCATAAATAAATAGTTACAGAATAGCCATGGAGATGTAAAATTCAGTATAGGAAATGGAGTAGCCAAAGAACTTATACATATGACCCATGGACATGAACAATGGTAGGGGGATTGGCTGAGAGACTCAGGGGGTGCTGGGTGGAGGAGGGCAAGGGGGAAAATTGAGACAACTATAATAGCATAATCAATGAAATATAATTAAAAATAGAACACTTATAATAATATACTACAATAAAAGTTACATGAATGTGGTCTCTCAGCAAAATACAATAAATTTCTTTTTCCTTCTTCACAATTTTATGGACAGATTTGTTCTTTGCAGACATCTTAGTAACCTCACGATGTTTTTTCTTTCCTTATTAAGTTGAGAACTTTCACCTTTTCATTTAAAGGAAGCACTTTACAGCTTTTCTTTGGCATATCCAATTGCCAGCATCACTACTCTTGCACTTTGGGGCCATTATTAAGTGAAATAAGTGTGACTTGAACACAAGCACTGCACAACCTTGACAGCAGATCTAGAGGTTAGTCAACTACGTGACTAACAGGAGTGGGTGTCTACAACGTGGAGATGCTGGGCAAAGGGAAGATTTACATTGTATTGGGGCATGGAAAGATTTCATCACATAACCAGAATGGGATGCAATTTGAAACTCAAGACTATTTATTTCTGGAATTTTCCCATTTAATAATTTCAACCATGGTTGAACCATGGGGTATCTGACACTGAAGATAAGGAGGACTAATGATACCAGTACTTGTGGCTTCTACTTGAAAGCTTCAAAGGGCAACTCTGAACCTTCAAGGCCCTGACCCATTTCACAGAACTGTTGCCCTTGATAGTCCTCCCCTTTTTGATATTTTCTCCTCTCCTGGATTCAGTAAGGATGCTTTTTCCTGTTTTTGTTTGTTTGTTTATTTGTTTATGAGAGAGGAGAGAAGGAAGGAAAAGGACAAAGGAGGGAGGAGAAACACTGATGGGAGAACATGGATTGTTTGCCTCTTGCATGCACCCAACCAGGGACCAAACCCTGCATTTTAGGCATGTGACCTGACTGGGAATCAGTGACCCTTTTGCTTTGCGGAACGATGCTCAACTACCTGAGTCACATGGGTTAGGGCACCTTTTTCCTGTTTTTTACTTACCACTCTAGACACCACTTCTTTGATCTATCCCTTAAATATTGGTTCTCCCATATTTCATCCTCAACACACTTCCCTTCTCATTCATGAAAGAGCCAACCAGCTCTTTCTCTCTAGAGCAAGAATCCCTGATATGTTGGCTCTTAGTTGTTTCAAAGACTTCAGCGTCACTGTGTCCAATATTGGAGGTGGCTGTATGGGAAGGAAACATGCTTCTGTCTCTATCCCTATGCTTCTACCTCTGACCATAGAAGGGATCATGTTCCACACCCTCACTATTTCTTCCCCAAAGGAAAATGTATAAATCTTATTGGTCAGCTCTTGAAATATTCATCGAGCCCCATTTAAGAAGGGTAGGGTACTGGAAATATCTAGGGGAATACTAGGTAAAGTACATGATTGTCTAACCACTAAGTTGTATGCTTGAAACCATTGCTAAATAAATAGATAAATAAATAATGGATATATATGAATTTATATATATAGCCTTTCCAGAAAGTATGCAGCCATGTAATATGAAAAATAGAGACATTTATTGAAGAAGATACAAGATACAAGAAACAATGTACATAGTACAATGATGCCTCAGTCCTCTTCAATGTAGCCACCTTGGGACCTCACACAGTTCCCCCATTCAGCATCAGCTGCCAAGTCCTATCTCCTGAATCTCATCGACAGTCTGACATTTCTTCCCTTTCAAAGGTGACTGTAGTTTTGAGAAAAATCAGAAGTAGTAGGGTGCCAAATCTGGGCTGTAGGGGGGCTGAGTCACCTGGGTCATTTTATTATTTGCCAAAATCTCTGCACAAGATGTGAGGCATGAGCAGGCCCATTGCCATGATGAAGCTGCCAATCACCCGTTGTCCATAACTGCAGCCTTCTGACTCATCCAAATAGTTTCCACAGATGAATGTTCAAGGTTAATGCAAAATTTGAAGCAGATTTGTTGCTCTCCTCACTCAGTCATTTTGAATGTGATGGCCAAACAGTACACATGCTCACTCAATGGTGTGTACCACCCCTGGTGACTAGTACAGTGAAGTCATTGTTCATGCATGTGCATGCCAGTCTACTCTCCTTGGCTGCCAGGTTATATCAATGTTGCACAAACCATTCTCATTATATTAACAATGCTGAAACTTTTCTGGACAGAACTCATATATATGTATTAAAGAATGAGTGGGTTCACTGTTTCTCAGAGATAAAATGGGTTTCCACCCACTTTGTTGTCACTTTCTAATTCAGAGGTAACTTTTCTCCCCAGTCTTGCTCTTGTAGGGGAAGCACTCTTGAGCAGGGCCTGACCTTGAGGGAAACCAGCCATCCCACTGCTTCTGGTCTCCTGAGTTAGATGACAGGGCATCTGCTTCCCAGATTCAGCCATCTCAGGTTGAGGGTGATAGGAAAAAGTCCTTCTTGTTTTCCCAGGCTGAAGCCCCATCTGTGGGCTTGCTTTGAGGAACAGAATGTTTACCTATTCATTATTAAAACAGTGTTTTATATCTTCAAATTTTTTCCTTATGTATATACTTTTGTATATACTGTGGAAAACTATGCAAGGGAGAAGGGCATTAAAATTTCAACCCACCCAAGTGCATCACCAGCACTTTCTTTTCTCAGTGAATGGCACCTCCCACTGCCCAACCCAAGGGGTCCTAGCCTCTTCCTTCTCTCTTATTAAGTCAGTTATCTTGTCATTCCAATTCTTTCCTCATAGAATTTCTTATTTTTAAATATATTTTATTGATTATGCTATTACCATTGTCCCATATTCCCCACTTTATTCCCCTCCAGCCTACACCTCCCTCCCACCCGCATTCCCCTCCTTAGTTCATGTCAATGGGTCACACATATGAGTTCTTTGGCTTTTACATTTTCTGTACTATTCTTAACCTCCCCTTGTCTGTTTTGTGCCTACCATTTATGCTTCTTATTCCCTGTATATTTTCCCCCATTCTCCCTGCTCCACCACCCTGCTGTTACCCTTCCCTGTGATCTCCATTTCTGTCATTCTGTTCTTATTACAGTTGTTTGCTTAGTTTTTTTTGTCTTTTGGGGTTCATTTTTTGATAGTTGTGAGTTTGTTGTCATTTTACTGTTCATATTTTTTTTATTTTAACTGTTGTTGCAGTACAATTTTCTATCTTTTACTCCCATCCCAGCCCCCCTACCCATTGTATAAATTTTTCACCTTTTACTGTTCATATTTTTGATCTTTCTCTTTTTCTTAGATAAATCCCTTTAACATTTCTCTAACTTGACCTTATCTGGGAGGCACTTTATGTGCCCTTCCATTCTAAATGAAAGCTTTGCTGGATAGAGTAAGCTTAGATGTAGGTCCTTGTCTTTCATGATTTGGAATACTTCTTTCCAGCCCCTTCTTGCCTGCAAGATTTCTTTTGATAGTCTTATGGGGACTCCTTTGTAGGTAACTCATTCTTCTTACTGCTTTTAAGATTGTCTCCTTATCTTTAATCTTAGGTAATGTAATTATGATGTGCCTTGGTGTGTGCTTCCTTGGATCTAACTTCTTAGGGATTCTCTAAGCTTCCTGGAAGTCTATTTCCTAGGCCAGATTGGGGAAGTTCTTCATTAGTTTTTCAAATAAGTTTTCAATTTCTTGCTCTTCCTCTTCTCTTTCTGGTACCCCTACGATTTGGATGCTGGGACATTTAAAGTTGTCCTGGAAGTTCCTAAGCCTCTCCTCATTTTTTTGAATTCTTGTTTCTTCATTCTGTTCTGCTTGAATGTTTCTTTCTTCCTTCTGGTCCAAATGGTTGATTAGAGTCCTGGTTTCCTTCACTTCACTGTTGGTTCTCTGTGAATTTTCATTTATTTCACTTTTCATAGCCTTCACTTTCTCCTCTATTTTGTGACCATAGTCAACCAATTCTGTGAGCATCCTGGTTACCAGCGTTTTGAACTGTATATCTGATAGGTTGGCTAATCTCTTCATCACTTAGTTGTATTTTTTTCTGGAGCTTTGATCTGTTATTTCATTTGGACCATTTTTTGTTTCAGCATGCCTGTTACATAATAAGGGACAGAGCCTTAGATATTTGCCAGGGTGGGGCAACCCATGTCATTGCATTGTGGTGCTATATGTGGGGGAGGGGCCTGAGAGGGAACAGTGCCACTTGCTCAACTCTTGTTGGCTTTCAGCCACTTCCTCCTCTACCCACAAGCAAATTGGGCCCTTTGGGTGCTGATTCCTGGGTGGTTGGGTTTGTGTACATTCTAGGACCCAGCAAGTCTCTCCAATGAACTCTCTTGTGAGGCTGGGAGTTTCCCCCACTGTTGCAACACCCACAGGTTTTTTCAGTCAGAGATTTTGAGGTTTTATTTCCCAACACTGGAACCATGGATTGCTCAGTCTGTCTTGCTCCCCAGTTGTTCCTCCTGGCTTTTCCACTCACAAATGCAGGACTGCCTCCTCCACTAGCTGCCATCTGCCCCAGTCCTCCAGCCGCCACCTTGCCACAAGCCCCTCTGCCCCAGCTGCCTAACTCTGCCCCTCCTACCGGTCTGGATGAATATTTCTTCTTTAACTCCTTGGTCATCTAACTTCCATACAGTTCAATTTTCTGGCAGCTTTGCGTATTTTTTTTTGTTTGTTTTTAAATTTCTTGTTGTCCTTCTTTTGGTTGTGCAAGGAGGCACAGTGCATTTACCTATACCTCCATCTTGGCTGAAAGTCTTTCCTAGTAAAATTTAAATATGTCCTCCTTATGTCTGTTTCCTTAGTTGGGGCTTTAGCACTAAGATGTGCAAACTTTATCCTATCAATCTCCTGCTTTAAATCCTTCTGTCTCCCTGAAGCTTCCAGAACAAATCCCAGCTCTTTTGCATTACACAGACCTCTCCAGTCTCATTTCCTCCCACCCTGAGCTATAATATTTAGGGTATACTACACATATGTTCATCTCTCTCTGCCACTGCACTCATTGTCCACTTTGTCCATTGCTTTTTGGAAATCACTTCTGATTACCTTCTACCACTGCTCTGTGTTCCCGTAGTACTCTGAATGTTCCTATGTCTCCCAGATAATCAATAATGTCCTTGAAAGGTAAGACTCTGTATGCCCATCTCTGTATCTCTTGTACTGAGCACAGGATAGTCCCTGGGATGATGTTTGCTGAACAAATGCCTGAACAGAGGTGAGAATAAGAATGATGTTACCAGTGAGGCAGCATGAACACATAGTGACAACCACAGCTCTGGGGTCAAATAGCTTCTGTGAACTTAAATATTTTGTTAAATAAACTTCCAGTTAACATTGGGGTTGAAAAATAAATTATTGTTCTTTGTTGTTAAGTGGTGCCTAAAGGAAATCATATGATAAACTTAATTAAACTATTAACTGTTTATTTGGATGTCAAGATCACTGCCATAAATAAAGGGTATTCTTTAAATACAACACAATAAAAATCAATATTTGCTATATTTACTCTACCACATCACTAGTGACAACTATAGGGCATGAAACCACACTTGATTTAAAAGCCATAAAAATCCCTTGGGGAAGAACCCAGTTTTCTTTTAGAATACATGACTTTCTACTTGTCATCTGACTCAAATCTCCTACAGAGTGAAAGAATACTGAAATAATTGCTAATTAAAGAAATTTACTGTCTACCTCCTTATTGGCCACATTTTCTTGTGCAGTCACCTTCAAATTCTCCCTTAATGTGCTAATTTGAAAAAAATAAAATTACTTAGTAACCCTGGTAAGACTTGGAAACTTGAAAGTAGCAAATAGGTTAGGTAGGATAGCAAGTGAACACTCTTTATTCTAATATTTAATTCTTGTAACTGGGGCAAGAAACAGCTGATGAAGAAAAAAGGGGAAAACGAGAGAAAGAGTTTTCTGTCCAACTGTCTTAACAGTGTTTATTATAATTAACATTGTAATTAAGAAAAAAGTTTAACACAGCACAAGTGTGGATGTAGAAGCAACCTAAAATGTTTAAAGCATGCATACAACCTTCTGAGGGCAATTCCAGAGACAGAAAAGTGGAAGTTCATAGAAGTTAAGCACCTTGTTCAAATCTGATAGCCAGAAAATGGAAGCATTGTAATCCAGCTCAAAGTCTGTTAGACATAATTATCTTCTCCCTACTCCATTATCTAATCATTATGAGTGTTTCTCTCATTTATATCATTGCCTGTATATGATAAAGCTACCTGTTCTGAAATCAGGCCTTTGGGGAAATTGTAACATTCAAAATCAAACACTAATATAGTTCAACAAAATAAAAACTACATATGAAAAACCTGCAGCAAACATCATACTAATGATGAAAAACAAAACTTTTCTCTAAGGTCAGGAACAAGGCAAGGATGTCTATGTTTCCACTTCTATTCAGCATAGTACTTTTTTATTACTACTGAGTTGTATGAGTTCTTTATATATTTTGAATATTAACCCTTAATCAGATATATGGTTTGCAAATATTTAGCCCATTTCTTTTGCTATGCAGAAGCTTTTTTTAGTTTGATGTAGTCCCACTTGTTTATTTTTAATTCTGTTGCTTATTCTTTAGGTCTAATTTCCCAAAAAATCATTAACAAGATCCATGCCAGGGATCTTTTACCTATGTTTTTTTCTAGGAGTTTCATGCACTCCCATGTTCATAGTAGCATTGTTTACAGCAACCAAGAGTTTAATTACCAGAGCTGGGGGTTGGTGTGCAGAAGAATTGGAGGAAGGTGGTGAAAAAGTACAAAATTGTAGTTATAAGGTAAATATGTACTAGGGATGTAATATACAACATGACAACCACAGTTAATGTGACATATAACACTATGACCATGTTTATGATATACAGTAAAGTTGTTAAAAACATATATTGTAAGAGTTCACATAATAGAAAGTTTTTTTAATTTTATTTTTATTGCATTTATATTAGCTGATGGATGTTAACTAACCCTACTGTGGTAACCATTTCATAATACATGTAAATCAAGCCATCATAATCTATGCCTAAACCTACCTTATACAGTGATGTATGTCAATTATTTTCAATAAAACTGACAAAAATAAATTTTAAAAACAAATATTGTACTGGAAATTCTAATCAGAAAAATTAAGCAAGAAGAAGAAATAAGAGGCATCCAAATTAAGAGGAAGAAGTAAATGTATCTCTGTATGTAGATGACATGATTTGATATCTAGAAAACCCTAAAGAGTCCATGTTTTAAAAAATAAAGCTATTAGAACTCATAAGCAAATTCAGCAAAGGGGCAGGATACAAAATCAACACACATCAATCAATTGCATTACTACACACTAACAATAAATACTCTAAAAGGAACATTAAGAAAACAATTTCCATTTACAATACAACCAAAAAGCATAAAATACTTAGAAATTAACATAACACAGAGTTCAAAGACTTGTTCAATGAAAACTACAAAACATGTGAAAGAAATTTAAAAAGATGTAAGTGATGGAAAAAAGACATTCCATGTTCATGAACTGGGAGACTTAATATTGTTAAGATGTCAATATTACTCAAAGCAATCTACAGATTCAGTGCAATCATTAACCATAATTCAATTGATACTTTTTACAGAAACAGAAAAATCCACCCTGAACTTCATATAGAATTTTAAGGGACTGTGAATAACCAAAACAATTCTGAAAGAAAAACAAAACCAAAGTTCTCATACTTCTTGATTTCAAAACTTACTGTAAAAATATAGTAATAAAAATGGTGTGGTACTGGAATAAAGACATATAGAGTAATAGAATAGAATAGAGTCCAGAAATAAACCCTCACATGTGGCCAAATGATTTATGATCAGGGTACCAAGGCCATTCCACTGGGAAAGGTCAGGGTTTTTTTTTTTGAACGATGCTAGGAAAACTGGATATCATTGTGCAAATGAAGTTGGACCTTTACCTAACACTTATATACAAAAATCAACTTAAAATGTGTCCATGACCTAAATGTAATACCGAAAACTATAAAAATACTCTAACAAGTCCTGGTAAGGTAGCTCGTTGTTAGGAGTGTTGTCCTATAGACCAGGAATTGCAGGTTTGATTCCAAGTCAGGGTACACACCTACATTGCAGGATTAATCCCTTGTCTGGGTGTGTATGGGAGGTAATCAATCCATGTTTCTAGTTTGCATCAATGTTCCTAGTTCACATCACTGCTTCTCTCTCTCTCTCCCCACCCCCTGACCACCTACTCTCTCTCCAAAATCAACAAACATATCTTCTGGTGAGGATAAAGAAAATACCCTCAAAAAAACCCACATAGGACAAAATCTTCACAACACTGTATTCCTTAGATGTGATACCAAAGGCAAAGGCACCCAAAAAATTGGACTTCATAAAAATTAAAAAATTTTGTGCATTAAAAGACACTACCAACAATGTCACCCCAATAAGTGTAATAAAAAATTTTTAAATGTTTAAAAAGCTACTACCAACAGCAGAAAACGACCATGACCATCCACACAGTGGGACAAAATATTTACAAATCATATATCTGATAAGAGATTACTATCTAGAATATATAGAAATTTTTCTGAAATAAAACAACAGAGAAAAAGGCAACTCTATTAAAAAATGGCCAAAGAATTTAAAAATATTTATTAATTTTTTAGAGCAAGAGAGGAAGGAAGGGAGAGACAGACAGAGAAAGAGAGAACCATCTACTTGTTGTTCCACTTATTTATGCATTCCTTGGTTGATTCTTGCATGTGCCCTGACTAGGTATCAAACCCGCAACCTTGGAATATTGGGACAATGCTCTAACAAAACGAGTTCTGCAGCCAGTGCTAAATGACCAAAGATTTTGAATAAACATTGCTCCAAAGAAGATATGCAAGTGGCCAATAAGCACATGAAAAGATGCTCAATGTCATTAATTATTAGGGAAATGCAAATCAAAACTACAACTACTGCAATTTTAACATTCACACCTACTAGGATGACTAATATTTTTTAAAAAAACAGAAAACGAGTTTTGATAAGGATGTGGAGAAACTGAAATCCTTGTGCATTATTAGTGGGTTTGTACAATGGTAAAGCCATTGTGGAAAATAGGATGGTAGTTCTTTACAAAGTAAAAAATAAAATTACCATGTGATCCAGCAATTCTACTTCTAGAAACATACCAAAAAGTTGAAATCATGCTCTTAAAGATATACTTCTACATGCATGTTCAGCTGTATTATTCACAATAGCTAGAACATGGAAAAAAATCCAAGTGTCTATTGATGGATAAATGGATAAACAAAATGTTTATCCACAATGTATGGTATATATGTATAATGGAATACTATTTGGCCCTAAAAAAGAGGGAAATCCTGCCATAAACTACAACATGGATGAAACTTGGAGACATTATGCTAAGTAAAATAAACCAGTCTAAAAAACACAAATACTGTATGATTCCACTTTTATAGGAGGCACTTAATGTAGTCAAGTCACAGAGACAGAAAGTAGAACAGTGGTTGCCAGGCACTGGAAGAGGAAGACAGAGGAAGTTATTTCATAGGTGTAGAGTTTCAGTTGTGCAAGATGAAAAGCATTCCAGAGATGGATGGTGATGATTGCTGCACAATATAAATGGTGCTTAACCATACATGTGAAAAGGGGTAAGATGGTAAATTTTATGTTATGTGTATTTTAACCACAATAAAAGATGGGGTAAAAAGTTAAAAAATTAAACCTTAATCATCTCAGAATTGATAGCAGTCTTTTTTTTTTACTTTTTTAAAATTTTAATCATTGTTCAAGTACATTTTTCTCCCTTTTACTCCCAATCCAGCCCACCCACCCAACCCTCCCCACTTTCCTCCCATTGCCACCCTCGCCCTAGTTTTTGTCCATGTGTCCTTTAAATTTGTTCCTATAAACCCTTCCCATTCTCCCTTGAAATTCCCTCTTCTTTCCCCTCTGGTCACTGTCAGCCTGTCCTCCATTTCAGTGTCTTTGGTTATATTTTGCTTATTTCTTTGTTTTGTTGTTTAGGTTCCTGTTAAAGGTGAGATCATATGGTATCTGTCTTTCACTGCCTGGCTTATTTCACTTAGCATAATGCTTTCCAGCTCCATCCAAGCTGTTGCAAAGGGTAGGAGCTCCTTCTTTCTTTCTGCTGCACAGAATTCCATTGTGTAAATGTACCATAGTTTTTTGATCCATTCATTTACTGATGGGCATCTAGGTTGCTTCCAGCACCTAGATATGGTAGATTGTGCTGCTATGAACATTGGGGTGCATAGGTTCTTTTGGATTGGTGTTTTAGTGTGATAGCAGTCTTTTAAGAAACAAGTACTAGAAGTACTGCATATTTAACCACCAAACTCATCTTTAGCATTCCCAACATTATTTTAAAATATTAACTCACATCAATTATTGCTTATTTATCTATAAGTTTCTATTTTAAAACTTATACTTCTTTAAAGCTAGCCTCAGAATCACATCATAACCAAAAGTAATGTAAATATGAGAATAATTTAAAAGAGAATGAAAAGTAGAATAAAATATCAGTGCAAGAATGTACTGGTTCATAGTTGCAAATGACAGGAAGCATAGACGGTGCCCTGAGGCAAACTGGAGTCTCTCTTGTAACCTTTAGCTCGAAATCAGTACATTAGTCTCTCTGTGATATACAGTATGGCCAGACTTCTGGTTTTGACTATTGACTTTTCTATTTATTTCCTGCTGGTATTGCTACTCCCATGATAACCTATTAAATCTTTTCCATCTAGGCTTATTATTTTCTGTTTCTCTTCTCTTTTCATTCCTCATTTGGTTTTGCTTTGTATTCATGTATTTATAAGTATTTCACTCCTCACTGGAGGCCACTGGAGAGAAAAGATAATCTACATTCATCTCTACATTCTGTACATTCTTTCCAACAGGATCATGGACATGTTGAATTTCAGCACAATTGTGGTCTTTTAAAAATCACTGAAGCTGACAGAGATTAAGAGACGTGGACAAGATTATATGGCCAATTGGACTGAATTGGGTCTGAACCAGTATTTGTGACTCCCTGGATCGTGGCAAAAGGTCTGTGGTTGGTAACTGCCATTTACACTTTTTTCCTCTATCTATGGATTTAGGCTCTTAGGATTTCAGTTTGTTCTAAGGAGCCCCAAGAATCTAATCTATCTTTTCTTCCAAACTTTTTTGTCTCATTTGCTCTAAAGCTCAGGAAAGAATCCGGGCCACAGCCAGAGGCAGCTAGGCCTAGAAAATTCTGCGTGGAGGTGGACAGCTGCAGATATCTGGATCATGAGCTACACAGTCTGTGATTTGACTGCATATTTGTATAATGAAGATAAAATTTAGATTGTATTTAATTATTGTTTTGGTAATTTGGTGGTTTTAAATCACTTGCCAATGGTATTTTAAAGTTCCTTTTCCTTTGATATTATCCTTCCTCTTAATGCAGCAATTAAATATCACTGATTAAGGCTCACGAATGGAAAAAAATTAGCAATTCTCATTTAAAAAATACTATAAAAGTGGTACAACAGACCTAAGAACACCTTTCCTCAGAGGATACCCACAGATTAAGGAAGCATGGGAAAGCAAAAACAAAGGAATATTTAGAAATTAACAAGTTGATTGTCAAGTTTCAAGGGCCCCAACGATAAGCTGAAGGGCAGAATCAGAAGGAAAGGGACATTTTATCATTGAGACACAGGGACATTAGAATGATTGGGGTAGAGAGAGAAGTGGGAGATGATACAAAGACAGCAGCCTTGACAGCTGCCACCGTTGGGCCTCCATTGTGTCCTGTTAAACGCTGTCAGGATCAGAATACCCAACAAATTCACAACAGTCATAACAAGAAAGGAGGAAGAGTCTATCCTTTACACTGTCTGGAAAAATGCTTGGGAGGCTCCTAGACAGAACTTGTGAAACTATGAGTTCAAGGCAAGCTTCAGTCTAAAAGACTCCAGGTCACACAGTTTTGGAAAAGCCACTGTGGGCAGTCATCATGTTTCCTTTAGAACAGAGAAGATTAGTCAGGGACAAGATTCTTCTCTCCTTGAAGTTCTCCAGGGCAACTTCCCCTTCCCTTTCTCTCTCCTCTTTCTTTTGATGTGATGGCCTCCATTACACACATACTTTGCCTACCCTGAATTATTCACTCATTTTTTAAAATTTTATTTTTAATTGAATTTATTGGGGTAACATTGGTTTGCAAAACCATACAGGTTTCAGGTGTACAGCTCAATAAAACATCATCTGCACACTTCAGCGTGTGCCCATAACCCCAAGTGAAGTCTCTTTTCATCCCCATTTTGCCCCCATTTGCCCATCTCCACCTACTCCCATGCCCCTTCCCTCTGGCTATCACTACACTGTTCTCTGTGTCTATGTGGAAAAAAGTCAACAGAAAAAAGTCAACAGTCCAGCCATTGTTAATATAATGAGAAAAGTTCGAGAGACATTGGTGTAATCTGGCAGCCAAGATCAGTGTACTGGAATGTGTGTGAACAATGACAACTTCACTGTACTAGTCAGTGGGGATGGTAGATGCCTTTGAGTGAGCATGTATACTGTGTGACCATGACACTTGAAATGACTGAGTGAGTATAGCAACGATTCTGCATCAAATTTTGCATTAAGCTTGAACATTCCTTAGCAGAAACTATTCGGATGGTTCAGCAGGCTGCAGCAATGGGCAACTGGTGATTGGCAGCTTCATCATGACAATGTGCCTGCTCATGCATTATGTCTCGTGAAGTTTTTTGGTGAAACATCAAATGACCCAGGTGATTCAGCCCCCCTACAGCCCAGATTTGGCACCCTGTGACTTCTGGCTTTTCCCAAAACTAAAACCACCTTTGTAAGGGAAAATAGTTCAGACTGTTGATGAGAATCAGGAAAACACGATGGGGCAGTTGATGGCAATTGAGAGAATTACGTGAGGTCTCAAATTGCTTACTTTGAAGGTGACTGAGGAGTCATTGTTCTATGAACAATGTTTCTTGTATTTTGTATCTTCTTCAATAAATGTATCTTTTTCATATTACATCACTGGATACCTTCTGGACAGACTAAACACACACACACACACACACACACACACACGGGAGTCCTATGTGTTTTTTTACTTAATCCCTTCACCTTCTTTCATCCAGTCCCCCAAACTTCCTCCCCTCTTGTAGTTGTCAGTCTGTTCCATATATCCATGCCTGTTTCCATTTACTCATCCGTTTATTTTATTCATTAGATTCCACATATAAGTGAGATCATATGGTATTTGCCTTTCTCTGACTGCCTTATTTCACTTAGCATAATGTTTTCTAGGTCCATCCACGCTGCCACAAAAGGTAAGATGTCCTTGTTCCTGTTTGTTTTTTACAGTATTCCATTGTTTAAATGTACCACTGATTTTTAATCCACTCCTCTACTGATGGGCAATTTGGCTGTTTTCAGATCTTGGCTATTGTAAACAACATTGCAATGCATATAGGGGTACATATATTCTTTTGTATTAGTGTTACAGGTATAGAATATTCCCAGATATAGAACCACTGGGTTAAATGACAATTCCATTTTTAATTTTCAGAAGAAACTCCGTACTGTTTCCCATAGGGGCTGCACCAATGTGTATTCCCACCTGCAGTGAGTTCCTTTTTCTCCATATCCTCTCCAGCACTTGTTCTTTGTTGATTTATTGATGGTAGCTGTTCTGACAGGTGTGTGAGGTGATATGTCACTGTGGTTTTAGTTTGCATCTCTGATAATTAGTGACATTGAGCATCTTTTCATATGTCTATTGGCCATCTGTTTGTTCTCCTTGGAGAAGTGTCTATTCAGGTCCTTTGCTTATTTTTAATAGTATTCTTTGTCTTTCTGCTGTTGAGTTATACAAGTTCTTTATATATTTTGGAAATTAACCCCATATTAGATGTATCATTGGCAAATATATTCTCCTATACATGGTTCCCTTTTCATTTTGTTGATGACTTCTTTTGCTGTGCAAAAGCTTTTTAGTTTGATGTAGTATCATTTGTTTATTTTTTCCTTTGTTTTCCTTGTCTAAAGGTATATATCAGTAAGAATATTGCTATGAGACATGTCTGAGATTTTACTGCCTATGTTTTACTTCTACAATTTTAATGGCATTTTTTTTAACAAACATTGAAGGTCACCTATGTGCCAGGCACTGTACTATTGCCTGAAGATTCTGAGTTGAAGGATCCATCCAATCCTCCCTAGATTCTGACAGCTCAGTAGGAATGCTAGTCATTAAACAGTATCCAGGGGACATCAGGGAGTGGTTAACTCTGATGGGGACAGGGAGGAGGGAATGGTGAGCAAGTAGTTAAGGGAGAATTACACAGGAGGGCATTTTTCATCTGGGTCTTGTAGGTAGATGCAAACTGGTCAGAAGACAAGGAGAACTTAGAGTAATTAAGCAGCAAAGGCTGAGTTGAAATGAGATGAGAAAATTTTAAGATCCATGATATCCTTTATGTTCCAAAAAAATAGATGTTTTAAAACTCATTAGATGGGTTGGCACATCAAAAGCTCTTAATTATTTTTCATTGATCAACTATTGAGATTAGTTTGAAGTTTGGACATATGGTGTTTTCAATCATTAGAAAAGATTAATTTGCTTATTATGGAATAGAAGCTCATTCTATTCTCCAGCATTCTTCTAGAAACTGAGAGTCTAGATAACTTTCTTCAATCAGTGAGATTCCTATTCCCAAATGTTTTAAGAGTATATTGTAGAATTCAGTCAACCCAGCCACATGCAGGCTGCAAAGCTCCAAATCCAATTCCTAGTTTGCATTCTACATTTTCAAAACTATTATTGTTACTACAACCAAACAACAGGTAGGTGGCTATTTGACTTTTGATTATATCCACAAGCAAAATGCACAGAAGAAGCAAACATAAAAAATAGAGAAGGTTACAGACCAGAGCTCTCAAATGATTTCTATTAAAAGTTATGAGTTTAGTGGTCATGCTTCTTGGGGTATAAATGGCTCCCTAACCCTTATACTGAGGATGTTATATTTTCTTTCTATAAGGCTTCTAAGCAGGGTTATAACCAATGCTTGATTATAACCAATGCCACTGGTGTTAGCCAGTTTTTTTTTTTTCTGTTATTGTTGACATCTATTTCATTGGCACAACTATTTATCAAATCTGGAATCTTTTTCAAATGTACACAAAGTACTTTCTACATGAAGACTGGAGCTCCCATTAAAAATAAGAGGCTTTAAACTGGAGAATCAATGTACAGAGCATCAATCTCTAATCTCAAAGGTCTACAATCTCAAATCCACCAGTTGCTATTTATGTGAACCTGGGTTTTAGGTACTAAACTTATTTGTGCCTCAGCTTCCTAATGCATAAACCAGAGACAAAAATACTTGTAGCATCCTTATACAGTTTAACATGATAACATATGTAACATATCACTCAGCACAGTGATGATCCATAGAAGGCACTCAATAAACAAATGCTCATTTATTTTATTGGCTCATAATAGAAATTTTTAAAAGCCAACAATATAAAAACATGAAATAAAATCTAATGCTAGGATTTAATTAAATTGTTTGTCCCTTATGCTTACATTCATTAGTAACAAATAATTCTTGAGATACAAGAGAAGAAAAAATCAAGGGAAATAGAGAAAATAGGTTATTGCATGAATAGTGAAAAATTATATTTATAACATTCATCTTAATTGTGAGTTAATAAAAATAAAAGTGAATGTCATACATGGTTATTTTAATTGGAGCCTATATCAAGATGGCTAAAAATAATCAAGTATTCAGAAATAGTTCTTCAACATTCAAGTAACATTTGAATCAAACAATAATTTTTCCCCTGCAATTCAAAGCTAATAAAATCAACCTACCCTTGGAGTAAACAAATATTTTGTTCAATGACTTCTATTCTCCATTAAAGCTTGCTTAATCCCACAGCTAAAAAGTAAATAAAACATGTCTTAGGAACCAAAAGAAAGAGGGACAGTTAATACTATTTTGATTCATTAAATTGTTCCTGACAGATAACACTTCCAACTGCTAATTAACGTCATTCTGACATTCCAGGAATTGCTAAAAATGTTCACAGTGAAGTTCAATCTGTTTCTTTATGAACTATTTTGGGCTTAACATGCAACACAGGATAACTGAACAATGGTAGAAATTGGTGTCCAGCTGGTTCTTCAAAAAGCTCACAAACACCACAGACCACCTCTGTCTGCCCTCAAATCTGAGGGTAACTTTTGAGGGAATGTGAAATATGGAATCTGCCATCAAAAACAAAACAAATAATAACATGCCTGATCCACCTTTTGCTTAAAACCAATTTTCCAGAGAATTTAGTTAAAAAGTAGGCATAATAAAAGATGTCTGCTGATGTGCACTAATCTCAACATTTTTCAAAACCTTAACCTGAACAGTCTCTCTTCCAGGTTCCATTGTCCATAATTATTCACAAATATTTTCAAGACACATAATCTGACAGGAAGCCGCTGGATGTCTCAGAATATAGTAAAAGAGGCCAGTAGGTTAACACTTTTTCTTTACATTTTTCTTCAACCAGATTTGCTAAATCCAGGAAATGATTTTGATTTGCAAAACAATTAGCCAAATTAACAAATTAATGTCATCAATCACAGTAAAATGGGATGACATGGAATTTTTTTCATACTGAAAGTAAGTCTGAGGACACTAGGGAAAAGGCAGAGAAATGGAATCCTATTATCCAAAAGACATTTTAGCTCCTGTAGGGACCTCATGACTCATTAATGTGGCTAAGTGAAAACTAGAAGGCATATTTTCAGCATGCATTTCAAAATGCCTCAGCACATGTAACTCTAATCAGTTTGAATTATTAAAATCTGTGAGTGAGTAAACCTTCCCAACAGCACATCCTTCCCTGTGCACAGGATGCCTCCCTCACACAGTATTGTCAAGAGCATTCTCCTGGTCATTCAGACTGTGATGAGTAGGAAAGACAAGGTGCATGATGGGTAAGGCCTTGCTGATGAACCACTAAACTTCAAGTGTTTCCAAACTAACAAAGTATTGAAACACAGTAATGAAAACATAAAACAGAATCAACAACTTCATGCAGCCAAGATACTGCTGCTGGAACTTCCCTGCATTTATGCCACCATTAGGCAGTTACAGCCTCTCAGTCAATCTTTTAAATTAGTCAATCATTAATCCAACAAGTATGCTGTTAGCCAGACACTGCCCTAGGCAATGGGGAGTGAACAGTGAACACAATTAGAGTGCCTACAGTCTGGAGCATGCTGTCCAGATATAAAGACGAAAAAAGGAAACAGGCAAATATGCCACATAGTGACAGTTCAGCACAGGAAGGAATTGTGAGTGTGAGTGTACACAGGGGAGGCACCAAGTCCACCCTGGAGGATGTCATGTAAGCTGAACCATGAACTGGTGGTTGGAAGGGAGACAAGAGAAAGTCTGCTTTAAACAACTGAAACAGACATGATAGAAGGAATGGGCTGTTCTGCCCTGACTGGTGTGTCTCAGTTGGTTGGAGCATTGTCCTATAAACCAAAAGATAATAGGTTTGATTCCTGCAAGGCACATGCATAGGTTGTGAGTTTGATCCCCAGTTGGAGCATGCACAGGAGGGTACTGACTGATGTTTCTTTCTCACATTGATGTTTCTATCTCCCAATCCTTACACAAGGCCATGCTTCTCTAAAATCTTTGAAGCGTTGCTTATGCCATGCCAAATGTTTAGACTTCTACTCAGGGCAATGCAGAGAAATTCATGGGTTTTAAGTAGGAGAGTGACATAATCAGATTTTCATTTTAGAAAGATGACAGTTTTGATCTTGAATTGGATGGAGTAGATACCTGGAAAGCAGTTTAAGAAAGACTGCAATAACCCAGGCAATAAATGATGATGACCAGAAAAAGGCTGGAGCAGTAGATTTGGAGAGAATGAAACAGAATCAAAATATATAAGGGTAACCATGCACACACACACCCAAATATAGGGAACAAAGCACATTTGGAGAGATGGTTGGAAAATGATACGTTCAATTTATAACAGGATGAATTTGAGGTCAGTATTAGCCCCTTATACACAATTAAACAGTGCATGGCAGTGAGTTATCTATCTGGACCTCACAAGCTGGTCTGAGGTGGACCTAAATTAGAAAGACATCTCTACTGCAAATGATTATTCAAAGGGTGGCAGAGATAACACAGGTAGGAATGTGTAAGAGAAAAAAGATAAAACACTAAAAAACACCAACATTTTAGAAATAGGCATAGACAACTAAGCATAAAAAGAATTGAAGAAGGGATAGGAAGAAACTTAAAGAGTAAGTACAGAGAAAGCCAAGGACAAACATTTCAAGGCAGGTATGGTCAAAATCTGCAAATGCTACCAAGTCATCAATTGAGATAAAGACAGAAAAGTGCAGTGGATTTCATAAAAAGGAGATGGATGATAGATGAGTTGGGGACCTTGGTTGCACAAAGGCTGAACTGTACTGAATTAGGATGCATCTAAAGGAAAGGAAGTAAGAGTATAAAGAATATTTCCATGCACTCGGAAAGCCCACTTCTGGACATGTATACCAGTGAAAACAGAGATGTCAGATGTGGTATAATTTCATGTGGTGATGAGCTCTAAAATGAAGCCAGGAGGAAGGTGATATTCACTGCTATTGATGGGGTCAAGGGTACAAAACGCTAACACACTGGGTGGATCATCTCTGTGAACACTGAAGTTACTCCAGACTTGGAGTAGCAAAGAGGCACGAAACAGAGAGCAAAGCCTTTATGACATGGAGGACAGAAGTGAGGACAGCTGCTGACAGTGATAAGGTCATGGGTTTTATAACCAGGCAGCATAAGCCTAAAACGGGAGGCACTGATAAGCGAAAAAAGAATTATTATCTTTAAAATGCACATGGAGAACTAAGGGGCCCCACCCCTGGCTCTGGACTCTGAGAATACAGACTGTAGCAAATTAGCAAATCATTCATTCATTCATTCATTCATGAAGTAGTTTCTGAGTACCTGCTAGTGCTAGAGCCATACTAGATCCTAGGAAGATTCTTAGTGAAAAAAATCACATCTGGTTTGAGGTCTCACAGAACATATAGTCAGGAGCCTGTAGAAAAGTGGAAGCCTTAAATTGGAGGAAGGTGCCAGTCAAGACCTAGAGGCAAAAAGAGCTTCCACTGAAAAGGAGGACAAAGGAAGGGCCTTTTTTTTTTTTTTTTTACCTAAGGAAACCAGTTCCCCGTAAGGCACAGTGCACAGGTTTTGAAAAAAGGAAATGGCAGAGGCTGAGACAAGGGCTGAAAGCACAGAGCAGTATGGGCCTCACAGAAGAAATAACTTACCTTGGAGAAATTTCATTTTCAGAAGCAACTAAGAATGTCAGGTGTGCAGCCTACAGAACTGTCTAACTGACCTTGGGGTTTCCAGTGGAATTAGTCCCAGATGATCAGGTCACATTTATTTGGGCTTTTCAGAGAATCCAACTGTCAGGCACAGCAGTAGCTTCTGGGACCTGGTTCTATTTTACAAAGCAGCTTAGAGCTGGTTAGACTGTGGGCCCATAGAATCTGAGTGCAGGACCATACGAGGCATGAGGTATTCCCCAACAGAAACAGCCCCTGGAGCTCAGAAAGAAGCCGGACCTTTTGCAAAGGGGCTAGCCAGATCTAGATCGTGCTTCTGAAGGAATCCACTGACCTTGGTCTTCTGTATCTTTCTAACCGTTGTACCTCCTTTAAATATTCATCTTAATTTGTTCCCATACACCATATGTGAATCTTTCTCTAGGATCTAGCCTCAATTCCTCCCTGATAAGAAATGTGCTCCCTTAATTACCTCAACTACCAAAGTCTTGATAGCCACCCATCCTGACATGTTCTGGCCTGACCCAAGATGCTCATTTGCAGTAGTTGACAATATAGTTTATTGAGCTCTAAAGAAAGATAAAGACTAAAGAAAATAGTCTTTATCTTTCTCCTTAAGCCTACCACTTGACTCCTCTTTTTAAAGCCTCTGAGAACTGCCCCAGTTTACCCAGGGTCAGAAGACCAGGATATAAAAAGATGTATCACCATCTTTACCCAAATTCTAGAAATGAAATGCAGATACTTCTTCCAACATTTTCATTCATCTTTTATTCTTCAAGATAAATCTGACTATTGTGTCTCCTCAGCTGCCTTCTTGTTCCTCACTATTTTCCTCTCCAGAGGAACAGAGGTTTTTTTTATTAAAGATTTTTATTTATTTATTTATTTTTAGAGAGAGAAGGGAGGGAGAAAGAGAGAGAGAGAGAAACATCAATGTGCGGTTGCTGGGGGCCATGGCCTGCAACCCAGGCATGTGCCCTGACTGGGAATCGAACCTGCGACACTTTGGTTCACAACCTGCGCTCAATCCACTGAGCTATGCCAGCCAGGCCTTTTTTTTTTTGCCTAGTATTTTGATCATACCATGTTCCTATGAACTGAGTGCTGTGCATACCATAAAGTGCATTTCAAATTAGATATTCTTATGAGTCAAGAAGCTCCTCTGGCCCTGTAATCTTAGCCTCCTTGCTGGTGGTTTCAAGGCCATCTGCCAACTTTCCTGATTCTTTCTTCACCTCCTATAGTCTTTCACTTTCCCTCACTGCAATCAAACAAATCTTTTCTTGGCACTTTGTTTAATCCTTCCTTTGCCATCTCTTTATCTCCTTCCTCACTGCAGTTGGACAAGGATTTCCATCATCTGTCACTGCACCCTCTGTCTTCTTATATTTGTTCTCAAATTCCAGTTCATACAAATAATTTTGCCACACCAGGTAGAAAAGATGAACACAAGCCTCTGCCCCAAACACTTCTCTGGAATTAGGTTCACAGAGAGCAAGAAAACATGATGAACAAATGTTCAGTTGCAGTCCTTAGAATAATGTCAGCATTTACAAAAGGTGCAAAATTGGAAAAGCTGAACCATGAGAAAAATATAAGCACGGATTGGTTTCCCCTTCATTTGCTTGCAGACCAAAATAGAAGCAGAAGCTTTTATTCATTGCCCTTTGCATCCACACCCACTGCCTGATAAACTTCCTCTCGCCGGTGCTGTCTCCCCATGGGTAGTGGGCCATTCACTGGGCTGCAACCTATCACTCATTTCACTGGGGGCTCTGTGAGAGCTTCCACACCTGTCGGTCTTGTTTTCCAATGCTACAAATTGTCGTGGGCCATGTACAGTTACAAATGGCCTCCGCAAGTTTTGCTGGTAAAAAAAATAGATCATCTCTCTTTCTGTTTCAAAGTGATGAAACATATATATATATATATAGCTAAAGCAGCTAACATTCCTGAAACCCTTCATTAGGGTTTCTCACTAGGGTGAGGGCTGCTCAATAGGAGAAGTTGAAATAAGATGCATTAAAGTCTATTTCCAATGTCTCCAAGGTAATCAGCAATATGAGAAGTTACAGTTTCCAAAGATGCTTAATTTATGTTTGGGAAGGTGCAGAGGCTTGAGCCAGACATACTGGAGCAACACAATGTAATCATATTATGTTAGCACAAACATTCTGCCCGGATGGAAATAATTGGAGTGTTAGATAATGTGTTTCCAAATAAATGAACTCAAATATTTATTCTATTATTCACTCATTTATATAATACTTCTTGAGCACTTACCATGTGCTAGGTAACAGTATTGGTACTGGGGACACAGCAACAGGAAAAATAATTTAAAATCTCTGATGTTTTATTGGTAAAAAAAAGGCAATAAACAGATTGAATTCTAATGGAGAATACTTTTTCTCTATTCATTTGTTTACATGGAGGTTGTAATGGTTAATTCTTTTTAATTTTATTTTTCAATTACAGTTTACATTCAATATTATTCTGTATTAATTTCAGGTGTAGAGCATAGTGGTTAAACAATACTATACTTTACAAAGTGCTTCCCCTGGTATTTCCAGCACCCATCTGGCATCAGACATAGTTATTTCAATATTATTGACTATATTCCCTATGTTGTAATTTTCATCCCCATGGCTATTTTGTAACTACCAATCGGTACTTCTTACTTCCTTCACCTTTTTCACACTGGCTCCCAACCCCTCTCCTATCTGGCAACCATCAGTCTGTTCTCTGTGTTTATAAATCTCTTTCTGTTTTGTTTGTTAATTTTGTTTTTCAGACTCCACATACAAGTGAAATCACATGGTATTTGCCTTTCTCTGACTTATTTCACTTAGCATAATACCCTCTAGGTTCCTCCATATTGTTGCAAATGGTAAGATTCCACTCTTTGTTATGTCCGAGTAATATTTTCCTGTATATATGTACCACATCTTTATCCAATCATCTACTGATTGGCACTTGGGTTGCCATCATATCTTCACTATTGTAAATAACACTGCAGTGAGCATAGAGGCTCATATATTCTTTTCAATTAGTGTTTTGGGTTTCTTCAGATACACATCCAGAAGTGGCATCACTTGATGAAAGGCAGTTCCATTTTTGATTTTTTGAAAAACCTCCATAGTGTTTTCCACAGTGGCTGCACCAGTCTGCATTCCCACCAATAGTGCATGAGGTTTGTCTTTTCTCTACATCCCCGCCGACATTTGTTTGTTGATTTATTGATGATAGCCATTCTGACAAGTGTGAGGTGGTATTTCACTGTGGTTTTAATTTGCATTTCTCTGATGCTTAGTGTGAGGTGGTTAATTTTAGGTGTCAACTTGCTGAGCCATAGCGCCCAGATATTTAGTCAAACATTATTTTGGATGTTTCTGTGAGAGTATTTTCTGGATGCTATCAACATTTAAGTTGGTAGATTTTGAGTAAAGCAGATTACTCTTCCTAATGTGAGTGGCCTCAACCAATCAGTTAAAGGTCTTAATTCCCCCACACAAGAAAGAGTTCTGCCAGTAGGTGGTGGCCCTGGGACTTGAACTGCAATTTAGGCTCTTCTTGGGCCTCCAGCTTGATGGCCTGTCTGCAGATTTTGGACTTGCCAACCTCCATAATCACATCAGCCAATTCCTTAGACACACATGCACACACACACACATTGCATTGATTCTATTTCTGGAGAACCCTGACTAATTGACTAAGACAGGGGTATTTGGTTTTGATGGAAAAGCATCCAATCCTAGCATACCCGTACTCGTGCTCATTTGTATGTTGGCATCAGTTACATACTGCCCGGGGCTGATGGTGGAGGGATTAGTTATTCCTATATTTCTCCCCCAATAACCTTCATGATATATTGTCGGTGTGTTCTTACCTGGGTTAACAGTCATCATGGTAAGCTTGACCTTGGAAGCCCCACCTTTGGCACCTACTGCTGGCGTCTCTTCAACTTTGCTCATTCTAGTGTGCTCTATGAGAAATCACTTAGTCAGCTGGCTCTAGGTCACCTAGAAACCTTCCTAGGACCAAAACTCAATCATTAGACCTGAGCAACACCTGCCTGGATCCAGTACTGAGGTCATCCAAATGTTAAAATCAGTAAGAAAGTGCCACAGTAGGAAATGGCAGTCAATCCTGCCCCCAGGGACAGCAGGCCACACAGCAGCTCATGCACTTGTTAACTGGAAACCTTGGACACCACAAAGCCCTGTTCCTGTCTTTAAAGTCCTAATTCTAAGGCAGTCCATCTTCCTGCTGGACTTGGCATGGATCCAGGCACACTAGGCACTGGCATGTGGTGTTGGCTTTGCTTATGCTCTCCCTCTGCATGGAATGCTTGCTTCCATTTTTCTACCAGAAAACTATCTATCCTTCCAGCTTTGCCTCAAATGTTACATTTTTCTTAAGTTTTTCCTGACCCCCTGCTAGGGAAATTAATTACTCCTTTAACTATTGCCAGAGACATTTATATTTCTTCTGAAGATTAAAAAGGATACTTAAAAACATGGTCATATTAACCAAGTATTCAAACATCAGCCCAGTGAGAGCTGTTCTAGAAAACTAGTCTAAGTAAAAGAAGGTGAAAAGCTTACTGGTTATATTCTATTCTGCTGTTAGTAATAGTCTTTATAAGTATAATTTGTAAACAGAGATTGACAGCACTTGATAGCTAAGGGGGTAGGCTGCTTTTCAGAGATTAATTAACTCATAAATAGGCCATAATCCTCAAATATGAGAACTTAAAACTTATAGTACAGTGTTCACTAAGTGGGTGTTGGTCATTTCTCTCAACATAGCAGGGTATGAACTCCATAATTATAATTGTTCATCATTCTTATATTTTAGATCCTTCATTCCTAAGAACAAATGGAATTGTGCTGTCTTGAAAAGAGTTTAAGCAACTATTAATTTATTCCAGTGGAATGTCTTAATAAAATGCCTCCTCTTGCTGGGAATTTTCAAAACTAACACATGTCAAATGCATTTAAATGCCAGAGCAGTTTTTCCCCTCGGGCTGATTTTAGCACATATCATGTGCTCAAGTTAAAGCTGATTTGTTAAAGAAATAATAAAACTGAGCTAATCATGGAAATAGATGTTGGATGGAATTACCAACAGACTGTGGTAAGAACCTTCATAAACACTCACTTATTTTTGCAAAGTTCATCTGTTGCCTGGAGCCCCCAGGAGGTGGTTTCAGTTTTGTACTTAGCTTAGCTTTTGGGTTTCATGTGCAGGTAGCATTCAAACATACCATAAAGGTGATAAAGTAATCTTAATCTTTTGAAATTCCCAGAATGTGTATTTTTCTCCATCACAGCTTTAGGATTTTTTCCAGGAAACCTATTCATACTTTTAACACTTCTGCAGAGGTAAGACTGTGTTTGAGCCAATTCCACACATTCTGCTCTTCTTTAGTGGTTGGTCAAGAGTGGGTCCCTGCCTGCACTCTCTTCCATCTCTCCCAACCACTGGCCTTGATGTCACATGAAGGTAATGGCAAATCCAATGGTCATTTCTCACTCCCCATTTCACCCTGCTGCTCAGCAATGTTTTATATAGTCAATCTCCTCCTGAAAATGCTCATGCATGTGGTCCACATTCTCCTAACATTCTGCTTTGTGGCAGCCCCTCTCCAGTACAGCCTTTCCAGATGCCTCTTCTAGACCTTCCCAGAGCTCAGACTTCCATCTTGTCTTCTTTGCTCTCCACACTCACACCCAGGACCTTGCATCCCATCTGATGGCCTTAAATCCAGCTACGGTCTTTGACTTCCTCATGTGCATCACCATCCCTGGCCTCTTCCCTAAGCTTCAGACAAATCTGCACAGCAGGCATCTCCTCCTGGGTGTCTTTACACAACAGTTCTCACAGAGAACTCTTTTAGGCCCTCCTCCAACATCTGGTCCTCCTCCAACATCTACCCCTCATGAGTCTTCATACTGGTAAATGACACAATGACTTATTCACTCAGGCAAAAGCCTTACGTGCAACACCTGACTCCTGTCATATGCTCAGACCCCACAATTACTCTATCAGAAAATCCCATCAGCTTTATCTTCCATTTTCTGATTACTCTGTGTGAACACCACTCTGGCCCAAGTCACTCCTGCTTCTCACCTAGACCATGGCATCAACCCCTAACTGGTCTGCCTGTCCCACCCCCTTATCAGCTCTTCACAGAATATCAGTAATAGTTTAAAACCACCCCAAAACTCCTCATTACACTCAGAAGTACTTTGGGGAGGATGGAGTAGGGGGTGCAGGTAACAGGGAATTTTATTTTTGTTGTGCCCCCACAGATTATGACCTCCTTAATGTGAGGATTTCATTTTGCCTGTTTCATTCACTTCTATATACCCAGTGCTTAGGACTGTGTATATCACATAGTAGGGGGTACACAGTAAATATGTGTCGAATTAATCAATCAATTACCTAGCGATAAATTTCTGTTGTTCAAGAAAAGAAAGACAACGTATAATGGCTTTAAAGAAAATCTTCTTATTGCCTCCTTACCATACTCCTTCTCACATAAACTTTAAGGAACAGAAAAACGTTTTCAAGATTTTGAATATCTACTTTTTGAGCCAAATATGACCAAAAATGTATTAAACAAGAACTGGCTGAACCAAGATATAAGTATAGCAAAATTAGATATGTAGTAATTGAAATAAAGTCAGTGGGCATACAGAGAATTAATTCATAATTGTAGAGAATAAACTTGAGGAGCACTCTCAGAATAAAGGCCAAATGAATAAACTTGTTAAAAATATGCACAAAGGGAACAACATATTTGAAAGATAAATCTTGGACCAATAAAAGAACAAATGTATAGATGAGAAGCAATAATAGGAGGTATGAGAGGATAAAAAAATCCAGACCTGAAAAAGTAAAGTTGAGATAGAAATTGATAGCTTAACATCTTCCAGAGGAACTTAATAAGTAGAAATTATATTATGCCAAAGACTCATAAAAATTTTAAACCTAAAGAATTTTTTAAGTGAGTTCTAAAATCAACCAAACTGGGGAAAAATCAACTACAGTTTCTTTTCTAATATCTCCTCTATAATAATAAATGCCAGGCAACAAGGCAGTTTATAGCTCACAGAGAGGGAAAGTTTATGATTCAAGAATTTTATAAATATCCATGTGCTATTCATATGTTAGAACAACATATGTTAAATAACTACACCTGTAAATGAAGAATGTTATAAAAAAAAATCAGCTAGGACATGAAAAAGTCTTATAAATTTACCACCCAATAAGTTTTCTACAAAAATTGACTGAAAAAAATATTCCAGATCACCAAGAGGTAAACAAAACTTTGAGCTAAAAAAATGGAGACATTTTATAGAAAATAACTGTCAATATGCATTGAAACTGATTAACTGCTTAGAGATCATTAAGTACATTAACTACTATGAGAAAAATAATATATTCTAAAAATACAATTTTATATTTTGCATTGTTTTAATTACAACTATAGTAATTAAAACTATAGTAATTAAAACAATGCAAAATATAGATTTATTAAAAAAGAAGACATTTGTTCCAAAAGATTTGTTCCTGCTAAATTCCAAATTAAATAAGTGAAATAATAATAAATTTTTGCAGGCAGTGAGGGGGCGGGGTGATGGAAGGGAAATTGGAGAAACAAAAAATGAAATTCCTCTTAAATTTTTAATGTAAATACTAGTTGAATTTAAAAGAGACTATCTCTCTTCCATATATGAAATCTTGGAATAAATCTAACAAATGGTGTGCAAGACATGCATGGAAAATTTATAAAACTCTTTTGAAAGACATTAAAGACTCAAATAAAAGGAAAAAAATACCATGTCAATTCTTCTCAAATTGATCTTTGAATTAAATGCAATTCAACCAAAATTCCAGGAATGTGTTAGATGGAACTTGACAAGTTGATTCTAAAACATATACGGAAGAGCAAAGAGCAAGAACAACTAAGAAACATCTGAAGAAAAAAAAAGGTAGAGGGATTTGTACTGCCAGAACCTAAGACTTGCAAAACTGCAGTGATTAATTACCATAATGTGGCACTGACTTAGGGAGAGATAAATGAAACAAAATAGAGATGACACCCAGAGCCTTTCATATATGAACATGTGATGTATGACAGAGGTGGCACTGAAGATCACAAGAGAAATTATAGATGTCTGATAGATGGTACTAAGACAGTTGGTTGCCCATATGGGAAAAAAATTGAATTCCACATCACACCACACTCCCTGCACTGCACACCTCCATACCACATTCACACCACACCATGCACACTATACTCACCACACTACACAGCTCACACTCACCACACCACACATGCACCATACCACACAATGCACATCACACTCACCACACTACACACCTCACTCTCACCACACCACACCATGCACACCACATTCACCATACTACACACCTCACCCTCACCACACCACACCATGCACACTACACTCACCACACTACCCATACCACAGGAAAGGATTAAGGACTTGAACATAAAAGTCAAAACCTAAAAAACTTTAACATATACAAGGATATCATTATGGTCTCAGGTAGGGAAAACTTCTTAAATAATATGCAAAAAGAGGTAATGAAAAAATCACTAATGCTTAGCTACCTTACAGTTAAGAACTTCAAATCATAAAAAGATGCCATGAAAACACTCTTGCATGCTGCTAGCTGGAGTGTAAAATGATACGACCACTTTGGGAAGCAGTTTAGCACTTTCTTAAAATTTAAATGTACACCTATGAAATAGCTATCCATTCCACTCTTAGGTATTTACCCAATCAAAAAGGAAAAGCATGTTCACACAAAGGTGTGTACCAACAGTTTTCTTTAATAGCCTAAAACTGGAGACAACCTAACTGTCTACCAGCAGGCGTATGGGAAATCAGATGGTCACATATCCATATAATTGAGTATTATTCATCAATAAAAACAAGTTAACTATTGATGTTTGCAACAAGGATGAATCTCAAAATAATTATGTTGAGTGAGTAAAACCAAAGTGTATGCATACTCTATGGTTCCACTTATATAAAACTCTAAAAAATGTAAACCAATCTACAGTGACAGAAAGCAGATCAGTGGGTGCTTTGAGATGGGGAGTGTGGGGGACAGAGGAGAGAAATTAGAAGAGGTAAAATAACTTTTAGGGGTGCTGAATCAGTGCAGTATGTTGATTGTGGCTTCTTGTATGTACATGTCTAATTTTATTTAATTGTTCATTTAAATATGTATAGCTTATTATATGTCAGTAATGACAATAAAGTTGTATTTTCAAAAAAATACATAAACTGAAAATACAAACCAAAACCTAGAAATCATCTTCAACACATATACCCATCAAAGGAAATGTGTTCATAATATATTAAAACAAACAAATAAACAAAACATCTCTTTGAAGCCAATAAGGACAAAGGAAATAACCCAATAGAAAAATGGGCAACAGACACAAATGAGTATTTCATGGATGAGGGACCACAACTGGCAAATAAACATACAAGAAGATGCTTAATTTCATTTGTCACCAAGAAAATGTAATTTTAAAATCATAATGATATACATTTTATTTCCATAGGCTTACAAATGTCAAAAAGTCTAACAATACAAAATGTAGGCAAGGACACAGATCCATAGGGACATGTCACTGAAGAAGGTATGCCACTTACAAAAACAAGGCAGCCTTATACTTGCAAACTGAAGCTACTAATACCCTGTAACCCAGTAATTCTGTTATCAGGAACACACTTAGAGAGATTCTTGAATGTGTACATTACTAGACACCGACAGTCACACTCATAGAAGTAATATTTATAACAGTAACAAACTGGGAAAAACTCAAATGTTCATTAATAAGAAATAAATGAGCAAATTGTTATATATTTATAGAAATTTATCAGGAAAAATATAGATGACCTATATCTACATGCAACAACACTGCTGATTCAGATAAATATCATATTGCAGAGAGGTAACAATTGCATAGACCACATAGAGTATGACACAATTTTTTTTAATTAAAAAAAAACAAAAGCAAATAAATTTTGCTTAAGAATACCAACACATGTGATAGAACTTAAAAACAACTTCAAAGAGAATAATAAATCTGAAAGTAAGACTAGTGCTTAGAGATGAATGATCAGGAAGAGCATGCAAGTGAAGGGACTGGTGGGGCAAGATTCCACTAAATTGAGTGCTGATATTCTGGTTAAGTTGGGATCCTGTTAAGCTGCATGATTCCAGTTAAGGGGTATTATAATAATATAGACATGTAAGTAACTTTTATAACTTACAGTCTGCTTCAATATTTTGTGTGTATCAAATGCTACATGATAAAAACATTTGAAAGAAAAATTCTCTACTTAGTATGATAAAGAGTAGTCAGTAATATACAAATATATATCAACAATCTTAGAAATTCAGTAAATTTTCAAACAATGAATAATAATTTACAGAATACAAAATACAACTAGACAATAAACATGGAAAAAGTACTGATCTTAACTAACAAACAACAAATTGACACATTTTTAAGAATTCAGTATCAGTTATTGTTAAATGTGGGCACTTGAAATTCTGTAAGTATGATATACTATAATACTATTGAAAAACTGTCAAAACATTTTAATAGTCTAAAAATATTCTTACATTTTAATCTAGATATCATACTTTTGATAACCCTTATTTTTGTAATTTATTCACAATAGCGGAAAGTAATGTTCAATGATATAAAAAATACTAATAATCATCATATATCTCCTCAAATGAATGGCTTACAGATATTAAAACTGATGTTTTTGAAGATTATTTAACAACAAAAAGCAATGCTAATAACATTGGATGAGAAAGAACACAAAGATATATATATGTCAAAATGACAACTACATTTTTTTAAAAGGAATAGCATATCAAAAGAAATGAAATTAAATACTCCAAAAGCACAACACTGGTTTTGTTGGGTGAATAAGACTAAAAGTAATTCTTTGCTTTTCTCTATATTCCAAGATTTTCATATGTGAATTATATTTCCTTTATAATTTAAGAAAGTTAACAAAATCATAAAAGACTAATGTTCAAATATCAGGCTTACCTTTTTACAAACATTTTAGTTTTCCCTCCCTAAAGTCCTAGGAACATTTTTCAGACCAGTATGAAAAAAAAAGTGCAGGCATCAAAGAAAAAAAGTTGAATTTAAAACCCCATAAGAGTTTAAAAAGAAAAAGCTAAATTTAGCTGGAACAATGGACAAAATTAATAGAGATATATTCCTTGAATTTGTATAAAAGGACAACATAAGGGGAAAAGTTGCAACCAACCATTCTCCCCACACACAATGGTTCACTTTTCGGTGAGCAAAAAAAGACAATAAAATTCTAAAGCACCATTTTCAAATGAGAAATTACATCAATTTGAACTTGACTTCTGAGATAGAGACAACATTTTTAAATAAGACACAAAGGTGGGAAACTGGTGAGCACATCTATCGGCAGACAGCTGCTTATAATTTTGGTTTAGAGTTGGAACACTATTCTTGGAAAAACCAAGAGTGTTCAATTTATAACAGATGTAACCAAGTGTTTATTACAGTAAAATGCTAGTTTTTGTTAAGTCAAAAGTTCAATGAATAAACAAGCTCTATATGTAAGCAGAATGACATTTATTGTTCCAAACCAAAGAATTCAGTCTAATCAGTGGTGAACATTAATTATTCCATTAGCTACAGTATTCTCAATTTTATTCTACTTGGAAAAACAGGACCACTTACTTATTTGCTGTGTTATTCTTTGTTATTTGCTCAACTGTATCATTCTCATACATGCCATGCATGATTGCAATCATGAAGTTAAACTTGGGGAAATAACTAAACATCATTATGAATCAACATTTCTCCCATGTAACAGTCTGTAATCTAAAGGGGGAGAAAAGTGTAATTCAAGACCTGATTCATAGTCTATCTGTAGTCCTTACATAATAACATAAAGTTATGCCAGGCTTCCCTCCATGCAACCTTTTCATGGGTGTCCCTAACTGTAGTTTCCCACTTAAACCCTTTTCACAGACCAAGTTTCCAGAAAGACTGAATCAGCCACACTATTTTAATGAAAATCTTCAAGTTTTAGTCCTGCTCCACAGAGCGGCTAAGTGTGGGTAACAAGAGTCCCAATGCAGTTTAGAAGGGAAGAAAAATGCCAGGAAACAGAGAAGCAATATGGGTGAAGACTAAGAGGGAGGGAACTGGGTGAGATCAGCAGGCAAGAGGGCAAGCACTGTGGGAGAAAGACTGGTATCCAGGACAGAAAGCCTAGGTGTAGGAGGGCTCAACCCTGTGGAACTAAGACGTATCCGATGGTGACAGTTTCACGCAGCCAGCAGAATGAACTTATATGCCTTCATATTCACCAAGGACCAAGGTTATGGTCAGATGTGCAAATCCTGGGTGCGGGACAGTTTGAAGGCAGAGTCATCAAATAAACATGGCATGTCTTTCTGGTGCATCAATTAATTCAGCAACAAGTAAACAAAGCATTTCTCATGTTAAAATAATTATACATAGATTGTGGAGGAAAATACAAAATTTACGTGAATTTTTAAGTTGTTAACACAAGGACTCAAATAATATTTATGGTTTTGGGGGGAGCCATTTAGGGCTAACTACCCAAATTATGGCATCACGCCTTCATTCTCTTCCACCTGTATGGATACTTAGGGATAAAATTTGAGAGAATCTGCCGAGTCATCCAGCCTAATAATCAAAATCTTCCATAATCAGCTTCCTGCCCACCTTTCAACCTTATCTTCTACTACTATTAAATCTAATACCACTGTGAAAAATAGCTTGGGCAACTCCTAAGAATGATAAAAGTTCTAATCCTACTGTGTTTATAAAGCTTTGAAAAATACAAGTGTATTATATACTCTTTTGTGAAACTTCAAATAGTCTTAATTAGAAGTTACTCATGACCCATGCTCAACTATGGCAAAACTTGAGAGTGAAGTAATAAATCTGCAAAAATAAATCTGAGACAGCAAAACGTAATGATATAAGTTCCATGCATTAAAGCTATTGCATTTATTCCTTAGGAGAGACCAAATGCCATTATATTATTCTGTTTTTAAATTTTTATATAAGACCCTAATAAGGTGGTATTTTCCTTTCATTTTTCCAGGCACAGCAGCTCAGAAGCAGATAATTAAACAATCAGAGAAAGAATGAGAATACTTCTGGAAACGAGCACAATAAACTGGAAGCAGCAGTTCACAGTGACAGCAAGCAACTGTAATAAGCCAGATACAAAGTGCAGGACATCCAGTGCATAAACACATTGAAAACATCAATAGCCCTAAGAAAGTGGTATTTTACAGGAGAGTTAGAGAGGCTAAAATGGTCATCATGGTAGCCTCCTCAGTATCCATCTGACCACAAATTATAAATTCATCACTCTGTGCTAGCCAGTGACTGGTCTAAGAATGGGTACATGGACCAATCCTGACCAATGAGATGGATGATAAAGCCTACAGAAGGGCTGTCTGATGATATTCAAGGGTTCCTTTGGCCACTTTGCCACCACTGAGAGAATGAGGCCAACACACTAGGTAGGACAGAATTAAGGGAGGATCAGAGGAACAGCTACATCTAAGATTCAAGACCCAAAACAACCCCATCAAGAACTAATTTTTAAATTGTTTTTCAAGTACAGTTTTCTGCCTTTCCCCCCTGCCCCTTCCCACCACCCCAGCCTTCCCGGCTTCCCTCCCCCATTTCCACACCCACCCCTGTTGTTGTCCATGTGTCCTTCATAATTGTTCCTGTAAACCCTTCACCCTTTTCCCCCTTTATCCCCTCACCTCTCCCTTCTGATGACCGTCAGTCTGTTCTCAATTTCAATGTCTTTGGCTATACTTTGCTTGCTTGTTCATTTTGTTGATTAGCTTCCTGTTAATGGTGAGATCATATGGTATTTGTCTTTCATTGCCTGGCTTATTTCACTTAGCATAATGTTCTCTAGTTCCATCCATGCTGTCACAAAGGGTAGGAGATCCTTCTTTTGTATAAATCTATGAATTATATTACCTCCTTGTTAAAGCCAATTTCACTTGAAATTTCTATTAACATGCAGTCCAAAACTTCTTATTACACTGACTAAGCCCAAGTCTTAGTTTCAGACTGGGTGACATGAAGTACGATACTGAATTTCTTTGAGCCTCAGTTTCCTCAGTGGTAAAAGTTCCATCATTGGTAATTAAGAGGATTTAATGAGAAAACAGAGTGAAAACATTACATCAGATATGGTCTGTTATTAAAAAGAATGGCACACCCTAAAAACCAGGACAATATATAGATTACATTAAGAAGCTAGGGGCATTTGCAAAAGATTTTTATCCAGAATTACTTGAATTATAAAATAACTAATAAAAATAATAGCAAGATTGTCTTCTCCCTCAATATGATGAATATTTATTTATCTTGATCCAAGAGCTAATGATAAACTTAGTGGAAAAACACTAAAGCCATTCCTTTTATAAGGAATTAATTGCGATAAATGTAGATAACATAAAATTTACCATCTTAACCATTTTTAAGGGTACAGTTCACTGGCATTATTTATATTCATATCATTGTGCTACCATCACCACCACCCACCCACAGAACTCTTTTCATCTTGAAAAACTAAAGATCTACAGAAAACTAAAAATCTATACAAATGGGAATAACAAAAGAGGAAAAACTATAGTAACTCTGACTCCAAGAAATGATAAATCCTTTACCTATAATTTTATCCATTTGCTGTGCAATGCACAGGGTCTGCCAGAGCCAGTCAGGAGAAAGGTGACAGTTTTGATATTAAATTAAAATAACAGTGGCAACAGGAAGCCCTAACCCACTTTCCAGTTAATCCAGTGCTTGCACTTTGGGGGCAGAAATGGTCAACATGGGATGAAGGGATGGGTTCTTGTGGCAGTTTGGAATCCCCAAAGTCACTCTGGAAGTCCCATGTGACATTTCAAGGGCACTCTCTCAGGGAAACTGGCTAATTTCCCAGACATTTGATGAAGGGCTCACATATTTCATTCCAAAAGTGATTTTTAATGGGTCTAAAAAATGGGACTTAAGGACAAAAGCCTACACAGGATTGGGTGGATAGAAGCTATTATTAATGTACTGAATCCAAAAATATTCTTAGGGTCTTCACTAAGTTGAAAAAGTGTCAATGGAATTCATACCTTTCATTTTAATTTTCTAAGCATGACCTAGACACAGAGATTTTTCATCCCTTAGAGAACATAAGACATTTTCATTCTGGTGACCTGTGAATGTTAGTGGAATAACTCTAGGCTTAAAGTAGTTAATATACTTGCATTGAATTTTCATCTATGAAATTTAGGATGGGTTTTCCTATCCCAGAAAGGAGGATTCTTACAGTAGTTCCAAGATGTAGCTGTGAGATTCCAATACCCCTTATTGTTTAACCCAATAGGAAATTAAAAACAAACAGAAGTATTTAGAGCATGTAAAAGATGAAAAGGAGAAGAGGTAACCAATTTTTGGATTCCTGTTACATCCACTTTCATCTGGGGGAAGTCCTGTCTGTGATGCTGTAGAACTTCAGCCCAGTCCCTCTGCACATCACCTCATTCTGTTGTCCACTTCCCCTCATTCTCACCATGAACCTGTGCAGCTCAGCCTCAAAATCCAGCTCAAAATTCATTGCCACAAAGAGATTTTTAAAATTACCTTAAAAATTCTAATCATTTTTTTACTGAACATTTCTCTAGGATTTAAATAGCTCATTGTTTTTTACTATATATTATTATAACATGTTGGTAAGTGAACACTTTCAAAAATTTTTTAATTAATTTCATTTTATCAAGTGGCACACACAGTTTAAAAGGCTAAATGCTATTTCAAAGTTGAAAACAAAAATACTATGACACTTTCTTCTCATCTGCATATCTCTATATTTGCACATAATAGATACACATGGCTATTTCTTATATAATGTGAGGTAAACTTACAATAACATAAAATTAGCCATTTTAAAGCGAACAATTCAGTAGCATTTAGTACATTCATAATGTTGTGCAACCACCACAACCTCTATCTAGTTTCAAATGATTTCAGTCATTCCCAAGTAAAATCTTCTTACTTGTTAAGCAGTTTTTCTCCATTACCCCTTTTTCCCACATCCTAGCAACCACCAATATGCATTTGGTCTCTATAGATCTAGTCTGATATTTCACTTAAATGAAATTGTACAATATGTGACCTTTTGTGTCTGGCTTCTTTCACTTAGAATAATGTTTTGCAGGTTCATCCATGTTGTAGCATGAGTCACTCCTCACTCATTATGGCTAAATATTATCCCATTGATTGCATATACCACAATTTGTCTATCCATTATCCACTGACAGACATTTGGACTATTTCCACGTTTTGGCTACTGTGAATAACACTGGTCCATACATGAGTATATATGTACTTACTTTTCTGAATACCTGTTTTGAATTATTTGGGGTATATAACTCAGAGTGGAATTGCAGGGTCACATGGTAATTCTAAGTTTAACTTTTTGAATTAACATCAAATACAAACACTTTGTGTGCCATGTTATCAAACTAAGTATGTTTCTTAAAGGAAAATTCTTGTATTTAATTAAGCTTTAATCTCTTTTCCCCCCACGCCTCCCCCCTCTTCAAGTTTCATGACTCCTATATGCTTCTTTAGATGCTCAAAACTATTTATTAAATAGTTAGTTCATCTACATAAATCTTGAGATTACTAGAAGAAAATATTGTAAAAAGAATAAGTCCTTTTTAACAAAGAGAAATCCTATCATTTATATTCTTTAACTAGCAGATCTCTGTTTAAAATTTTAAAAAACATATTTTCCTTGCTTTTCATCTCCATAAATTTGTCTGATACTGGGCCAATCTTAATGTTTCTCCACCCACATACTTTTCTCCCCAGATAAAGAATTTATCAGTAACTAAAAAAAAATACAATTTTAAAACTGTTTTTAAGCTTGTGATAAATAATAAAGCAAGCAAAAAGAATTATTTAAACATGGAAAAAAACAAACTTGGAACAAATCATCAATCATAAAATATTTCCGCATGACACAAAACTTGCTTATAAACAAAAGGCTCTTCAGAATAGCACAATATTGCTGCTATCTTATAAACCATATTTAAATATTTCCAAAAATGGGAAATAAAAATGTTCTTGTAAGTATAAAGGTATTTAATAGATGAAGGGCCATGTCATAGGCAGTTGTTTATTTTAACTGCTGGCACTATACTTTCTATTGAGCATGCGAGATGAGATGGGAGAGAAAACTCACAGTTATTGTACGCCTAGTGAATCTTACACTAAACAGGTGAAAACAGAAACAAAGAGGACTTAGGTTTTTTTTCCCACCAGGAAAGCCTGATCATAATAGCTTTGAAACCAAAACACAGCTCAAGAAAGTTAGGGAACCCATCCGAATTTTTTTTAAGACCCATTTATTTTAAGGGGATGCATATGTAATCCTCTTATATGTGACCATTGGTAGGGGGGTCTGGATCTCATTATCAGGATTAACTGCACTTTTCCTGAACAACTGCTTTGTTTTCAGATTGTGGACACGGTGACTCACAGTACTGATGATGTTCTTATCTTTTCACTGGCTGCCAGTGAGCTCAGAGCTCCATTTCTGATCCACAACTCCAAGGGTAGAGCATTTCGTAGCTTACATTTTACATATTAATCTTGAATCTCATTTTAGATTCATTCTTTTCTTGTTCCTATTTCTACTCTCATTGTGTATATCTCTATTGCTCTGGCTTAAAAATCTATTAGGAACAATGTAAAACAAAGAAATCAATCTCTCTAACAATCCTACCCCCAACTTTTGAATTTAGGACTGTAAATCCTCGTTGGTATATTTTCAGCAATTTATAATTATCCAAGGTGGGGTGATCTCAGAATGACCTCTATTACTATGCTTGAGAACATGGCACATCCTGCTGTGCCTCATTTTCCTGTTGTCAGTGGGCAAAGTTCTTACCTCATGGAGTGATGTGATGCGTAGTAAAGGGTTTAGCACATGGCCCAGACCATAGTAAGTCCTCAATTAAATTAAAAAATCAGCTCTCATTTGCTATTTTATACTAACAAGTCCACCTGTGAGCTTAATTTAGAGCAAAAAAAAAAATCTTAAAGCAGAATTCAACCTACTGCATTTAAAAATGCACTAGTACAAGTGTCAAGTATTTCTTAATACCAAAAAGCATTTTAAGTCCACAGAAAACTAAAGGTGAAGATAAGGCAAAGAGACAATGATAACAAATGTCAGCAATCGTTTCAAAAAGACAGGCTCTGACCCTGACCAGTGTGGCTGTTTGGCTGGGCACTGTCTGGCAAAGTGAAAGGTTGCATGTTTGATTCTTGGCCAGGGCACATGCCTGGGTTGAGAGTTTAGTCCCTGGCTGGGGCATGTATGAGAGGCAACTGATCTATGTTTCTCTCCCTCTCTTTCTCCCTCCCTTCCTCTCTCTCTAAAAAATAAATAAAATCTTTTTTGAAAAGATAGGCTGTGAAGAGAAGGGGCAAACTAGGCAGGGGGTTAGTATTGAAGGAGAACTTAGTTTCTGTGTGTGGTTTTAAATTGTTTAATGTTTGTGCATATGTGTGTGTTTTTAAGATGGGTGAATCAGGAATACACACTATGACAGACACAGACATGATAACAAATAAGTATAAACAAACTTCATATGTAAGGAGTTGAAAATGTCAGAAAAATGAAAAAATGAGGACCTAAAAAACTATGAATGATGTCAAAAATAAAATGTTATGTAGTAAATTGGAGTCTACTTTATAAAGCAATAATTCACAATCTACTTGTCTTTAAAGAAACCTTCAGCCCTGACTTGTGCAGCTCAGTGGTTTGGGTGTTGTTCTGCAAAACAAAAGGTTTCCAGTTCCATCCCAGTCAGGGCACATGCCTGGGCTGTGGGCCAGGCCCCTAGTTGGGGGCTTGAGAGGCAACTGATCAAGGTGTCTTTCCCTTTCTTTCTGCCTCCCTTCCCCTCTCTCTAAAAGTAAATAAAATATTTTTTTAAAACAAGCCTTCAATAAATAAAACCACAGGATTCTTTGTTGTTATGTGCATGTAAATATCTTTAATTTACACAATAGATACAGACCTTAAAAAGCTGCTCCTAGTAAAATGGATCCCCATGATTTACACCCTCAGATTGGGCAGCGCCTCTGTGTTCAGTGCTGGGCCAGAGGGGAGTGTCTCCAAATGGAGAAACAGGTTATAAACGTCACACTTGGGAAGGTCCCACAAATTTCATATTTTTCAAGGAAAGACAAAGCAAGTTCACCCTACAAACACAGGGAGGCCTCACAGTTTATATTGAATTTTCATTGTAACTTATAATCTGTAATGCAAATTATTTTACATATTGTCTTTATTGAGCACAAGGGATCCCAAGCACAAAAAGATGATGAGGTAACATATTTAGAATTACTACAAAATGTACGCATAAGAATCCAATGAAGGAAATTTGGAATGTTAGGCCAAGATAGAGGCATAGGTAGACACACTATGCCTCTTCACACAACCAAAAGAAGGACAACAACGATTTAAAAACAAAAAACAACCAGAACTGACAGAAAATCAAACTGTATGGAAGTCCGACAACCAAGGAGTTAAAGAAGAAATATTCATCCAGACTGGTAGGAGGGATGGAGACGGGTAGCGGGGTGGAGAGGACCCACAGCAAGGTGGTGGCTAAAGAACTGAGCCAGGCAAGGCAGCGACTCAAGTACCAGATGAGGTGGTGCCTGCACATGGAATGTGGGTGGTCCCACATTCGTGTGCAGATAAACAGGGAGGAACAACTGAGGAGCAAGACAGACCCGGCAATCCAGGGCTCCAGAGCAGGGAAATAAAACCTCAAAGCCTTTGATTGAAAACACCTGTGAGGGCTGAGCTGCGGGAGAAACTACCAGTCTCACAGGAGTGTTCGTTGAAGAGACCCACAGGGTCCTAGAATGTACACAAGCCCACCAACTCAGGAGTCAGCACCAGAAGGGCCCAATTTGCTTGTGGGAAGTGAGGGAAGTGACTAAAATCTGGCAGAGAGTGGAGCAAGTTCCATTGTTACCTCTTGCACCCCTCCCCCACATATAGCATCACAACACAGCAACATAGGTTAACCCGCCCTGGTGAATACTTAAGGCTCTGCCCCTCACTACGTAACAGGTGAATCAAGACAAAAAAAAATGGCCCAAGTGAAAGAACAGATCAAAACTCCAGAACAAATACAACTAACTGACAAAGAGATAGCCAAACTATCAGGTGCAGAGTTCAAAACACTGTTAATCAGGATGCTCACAGAATTGGTTGAGTATGGTCATAAATTAGATGAAAAAATGAAGGCTATGCTAAGTGAAATAAAGGAAAATGTACAGGAAACCAACAGTGATGGTAAAGAAACCGGGACTCAAATCAATGGTGTGGACCAAAAGTAAAAAAGAAACATCCAACCAAAACAGAATGAAGAAACAAGAATTCAAAAAAATGAGGAGAGGCTTAGGGACCTCCAGGGCATCTTTAAACGTTTCCACATCTGAATCATAAGGGTGCCCGAAGGAGAAGAGGATGAGCAAGAAATTGAAAACTTATTTGAACAAATAATGAAGGAGAACTTCCCCAATCTGGCAAAGGAAATAGGCTTCCAGGAAGTCCAGGAAACCCAGAGAGTCCCAAAGAAGTTGGACCCAAGGAGGAATACACCAAGGCACATCATAATGACATTAGCCAAGATTAAACGTAAGGAGAGAGTCTTAGAAGCAAAAGGAGAAAAGGAGACAGTTACCTACAAAAGAGTTCCCATAAGACTGTCAGTTGATTTCTCAAAAGAGACCTTGCAGGCAAGCTTTCATTTAGAATGGAAGGGCAGATAAAATGCTTCTCAGATAAGGTCAAGTTAGAGGAGCTCATCATCACCAAGCCCTTATTATGTGCAATGTTAAAGGGATTTATCTAAGAAAAAGAAAATAAAAAATATGAACAGTAAAATAACAGCAAACTCACAATTATTAACAACCACACCTAAAACAAAAACAAAAACAAAAACAAACTAAGCAAACCACTAGAACAGGAACAGAATCACAGAAATGGAGATCACATGGAGGGTTATCAACAGGGGAGTGGGAGGGAGAGAGACGGGGGAAAAGGTAGAAAGAATAAGTAGCATAAATGGTTGGTAGAAAATAGACAGGGGAAGTTTAAGAATAGTATAGAAAATGTAGAAGCCAAAGACCTTATATATATGACCCATGGACATGAACTAAAGGAGGGGAATGTGGGTGGGAAGAGGTATGCAGGGTGGAGGGGAATAAAGGAGTGGGGAATGGGACAACTGTAATAGTATAATCAATAAAATATATTTAAAAAAAATAATCCAATGAAGGGAATTTGATTACCCAAAACTAGGCCCTATATTGTAAATCAGAGTTTTGCTTTAGATGGATTTAAAGAAAGTTACTATTTATTTATTTCATAAGGAAAAATTTTCCAAATGCCCTGAGTGTAGTTTTGCTTCATTTTGTATGCACAGAGTCTCTTATGTTCATACATTTAAATGATATATCCTCATCTCATGGAAGTATGAGTCTAAATTTCTTAGACAGGTCTGTCCAGGAAAAGTTCAGCCATTGTTCATGTAACAAGAACAGTTTGTGGGACATCGATGTAACCTGGCAGCCAAGGAGAGTGGACTGGAATGCGCATTCATGAACAATGATGACTTCACTGATCTAGTCAGTGGGAGTAGTAGACGGCATTGACTGAGCATGCATACTGTGTGGCTGTCACATTCAGAATGACTGAGTGAGTAGAGCAACAAATCTGTATCGAATTTTGTGTTAAGCTTGAACATTCCTCTGTGGAAACTATTCAGATGATTCAGAAGTCTTTCAGGGATGATGCAATTAAAGTGTGGCACAAACACTTCAAAGATGATCAAGAATCTGTTGAAAGTGACCCATGTTTTGGAAAGCCTGCAACAAGCAGAGCACCTGAGAATGCTGAATGTGTACAGGCTGCAGTCAACAAAGATCAGAGACTGACAATGCAAGAACTGGAAGCCGATTTGGTGATTCCCAAAACTACTGTGTCCGAGATTTTGATGCAGGATCTTGGCATGAAACATGTTGTGGCAAAATTCGTTCCACAAGTCAGGAAAATATGACAGGGCAGCTAATGGAGATTCCAACAAAGGATTTTGCAGAATGTTTTGAACAGTGGAAGAGATGCTAGGAGAACCGTGTGAGGTCCCAGGTGCCTACTCTGACAAGGATTGAGACATCATTATCCTATGCATAATGTTTCTTGTATCTTGTATCTTCTTCAGTAAATGTCTATTTTTCATAGTACTTGGTTGGATACTTTCTGGACAGAATTCTTCCATAAAAGCTTATTTACGAAATCAAAAGAACAATAATGCCTCTCAAAATTGAAATACATCCTTTGTATTTCTTAACACTGTTAATACAAAAATGCAACCATTAACTTGCAAATCAGAACAAAGCATTTCACTTCAAAACAACATCATTTCTTTTTTTAAAGATCATGGCTTTCAAAGGTCATTTTGGTGAACTCAGTAATGACATTTATTCTTTAGATAAAATGTTGTAAAGTGTCATGTAAGCTTTACTTTTCTTTCATGGGCAAGTTTAATTGTTAAAATTTGGGTGATGTGATTACTTCCTTTAGAATTGGTTTTACCTTATTTTTAAGAAGATATATATGAGGCAAAATGAATATATATGTTTTGACACTGAAATTCCCAAAGCTACATGTTAGTCATCTGCTTCATGCTCATTTTAAATCTCTCTGGTATATTTTTGAAACCTCAAATTATGAATCATAAAATAAGTGTTAAATCATATAGCTACATGAGAAAAATTCTAAAATTGATACAACTTTATCATTGGGTCACATAATACTCAATAATAAAGAGTAAGTATGATAAAATAAGGAATCATGGGCTGATTATAAATAAATTATTTAGGACATAATATGCACAAAGTCTGGTCATAGTACTTTCATACAATTGATTTACTCCTTCACTCAATTTCATTGACTCAACAAATATTGGGCTAATCACCAAAGGGATAAAAGTGAAAAGACCTCGTCTCTCTCCTCTGCTGTTAAAAGAAAGAGACTGACATGCAAATAACAGTTGCAAGACAATAAAGTAACCAGTGTAACAGAAGTGGGTACATAGTGTTATGGGAGCACAAGGGAATAAGCTACTCTGGAGACAGAAGAACCACCCCAAGCCTTAAATGGCAGGTCTTAGCAACTGTTGATATGGAGGTAAAGCCAAAGAAGCAATCTAAGATAAATTCAGGTGTCTGACAGGGACATCTAACTGGTGTTGATCTCTGAGTGAGGAAATAGAGAAAAGGGAACAGATTTGGAGTTGTGGAAGAAGGGTGATGATTTCAGATTTGTGCCTATGAAGTATGAGATACCTACCCATTAAACAGTTGGGTGGGGTACCTAACAATCAGTATATACCTGATAACCAGGTCTGAATTCAGAGAGTTCTGAGCTAAATAGATTTGAGAGTAGGTTTGAAGCCAAAGAGATAAATGAAATTGCCCATGAGTATCAGAAATAGGAGATCATGAACCATTAATTTTGTTTGGCAATAAACTAAATTGACTGGGTTTTTTTTTTAGAATACCTTCAACTCCAGACTCACAGCACATAGTCTAGTAGGAATTAAAGCTGCATTTTATTAGAGACACTGAAGAGTGTTAATGTGTGAGAGCTGCAGACAAGTCTATGTGGTGATGCTCTGACATCTTGCTCTGTGTACTCCTAGCTTCTGCTACACCTCAAAGGCTCCAGGACACATGCCTCGCTTGGTCTTTTGCAAACGCTAAGTTCATCATTGGAAACCTTGGTTTGACTTGGCTCCCCTCCCCACTCAATTTATAGATTCCTACTGACCTCGTGGTGTTAATTTTGTCTGCCCCTTACGACCATCTTCTGAGATTACAAACAGAACCAAATGCCTGCATGCATCACTCCACCCCGACTGCCACACCCTTTTTGCTGCTTCTGACATACCAGAAGCAATTCTAACTCTTATGAGGCAACTAAAAATTGAACTAGAGGTACTATGCAAACTTCTTAAAATACTTAATTGCAAGAAATAAGAAACAAGGCATGCTGAGTTTATTCTTGCATCATGTAATTAAATGGTATTTATAACTATTAATAATTAGCTAAAAATTACATATGCAACTTATCAAATTTTACAAAGTAGAAGTAGTGACATGATAAAATTTGATCTTTCACAGTAAACACAGAAGTTCATAGGCCTTATGAAACTAAAATTAAACTGCTTCTGACATTGGCAATGAATATTAATTGGGCTTAAGTTATTTGTTAAAAGCTTCAAAGAAAAATGCCTTTGACACAGTGTAGGTTCAAAATGGATCTCTGATAAGCTGTAGTTAAGTTACAACATTATTGTTTTTAAAATCATTTATTAATATTAAATTTCACACCCATCCCCTCTCTCTTCAGTAATGAGTTTATCACACAGGCCAGCATAAGATAAAGAGTTTGCCAATACGTTCACTAACTGGGTCCATGGTGGCGCGGCCACTGCCCCAACAAGGCAAGAGAACAGAGGGACTGGGGTTACAGGGAGGGACATTTATGCTTCTCTTCCCATTTTCCCTCCCATCTGTCAATGGTTGTGTTAGTCTCTAATTCTTGAAGTTAAAGTCCTCCCCATTGGGATACCTTAATAAATTTCTGTCTTCTGTCACTCTTTCCCAGAGCAAGAGTGTGATTGGTCTGATCCACAGAAGCTTGCCATTAACTGGACACTGTTTTACCAGCAAATAGGGTTACTTTACTTTTTACTTTCTAGGATCAAACCAGAAGGTTCTCCTTTGTTTCTTTTTACCTGTGGTAAACCCATCTGGGTAGGTACCCAAACCTTCTGTATTAGTTTCCTATTGCTGCTATAACAAATTACCACAAACAGAATGGCTTAAAACAACTCAATTTTATTCTCTTTGAGTTCTGGAAATTCAATCTAATTCAGCTAAAATTAAGGTGTCAGTGTGGCTGTGTTGCTTCTGGAGGCCCTAGGTGAGAATTTGTTTCCTTGCCTTTTCCATCTTCTATAGACTGTCCACATCCCTTGACTTCTGACCCACATCTCCTTCTGTGACCCTTCTGCCTCCTGCTTATAAAGACCCTTATAATTATATTGAGTCCATCTGGACCATCCAGGATAATCTCCCTATCTCAAGATCCTTAATTATATCCACAAAGTCTCTTTGGTTGTATAAGGTGAGATAGTCACAGCTTTGGAGAATTGGGATGTGAACTTCATTGTGGGTAGCCATTATTCTACCTGCCACCCACACTTTCCTTCTGGAAGCAGCCTGCCAGCCTAATCCATATGCATACAAGCGGCACTGGAATCTGTTGGGAGATCTGGTCCCTGTCTCCCTCTGTACACTTGAGCTTGAGGGGCCCAATTTTAGATAAAGAGTCGGAGTAAAAAATCACACTTGGGATGAAGCCTAAAGCACATATTCTAATGTAACTTTCACAGGACTCTACACTGGGGGTTACACACACAAGAAAAATGACTATTTATATTTTCCATCTGGCTAGCAATCTTGCTTGGTTGGTTTGCTTTACTAAACCCTAGAGAATGAGAAGGGTACATGGTGACCCAGTCCCCAGGCTCTTTATACTCACTCCATAGATACTTGATGAACTTCCTGAAGATTCTTTGGTATTGGACTTCATTTTCAAATTCTGCAATTCAAGGCACACCTGCACAAATCTATACTTGAGTAAAAGTATAACACAACTTGAATTGTCTGCAAATTGTAATGAATTTTCCAAAGATACTTTTACCACTTGACACTAAAATACAGTAAAATCATAGTACTCAATATTTTTCAACTTTATATCAGCACAGAATGAAAAGCCTTGTGAATGCTGATCAATGAAACTACTCTTCATTCACACTGCATTAACAAGCATGCACTACACTCTTCACATTGCCAGATTCTTCAGCCAATGCAATTCTCATTAGCTATAAATAAAGTTGTCTTCATGACATTCATAACTGAATATTTAAATCAATATCAGATGCAGAAATATCCTCAGTGACAACAGAGCAGCTGTGTTTAAAATCATAATACCTGCCATTGCAGGAGTTTCATCACCTGTTTCACTGAGAATAGCATTATTAGGTTAGAACACATCAAAAGATTAATGGAAATTTTTATAAAAATATGTGGCAAAGGCAGAAATTACACTGGCCTTAATTGTTATGCAGCTCAGGGACTCTTTGGCCTAGAAAAAGAACAGGCTGCATGCAATTACAGAAGCCCCACCCCACTCCTACCCCTTTACTTTTAATTCATTCATTCATTCATTCATTCACTCATTCTGCAGGATGTGAAATAAACACGCAGTTTCTGCCTTCAACTTGCTCACTCTCTACCAGAGAAGAGAAACATTCAAACAATTAACTCTTCACATACTATGAAAAGTGCTATAACAGAGGTCACTAGAAGCGGAAAAAAAAAGGAGTCAGGAATTCTGACCAGAGAGCTCCCAGCAAAAGGCAACCCAGCATGGCGTGACTGTGCATGGGACTGTGAAGCCTCTTTGTGACTTAATCTCTCTATCCTTCATATTTCTATGTGTTAAACAGAGATAATGACAGCATGTTATGCAGAAAAATGGCTATATGGAAATAGTAATAAGGGCTCAATAGGCATAATAAATGTGATATATGTGTTTGCTAAGTAACTAACTTGAAATCTTTACAGAGGATGGAATGTTTGAGACAGACTTTGAAGAACAGGCAAACACTTGTTGATAAGAAAGGAAGAAGGGGCATTCTGGGTGGAGGGAAGCTACTTCTGTGAGGATATTCCACTGGTGGGGAGCCATCTGGTCAAAACATCTAGAGAATAAGTCATGAACACCTTAACCCCAAACTTTGCACTTCTTAGGAGCTTCAGAAAAAGCCAATGCATTCATTTCCAGAATAGTCCAACTCCTTGAGGATAGTCGTGGGGGATCCACACTGCCCTCTTTCTCTAGTCTAAGCAAATCCAATTTCCTCTTGGAAGTCCCACCACTGCCTTTAATTGCAAGTCCTGTCAATATTAAAATCTCTGGTCTATCCATTTTCACCTATCTCATCTCTTTAGAAGCATAGCCAGACTCTCCACCTCTGCTCTGGCCCCAATTAATCTGTTCTCCACAAAGTAGCAGCAAGTCATTTCTTAGCATAAATCTTTTGCATTACTCCCCTCCTTAAAACTGTTCACACTGACTTAAAATAAATCCATACTCCTTACCAACCTACAAAACTCTCTGTGCTGAAGCTCCTACCTAGCACTTCTACGTCATTTGTCACCAGCTTCTCATCACTCACTGTGCTCCATACAAGCTCCATCCTGCCTCAAGGCCTTTGTATATCAAACCCTCTCTACCTGAAACCTCCTTCCACTCATTCTTTAACTGACAAAGAGCTTTTTACCCTTTAGAGATCATCCTGAGGAATGGTGCTGGCCAGTGCAAAGGGCACTCACAAGGAGGTGGGCAGGTGGTAATGTGTTCTGGCCCTACCACCCACACTGTGTGAGCAGAAGTCACCCAGTATTTCTGAGCCTGTGTGTCCACCTAGAAAATTGTGGAAATGGACCAGACATGTGCTCATTCCCCTCCAATCTTTTTGCCTTCTTTTCCACTGTTAAATAAAATTAACCTCATTACCCTCTTTCTCTCTGCCTTCTATCACCAGCCTGAAACCATCTTTTAATCCCTCACTCTATTCCATTTCCATTAAAAAATAAATAAAATGGGAAGAGCAGAAATAAAAAGTGTTATTTTCTTCTTTAAGGAAAATTTTGAACAAAAATATGACTGATGAATACAGACAGGCACATTTTAGAAGTAAAAATGCACTGCTGTAAGAATAATGACACAGGCCATTAGCCTGGATTCCCATGCCACAAGTTCCTGCCTGCCTCCTTCCCATTAGTCTCCTTCCTTTTGCCCTGTGCACCCCACCCACATTGGCCTTCAATTACATCCCCCCAAAGTGGAGTCTTTGTACTTGTTGTTCACACCACAACACTAGACCAAATCTCCTGGTTACATGTGTTCACAGCACCAGTAACCTCCCCTTTATTATTGTACTTACAATTGTAATTTTGTATTTAATTTGTGATTATTTTATTGGATTTGCCTACCCAATAACCTGTATGGTCTAATAGGGCAGAAATCACTCTGTTTAAGCTTATAAGTAATAAGCTACCTATTACATAGTAGATAATCAATTAATGTTCTGAATGAATACATGTATAAAAAGAACAGAATCAAAAGCATCCTATACATAAGATATCCCTAATAACAGGTCACCAGCTTGGTGTCATATGGCAATCAAGAAACCTGTGTCTTCTGTAGAATCTATGTGGGGTATTCCTCCCCACTTCCATGCTGCTGCCTAGGATCCACTGGCAACACTTAACTCCCTTCTCTTCTTCTAATCCTACACTTGTGGCAGTCTTTAAAGTAGCTAGAAAAAAATAGTGTTAATAATGAAGAATAGAAAAGGAGATGCCACAATTACCTTGATACCTAAACCAGATGGCAACATTACAAGAAAAGAAAATTACAGACTAGTATTCCTTATGAATATAGACACAAAAATCCTCAACAAAACCAGCAAACTATATCCAGCAAAGTATAGTAAGGATTATACAACATAACCAAGTGGAATTTATCCCAGGAATTCAAAGTTGGTTTAACATCTGAAAATAAATTTTTGGAATATACCACTCTAACAGAACAGAGAACAAAAGGCATATGATCGTATCAAAAGACACACACACACACACACACACACACACAAACATTTCACAAAATGCAATACCATTTCATGATAAAAGCACTCAACAATCTAGGAAGAAAAGGTAGACTCTTTCAACCTAATAAAAGACAATGAAAAACCTACAGCTAACATTATATTTAATCGTAAATAACTGGGTGTGTTCCCCCTAAGACTACTTCTATTTAACATTGTACTAGCTGGGCAATTGTGTGGTAGGGAGAAGGAATGGAGGGAGGGAGAATGGGAGGGGAAGAAAGACATCCAGATTGGAAAGGAAGAATACTTAAGAATAATTTTAACAAATAGGCACAATACTTGTACTCTCAAAATTACAAAACATTGTTGAAATTTTAAAAAGACCTACATAAATGAAAAACTATCCCATGTCCCTGTATCAGAAGTAATATTGTTAAGATGGCATTACTACCCAAATTGATCTACAATTCCTGCCCAAATCCCAGCTGGCTTTCATAGCAGAATTTGACAAACAGATCTTAGAAATCATATGGAAATTTAAGGGGCTGAGATAGTCAAAACACTCTTGAAAAATAATAACTAAGCACATTTTTCTTTTTTTTTTTTTACATTTTTCTATTTAAAAACTTACTACAGAGCCATAGTATTCCAGACAATGGTATTGGCATAAGACTAGATGTATAGATAGAGCAATAGAGTAAAGTTGAGAGTCCGGAAATAAACCTTTACATTTATGGTCAATTTTTCAGCAAGAGTGAAAGACAATTCAATTCTTTCAACAAATGATGCTGGGGCAACTGAACATCCACATACAACAAAATAAAGCCGGACGCTTTCCTTGTATAATGCACAAACATTAACTCAAAATGGATTGGACCTAAATTAAGCAGGAGATAAAATTATAAAACACATAGAAAAAAATAAGAACAAATTTTAATGAATTTGGATTTGTTGCACAAATGACAAAAGAAAAAAACAGATAAATTGTACTTCATCAAAATAGTATGTTTTATTTTCATCAAAATATCAAAACTTTTGTGCTGTAAACTAAACCATCAGAAAAGTGAAATGATAAACCACATAAAGGGAGAAATATTTGCAAATCATGTATCTGACAAGTAACTTGTATCTGGACAACTTACAAACCAATAATAAAAAGACAAATAACTAAATTTAAAAATGGACAATGTTTTTAAACACACATTTCTCTAAAAAATGTATGTAAATGTCCAATAGGCACAAAAATATGTCCAACATCATTAGTCATTAAGGAAATACAAATCAAAATCACAATAAGTTACCACTTCACACCCATTAGAATGGCTATAATCAAAAGAGGAGACTAGTATTGCAGAGATTGTAGAGAAAACAGAATCCTCACATACTGCTGGTATAAATGTAAAAATGATGCAGTCCCTCTGGAAACCAGTTTGGCATCTCTTCATACTGCTAAACATGAGAGTTATTATTACCCAACAACTCTTCTCCCAGATATCTTCCCAAGAGAAATGAAAACTTATATCCATAGAAAGATTTTTAAGCAAATCTTCGGAGCATCATTATTCATAATAAGCCAAAACTGGAAATAACTAAGATGTCTACCAAGGGAAGAATGGATAAATAATGTGGTAAATACACACAAAGGATTATTGTTTTGCAATAAAAAGAAATGAAGTACTCATACATGCTACAACAATGATGACCATTGAAAGAAACCCAAAACCCACATATTGTATGATCTTATTTACACGATATGTCCAGAACAGGCAATTTCACAGAGACAGAAAGCAGGTTAGTGGTTTCCAGGGGCTGGAAAGGCAGGCAGGTGGGGTAGGAATGGTGTGGGAGTTTGTTTTAGGGGAGATGAAAATATTCTAAAAATTAGATTGGGGTGGTCATTGTACAATCCTATGAATCCATTAAAAAATGAACTGTATATTTTAAAGAGGTAAATTTAATATGTCAATTATATCTCAATAAGCTACTTTTTAACAAGAAAAAAAAAGATGCCTGAGGCCATGCTCTTCCTAATTCACCATTAAGATCAACACCCTGAGTTCCTCTCTTCTCCTCTCCCCATCCCCAACTCCCAAAGGCCTCATTCTCCCTACAGAGACCCAAGCCTGGATCCCCCAGGAAAACATTCAGGATGACCTCACTCAGTCTGGACTTTTTCTATGAAATAAACATACCATACATATTACACATTGTATTACAGGTAATATAACAGATTATATACAAATTTATAAACTATAAACTTCAAATTTCTGATACTTAGATTTCTAAAGACCTATTCTGATCATCTAACCCAAAACCAAGTGGACTGCAAAGTCTAAAATATTTATTTACTATCCGGACCTTTATAGCACAAGTTTGCTGATACATATGCATTTATACATTTATGATCTTTATGTATCTTATTTTTTTCTGTGAGTCACTGAGTGAAAAAAAAAGGCAAGGGGGTGTAGGAGAGGGAAGAAACAAGAGGAAAACTTATGTCCTTTCTTTTATGTTATTGTTTACAATAAAAACAGTAGACTGTGGGAGCCCGCTTGTCCAGATTCATGAGAGCCAGGTTTTAAATTTTCAAGAGCTTTGTGAGCCAGTTGATGTCATGCTGAAATTTGCTATAGTAGAAATATTTATTTACAACACAGAAATCAGCAAACACTACAAATCTGGGCTTTTTCTTTTTCCAGAGAGCCAGCACACCTCTAAATGAAGACCTTCTGAAAACCTCACCTCTCTACTTTTCAGAAATCAGAAGGTAGGGAAGAAACTTTGGACCTGCTTTTGGGTTCACAGGAAATGTGTACATGGAACACCATGTACAAAGCTAGAAATAGAGTGGCAAGTACACCGGGCAGTGTTTGAGACCTTCCAAAGAAAAGAAACCTCCAAATCTCACAGTAACTGTCTCTGATCCTCTCTCCCTTTGTCCCTTTTCTGCTGAGACACCCATTCTGCATATGAGTAACCACCTGGAAAATCTCCACTCCCAGGTCTCTGGACACTGCTATGAGGGTAAGGGCCCAGCCCACTGCCAGGACTGTGTAGCAGGTGAACAATGGTTCCTGACATTAACGAGGGCAATGAATCTCTAAAAAGGTAGATCTTAAATGTTCTCACCACAGAAGCAATGATAATTATGTGATGTTATGAAGGTGTTAGCCAATGCTATGGTGGTAATCATTTTCAAGTATATGATATCAACACCTTAAACTTACACAAAGTTATATGTCAATTATGTCTTATAAAGCTGGGAGGGGGGAATGCAATGGAGAGGAAGATTTTTTAATCACCACTAGAGGGAGGCTCCACTGGTCATGCTTTGCATAAAGGCGCTTGAGGCACAAGAATGCTGGGGTTAAACCAGAGGAAGGAGAAGCAATGCAGGCTGCAGGACAGAGGGAAGAAGAATGAAGTGGAGAGGAAAGGACAATTGTTCTGTATCTTCTACAAAGAGGTCCTAAATATCAGCATCCAGTCTTAGGGATCTGGTGGGCAAAGGACACAGATGAGACTGAGAAAACTGGCATCAGAACTCAGCGTATTTCCAACAAGTTAAGCATCCTTATCATGTGGAGAATGGAGTCACAGCAGAGGCCTCAGGGTGGAAGGCTAGGAGAGCATCACATTCCCTCCAAAACCAGAAGCGACACTGGTTTTGTCAACACTGAGAATTGCCATGAACAAGTCTTCATTCTCAACAATGTCTACATATTTAATTGTTGGTTATGCATTTTATTTATCACTTTAAAATAATTTTATAACTTATTAAAAGCTGGTACATAAAGGAGATCTGATATTTTTTATTTAGAATAATGGTATATAATATATAACTATATTCTCTTGTATGTAATATAAATTATAATTCTCCTATTCTGTTGAAAAAAAAAAAAACAGCAAAGAGTAAGGAGCCAAAGGAAAGATTACTTACAAAAATGTCAACTTAGATCTACATGGTGTAACATAATGGAAATTAGGATTTTATTAATCAGAAATTAATACTTATTTTCTCATGTAAAAAAGCAAACTGTAGTATCATGTTTTAACTCAGAAATGAAGTAAATAGGCTTTTCCCAAAGTAGCAAAGTGGAGCCTAAATTCCACTTTGTTTCCATGAGAAAAAAAATCCAAACAACCTACTTATGAAAACAATGTTCAGAGCAAAATGTGTATGTAACTTAGGCAAACAAAAGTATGTATACAACAGTTGTTGGGAAAGCTAAAAGCTACCCCTTCTTTCTTTTCATTGTGATAGTTTGGCTTTTTATCTTAGACTCTGTACAACCTCCACCCACCCCCAACACACTGTGGCTTCATCTCTTGCAGTTATCAGAAAAAGGATTTCTCACAGTTTCACCTCAAGGCTGTTGGTCCCATTTTGTGGCTGTAGTAACGTTTCCTGGCTCCAGAAAAGCTACTTTAAACTAATGCAAACTGGACAAAGTCATTGAGGTGCTAAGAACAGAACTGGTAACCTACAAGTACTAAACCCAAGACTCTCTTCCTACTTCTAGAGGGAAAAAAAGTACAACCTAACAATTTTCTCTATTAAAGCAAAACCATTATGAACACTCATGATTGAAAATGCTCTGAGCTAGTAGGAATTATGAGCTATGGTAATTTCACAGGAATGTAATGTAGTGTACCCAAGTTTAACACATAAGCACAATATCTACTCACAGTATCCTGGCAGAGCCATTAAAAAATCCTATCAGATCAGCCAACAGTGTATTTAAACAGGTACAGCCTGGTTTCACAGGATTGTTTTTCACTGACTGTCTCATGGGTTAGTTGATATGGACTCATAACTCCACAGCTAAAATTTGGAGGCAACCAATGAGAACATTTATACTAAAATAAGCAAGAAGCAAACCCAGTAACAAGGAAAAGAAAAGCAGTGAAATGCCAAGCTGCTCGTCAACAAGTTGACTTAGAAAGTCTTTATCAATTCCCTCGCACATTCTTGTTCCTAGTCCTGACTTGACCGGATGGCTCCATGAGAACCAATGTTCCAGAAACAGCTGTTTCCCAGTTTGGCCTTGATCTCCACTTTTGGCCCCTGGAATGCCACTCTTCCAGTCTCCCACTGCCATATAAAAAATATCTTGCAACCCTTTAGAGTAAGAAGACTCCACCCTCTCTGAGGAGGATAGGCATGGATAGCATGATGGAATGTGATCCTCTTACTCTTAAACAACCATTGGGAAGGAGTCCAGAAGCCCAGGTTAGAAGATATTTTATGGAAAAAATTAGCCCATATATCAGAAAAGTAACTGCATTTATTTCCTAATTATTTCTAGTAGCAGATGTAAACAACCATTGGGACTCCTTCAAGGTCATTTCCAAAATAAAAGCTAGGGATCTTGGAAGAATTCTGCCCTGTGACCACAATCCTGTTCAAAGAAGGGACAAAAAGGCTGGGATACCAGAGATGACACCATAATAATAATGTCTTATACTAATTAGGCATGTACTGTCTAGGCCAGGCACACAGGGAATCACAGAACATGCATAAATAGTATATATGGTATTTACAGTCACCAGAGCTAACAGAAAATTAGGCAGAAAGGGGACGAAAAATTTAGAGAGGTATAATCATAAATGGGGTAGCCAAGAGAGGCCTCACTGAGAAGGGGAATTTAAGAGAAGATTTGAAGGGAGTGAAGAAGTAAATCAAGCAGGTGTCTGGGGAAGAGCATTCCAGACAAAGGGTAGAGCAAGTTCAATGTTACTTAGGAGAGAGCATAGGTGGTATATTGTGGAACAGGAAGGGCATCAGTGTGAAAGAAACACAGTCATGGAAGAGGTGGGAAGAGTAGGAGAAGTCAGAAGGATTAGAAAGAGCTGGGTAGTGTAGAGCCTTATGAATTTAATTAATTGTAAGGACTTTTTCTTTCACTCTGAGAGAGATGGGAATATGTAAGAGGAATGTAAGAGTAAGATGGGAAGAGATATATGTTAGCAGAGGAGTAGACTGACCTGACTTATGTGGTAGCATTGCTCTGTCTGTGTGTTAAACCTAGACTTTGCAATGGGGGAAGAATGGAAGCATAGAGAGAAGTTAGGAGGCCATTGCAATAATACAGGTGAGAAATGGTAGAGGCTTGGTCTAGGCTGGTAGCAAGGGAGGTGGGGAGAACTGGTCAGATTTCGAATGTATCCTGAAGACCCAGCTGGAAGATTTATGAATACATTAAATGCTGGCTGTGAGAGAAAGAGGAGTCAAGGATGACTCCAAAATTTTTGGCTCAAGCAACCAGAAAAATGGGGCTACCACTTGCTGAGAGAACGGAGTAAATGAGAGAAGTAGGTTTGGAGAAGGGTTATATCAGGGTCTTACCCATCCAGAATGTTGGCAAAGAGAACAGTATTTTAGTTTTAAAATCTTTCAAAGGATATGGCTCTCATATTAAGATCTCCAATTCTACCTTAGTGATGCCTCCTTCACTCAGTCATTGGTATACTCAATCACTCATCCATTCATTCATTCCTTTATTCAACAAATGTTTATCAAGTGTCCATGCTGTGTCAGTATGCTAGATCTTGGGACATGCAGTGAGAAAGAGATACTTGATTCCTTTCCTTATAAAACTTACAATCTAGAGGGGAAACAATAGACAAATTATTACATAAACATACCTATACCTATATGTAGTAATAATCTATAAACTAAGAAAAAACAAGATTTACCAATAAATAAAGAAAGGTGTTAGAGGACTTAAGTAACTTGTTCTTAATTGCATAGCTGGGGAGACACAGGGTTGGAACATAAACACAAGTTGTCCCCCTCCAGAGCCCACATCTTATGTTAATGGAGTGATGGAAAGAACACCAACCAGCATCATTCTGTGGTCGAGACAAAACACAGCAGATAAAGAGAATCAGACCTCAGTTCAAGAAGCGCTGCACAGTGGCTGTAATATGGCCATCACAGAATGTTTTTGGGGCCAGTGTTCCCTCATCTATAAGATGATCAAGGTAGATAGGCCAGATAATCTCTAAAGCCTGTTCTGCCTCTGAAACTATGATTCCATTATTCACATTGGTATCAAAATGTAGGAAAGAACATGTGGGGGCCACTGGATTCAAACTTCACTTAATTCACAGTGCTGCCCAGGCCCAGACCTGTGTGTGAGGCTGGGAGTCTTTTGGTGCTCTATTCTGAGAGACATGAAAGGTGACAGGAACAGGGAGAGTAGGAGCCAGCAGGTAGGACCCCTCGCAGAGTTGGGCCCAAGCAAGGGGAGGGGTGAGCTCCAGAAAATGAGAGAAGACAGAAAATCCAAGGTCCTACTAAGGGATCTGCTAAGATCCCTTAAACTGCCCCTGTATTTAGGTGCCCTGAGGGCATGATTTCCTGTCAAGCCTAGAATGGGCAATATATTCAGCTCTTTTGTGCACTTGAATGCAATCCTGGGGAATTTAGATCTTTCATCTTTCTAGGCCACAGTTTTCTCTGCAAAAACAAGGCCAGATAATTTCCAGGCTTGGTAATCTATGACCCCATCCTCCTATAACCTCAGCATTTCTATATCCTAACTACATGTCCAAAATAAAGTTCTGCCCTCTGGAATATATGCTTGTCAAATCTGCAAGGTTTGTCCAAATAGCCATTTGTCTAATAGTGCAATTCTGGTGATAATCCAAATCAATTATTCACACAAAAGAAATATTTCAGTGTTTGGTTAAAGAATTCCAAAGTTTAGCTAATTTTTCAAGTATTTATTTACTTATAAAATTTGATTTTTAACTGCCACACATTGTCCACAGGTACAATACTTTTCCTAGAACTCTGATAAATGTCCTAAAACATCTGCAAAATGCCTAAACTGGGAAATATGGGTTTTATTCTGTTTGTTCATTATAACTTGCTTATAAGTTTTGGTATATTAAATTAATGAAATTGACTGTACAATTGGGATATTCTGATTTTAAATGCCTAATTAAGTCATTTAAGTAAAATAATCTCATTTTGTAAGTCAGAAAATGAGATTTACAAAAAGTGTAGCATGGCTCCAAATCACACAGCACTGAGAAGGTTCCAAAACAAAGTCCAGGATTACTGCATATAAACATTGACTCAGATCACTGAATTATTATTACCACTGATAAATACTGATTTTAAAAATAAGTAATTCTGTTGTATATGTAAGGAAAATATATGAATCTTTAGTTTTCTGATAAATGTAATAAAATTTAATTAATGGGGAAAAACCTTTATCATTCACCCTGCAATTTATCACCTTCTACCTGAGTGCAATGGTAACTTGGGTTCAATTAATTAAACCAAGGCCACTCTTGCATATGAGTTTAATCTTCATTGGTAGAATCTATGTGTACATATTTTAAGAAAGTTTAAGTTAAACATGGTTAAAGTACAGGGGTAAAATGTGTACATTAAGTAGAGAAATATTATAACCTGTTTGAAAAAATTATTTTGGTAACTCTAAAGTATTTTTTCACCAACTTGTTCCACTATCCTAGAAACATCCAATCATCATATTATCAGCATAGCCACATGAGCATGGCATTATGACTTCCATATGGTAAATTAACAGAGACTCTACTCTAAAAAAGTTACCCTTTAAAGACCCACAGAAATTCATGTATTCCACAGAAAACAGAGTTGGGTGCTGCCAATTTCCATGGCATGAAAAATGAAAAAAGAAGCTTGTTTGTTAAAGAACATACTTTCAAAAGTTTATGAGCTCCACCTCCTATTCTCTCTTGCCCGCTGTAGTTCCCTTTATTTCGTCCCCTTCCAGCTCATTCTCTTTCCTTTTCACATGTTCCCCTAATATAGCATGGTACCTTTCATTAAGACATTTTTCACTATGAATTATTCATCCACTCATCAAAGAGACCTTATTGATGACCTACTACGTGCCTGGCACAGTGCTGACCTCTGGCCATCAAAGATGAACGCCCGTGTCCCTGCCCTTAGGGAGGAGGAAATCTAGCAGATGTTAGGCCCCACGGTTAATCAGTTGAGACTGTCGCTGTGACAAAACAAACACACAGGTAGTACCCGCCCTTGCCTGTAGGACACGTGTTGTTCCCATCTTCTTTCCAGACCACTTCTCTCATACACCGTAAGCTCCCTGACCATGCATCATGGTTTCTATTGCCCCAGTATCTATGCGGGGCACATATTGGGCATCATAAAGTGTTCTGCACGAATAAATAAATAAACCTGAGGAAATGAAATTGTTAATCAATATGCATCATGAATGGCTTGAAAAAACAACCCAATGAGATTTAATTAACTATCTCCCTCTCCCTACAAAGTGTACCTTCGGTACCAAAAGCTGAGAGGAATTCCAGTTTCCTAGGTTTCCTAGGCATAGACGGTGCTACTCTTGAAGAAGCCTTCGTTGCCTTCCTGAATATTCTCATCATATTTAATACAAATTCCCTGGGAACTCTCCCCAGCTGCGATGAAGGAGGGCGAGCTGACTCGCGCTGCCCTCGGCTGCCCTCTGTGAAGCTCTGCTCCTAGGAGTGCAGCGTCAGTGAACTTTTTCCCCCATTAGAAGTTTGGTCAGTTAAAGAACAAAATCTTTTCGGGAGTCTGGTTAAAGAAGGAGTCAGGAGGAGCTGGATGTGCCCTGAGAACAAGTGAGTAGAATGCCGAGGATGCCTTGAGCCAGTGAATCTAGCCTAGCCCTCGCGGCCACGAGAAACAGCCGTAAATGGCCCCATGACTCCGGGGACGCGCGGCTGCTCGGGGAGGGCAGCGGGTTGGGAGCGCAGCCTGGAGGCCCGCCGCCGCAGGTCCGCCTACTCCCTGAAGTGCTGTCGCCCTCAGAGGAGCCGCCCAATTACAAGAATGAGCCACCAAAGCTCCAGAGGTGCACAACAGCAACTGTAGCAACCCGAAACGTCACACCCGCCTCCTCCCTGAACCGCCTTCTCCCACGCTGAGGCTGCAGCACCCCTGAGGACACTAACCGCTCACTCTGAACCCCAGGGCCCGGACAACCCGGGGTCCCCACCCTCGCGTCGTTCACTTTGGCCGGCTTCTCTCCTCTGGTCCCCAGTCTTCTAGCGTCTGGAAGTGCGACACCTCGGGGCAGCCCTGAGTGGAAAGCCATGCAATAGTCACGTGCGTCCAGCCTCTCAGAAGCCCCGGGTTTGCCACTCCAGAGGGGCGCGCGCCAAGGTCACCAGAATAGGTGTGAATACTTTCACCTTCACTTTCCCCAAATCTTTCCCTCTCTCAGATTCCCTGGGTCTCTCCCCTCACCGCACTTGGGGGTCTCCTTATTTTGCAGCCCTTTTCCCTACCGCCCTGCCTTCGCCCGCCTGGTCCTTGCCCCTCTCATAACGCTCACTTTCTCTCCCTAGAGAATCTCCCTCGTAAGTCTGTCCCAGGTAGCCTCAGAGAACCAGGGGAGGACAGGTGCCTCCCACTCGCTTAGGGGGAGCAGCGAGGAAACCGACGCAAACTTCTTCTGCACTTACTTTGGGCCGAGCCTGCCGCCCCCTCGCCTCTCCTCGCTCTCCCACAGGCAGCTGCTCCGCGGCGACCTGGAACCACCAAGCTTGCATTACACACACCCGCGCAGCTGTGAAATGCGCAAAACCGGGGGTCTCTCCCTGCTAGAGCGCCCAGGGCTGGAGTCCCTGGGCCAAGGTCCAGCTGCCCCGAGTGTCTTTGAGCTGAGCAGTAGCGGTCTCCAGCAGCCCAAGGATGCTGCGCACTGTGCCGCGCGCCCGGCACCTCCGCCGGGTTGTTTCTGTCCGAGTTGCAGTTTCAATGCATGCCAGGACTGCAGCACCCTCTCTGCCCTCCTCCAGCAACGACTTTCAATTCACCTGGAGGCTTGCGATTCCCCTCCGCGGGCGGGCAGCTTGACAGCGGGTGCAGAAGAGAGGGAGGAGCGCAAGAGCAGCGGCTGCCCCAGTGCGCCTCCAGCTTCCTAGGCGAGGAGCGCGCAGCCCTCTCCAGCCGCTCTCCTCCGGACTGCAGTCCTGACGTCACCCACCCCCCACCCGGCGGAGGAGCGGTGCGGAGAGTGGGGTGCGGGGAGCAAGGACTCGGGAGTGTGAGCGTGTGTGCGCGCGCGTGCCTCGAAAGACTGGGACCCAGTTGGAACCGCAGCTGGATCCTGCAACGAGCCAGATATTAAGCTCCCTGCAAACAGGCTCTGAGGGGCTGCCGTGAACAGCCGGGGGCGCTCGCTTCCAGGTTCGGGCGGGGATACTACAGACCCAGACTTTTATAGGCAGCAAAGGAAATGGATTAACGCGATTGGGGCGGTGGGGGAGCAGGAGTTGCTCACGCTCTTTCCCCAAAGTTGGAGGATGCATTCGATGCCTTTAGTCTCTGCGCTAGAGATTTGGGAGGTAGAGAGGAGTATATATCTTTCGGCAGGGTTGTTTTTCACGCTCCTGTAGGAAGAAAGAATGGGGTTGGGGAGCAGATCTCAGGGTTCTTGGCTTTCCCACCCGCCGCAAGGTCCTGGGAAGGAGCATGCTTTGATGCACCAAAGGGTGCCTCTCGCCTACTTAGAGCAGACATCAGCCCTCTGCCACTGTGTTCTGAGAAGTTGCTGCAAAGGGATCAAAGGGGCTGTGCCTTCCGCTGCCAATTCCCCGCAGCGTCAGTCTGAGGGAGTTTCCGCCAGAAGCGGGGCGAAGGCACCCGGAACCAGATGCGTGATACCATGTCCATGGATTCTGGATCTGAGGCCGCCGAAGTTAACACTCCCAACAGAATTCCTTGAGATCATCCCGGTGAGGCTACGGTCTGAGTCTCCAGAACCTTACTCTCAAAGCGACTTAAGTAGCCACCCAACTTTCCTCGCTCTTTGAAGTCCTGGGAGCCAAAGATAGTCTTGCGGCAGTCACCAAATAAAGGGGTTTTAAGAGGTTCTAGGAAGGCTATAAAGGCTGTTCCTGGAGCGTATGTCCCTTAGCAGCTACCCTTTCATCGTCTTTGAGGCTGGGTGCACGGCTTCGGGCGCCTGGATGCTCTGCACCCTGAAGCTGCACCCAGCCTGGAGCCTCTGCCTCCTCTAGGCAGTAGCAAAATGTGCAATGCGCTCCTGCTTGGGCTGGATCTGCTGACAGCAGTCTGGCGTCAGGCGGCAATGCAGTGGCTGCCAGAGCTGCCATCAATTTTGAGTGATTGTGGTTTTTAACTGCAAGTGTTTTCCTTCTTGAATCAGAACACTTTGATCGCAGAGATGCCTCATATTCATTAAAATACGTGTTTAAAATAGAGAGAGTAAATGATGGGAAGCAGGAAGGGAGCAGAATGGGAGGGAGAAAAAGATACCCTGTCCACAAACACTTTTAAACTTCAACTTCTTAAAGTTACTAAAAAGTAGGATTTAAAAAATCCGTGGTTGAAGCAGCAGAAAGTTGAATTGCAATCTTGAATCTCAAATGGAAACTTAACAAAATAGAAGCAAGTTTGGGATCTGGGTCTCCTGCCTTAGGTTTAATAATCTTAGGAATTAACCGTATTTGAAAATTAGAATTCTAGCTAATTAGACAATGTTATGGATATCCTTAACCACGGATTGGATTTAACAAGCAGATAGAATAATTACAATAAATAAAGATACAGAATGCTCCTATTTAGAACACAGAACAAGGGAATTTCAGAGAAGAACCTAGGGTATCAACTTTCCAGGCCCTCTTGCAAATGTTCTATTTTTATTTTTAATATATAAATTTGAAAACACTGTCATCATCAAGAAATCATATAACTACATCCTAGTTATTATGCATATTTCAGAAAGAACAGCTCTTCAGTAGGAGTCACTGTTCCTGAAATGTTTAATTATGATTAATAGTATGGGAGTAAGCAAGTCGTTGACAAAGGAATGTTTTGAAAATAAGATTGTGAAGTGTAGTATGCTAGTACATTTGAACCTTCCCAGCTGGGTTATAATTTTGCTTCCAAATGTTCAATGTCAGGTGCTAGTTAGTAATGCTATCTGAGCAGGTATAAGAGCCTGGCTGGCATAGACACATAAGTAATGCCCTCCGAGTGCTGTTGTCCTCAGAGGAGCCACCCAATGACAAGAATTGGCCACTGAGTCTCCATGTGCAGGCCCGAACACCCCTTTCTTGATTTCCTATTATATTGTGTTCATACTTCCAAGACAACTTTTTAAAAAGATTTTATTTATTTTATTTTTAGACAGAGGGGAACGGAGGGAGATAGAGAGGGAGAGAAACATCAATGTGTGGTTGCCTCTTACACACCCCCTACTGGGTGCCTGGCCCATAACCCAGGCACGTGCCCTGACTAGGAATCAAACCCTCAACCCTTTGATTCTCAGGTCGGTGCTCAATCCACTGAGTCACACCAGCCAAGCCCAGATAACTTTTTCATGATCTAGTGTGATTGGTTGCTTGTATGTATGTCTCCTTTCTAAATTTATAATCTCTTCCAGGGCAGGAATTTCATTTTGCTTTCCTCAGGACCCAGCACAGTGCCTGGTAAATAAATGGCAGCCACATAATAACTGTTTGTTGACTGACTGGGTTAATTGTTTTTTAAAGAGTATAACATAACTACGTTTTAAAATCTGTTTTAGACTGACTCATATTTCATCTATGTGAAACAAACTACATATATATATGTGCATAATTCTGCATATATAATTTTATGTGAAATGGAAAGGAGAAAAGAGGAGATGGATATTCAGTTCTCAAATGGATAACCATCATGGCTGAATGGGAGTTTAAATTGTCCATAGAAACATTACTTGCTACTCTTATGAGAATCCTTTCATGTTTGTTAATTGACATTTGCATGTTTTAAAAGTTTGGTGTTGGAACTCAGAAGCATTGTCCAAAATGCATTACAAACTGTTTCCTATTGCTTAGAATGTGGCATCTTATTAACATTTGGAGTGTGCATTTCTGATAAGACATACTCAACTTGCCCTGGACTTTGCCCTAATCAGTGTGAAGACAGCTTACACTGGTCCATGCACTACCAATATGATCCAAAAGTCTTCAGGCCAATGCTTGTGTTACTGTGCTTGCAAACACAGGACACCTATGGCCTGGCAGTTCAATTATATGGTAAATTCCAAGGACCAGGTAGAAAATTAGCTATATACACAGACCATTCCATAGCTACCATAGAGTCAGAACATTGTGTTAACAAAGAAAGAATAGCTCTTTTGGGAGTCAGGGGATGGTGGGGTAAGGGAGGAACTATTTTAATATAGCAGTGATTTTTCATCATACACTCCCTAGCCAATAAATCATCTAAACCAAACCCTGCAGCAAACACATGGTGGCAGAACTATGGAGACTCATAATTCTGTCCTTCCAGAAGCTATCCCCTGAACAAAACAAACTCCGTGATATTCATTTTCTGCAATGGGAAAACAAAAGGCAAAAATAAAATTAAAAAATTATTTCACATAGGACTTACCTAAAAATCAGTTAACACATATCTTGTAAATATTTGTAGCATATGTATATAGTATATTTACATATGTGAATATATATATATCACGTATAGATTATAGTCAAAATGATATGAATAAATCTGTCTAATTATGTAGATACATTTTTAGTGAGACATTTTAGAAAAGCCTAAAATAGCTCATAATAAAGAAAACAGAAAATTCTAACCACTTGTTTTCAGAACATAGTAAATCTAGTATAAAACACTGAAATTTTTCTACAACTTCTCTCAGGACTTAGATTTGCTCTTAATATTTTATGCTTCATGATATATTAATAGCTTTGTATTTGATTGAACTGCTTGTGCAGTACACTCTAATTCTGATAGAATTAACTACAAAGATAAAATCTAAGAAATCCAATTTCTTTTAAGAAGTTAAAGTCCTAAACTGATCAATTCAAATTTCAAAAATGTCATAACCAAAATAAGTAGTTGGCATAATATATTTATAGATACTATTCCCAAAGTACTAGTACAGGTTAGCAATATTTTGTGATGAAAATTGAATTTGGCTGGTGTTATTTTTAAAATATTAAAACATTTACTTACACATGTGTCCATATGTTATAATTATACTTTACCACAGAATTTCAGAAAGGACTTAGACCATTCTCTGGGCCTGCTTTTTTGTGTATTACAGAGCACTCATCCTAAATGGACTATACAGACGCCCAAAATATTTTTGTCACATTATAAAACCTATTGAATGATAGTTAAGAGACAGGTCATTGTTTTCAGTTCAGATTTTGGGGAGGGTTTCTTCAAAGGGTAGGTTTCAGGGGTTTTGCAAAGGGTGCACTTAAATAGATTTGTTTAGGTGTGAAAACAATGCTGCTAGTTACAGTTTTCATTTTTCCCATCACTAGTACTAAGTCAAGGAAAATCCTAGCCAAGAGAATGGATTTAGAAGGTCAAGTTCCTATCAGACTCAGTTCCTGGCCTCAAAGAGCCTATAATCTGGTACCCTTTTTCTTTTCCTGCTTTCCTTGGAACTCCCTGTGAATTATACTTTGAGACCTATGGTTTTCAGACACCAAGGCCTGGACAAAGAGGGTAGGATTAAATTTATGAGAACCAATTAGAATTTCTTAAAAGGCTTCAGGGAGTATTTCGAAGTGGATTTAGTTACAGTACTTTGATTCTCCCTGAATTGTATGGCACAACTTCAACCTAAGTCTAAAAGGACATTTGTTTTTATCATTGGTCCATCAGAAACACTTATTTCTTTAACCCCGTTTTCTGCTTGGTCTCCTCCCACTTTTGCCCAAAGTAGCTGCTTTTCATTTACATTGTCTAATTCAGACAATTAGAGCTTAGGAATCTCTGGGTGTCTGCCTATGTGTTTATAAAGCATTATGTACAGTTACTGGACTCCATAAATAATCACAGTAATCACCCTCTATACAAAATTAGAATATTAGCATATTCAACCAGTCTAATACTCTGATTTGCTTTAGTGCTTCATCATTATCTCATGAAAGCAATGGTATAATGGGCACTACATTATACAATCTTCCAAAAATGTTATTATATATTCTGGCAGAGAAGCACCTGCGATTTTCCTCCACCCACATCTAAGATACAGAAATGGCAGGGTAATATTTAAGTTGTGTTCATGTTACAAACTATTCGAAGTCATCATCTTTGCAGCTTTTCCATCCAAAAAGCCAGTCAGCATTAAATGTGGTCAAACTCTGTGTCCTGAAGAAGTAGCTTGAACAAGAAAATGGCAATGTATAATTTGCCCCACATAAAGCACAGCATGAGAATTACAGATTGCCACTCGCTTATCACAGGAAATGCAGGGTATAGGGACATTTACATAAGCTTTAACCATCCATAACTACCAATAGCCACAGTTGTAAGCTGGTTTAAGCCTCGACTTTGTCTCCTACTCAAACTGCCTCCTCCTTTCAAACACAGAGGAAAGAGCAAGGGAATTGCTGAAATGCAGTTGATAAACACCTCTCCATTTCTAATACGCAGCACTGCTGATCTCTTCCTGCAACAAACTTGCCAGGTTGAGGTAATTAAGTTAGTACCACAGCTTAGATCATGAAACAGACAGGTTACATGCCCCAAATACCCATGGCATTTGGAAATATATAGTGTTAAAAGAGCATTACTACATAAAAATGAAAACCTCACACCATTTTACTATTTAAGAAGGGGGAGCTCCCTGCCTTCTCTGATTTTTGCCCAGGGGTTTTCTTCTGATACAGCAATGTTATTTTTATGTGCCAGAATGGAAACCTTGGCCAGAGGCTACTGCTGTCAAAGATTCCAGGTTCTCAGGCTATATTTTTAGTTATCTGAATTAATTGGATAAAGCACCAGAGAGTAAAAATCCCTTTGACACTGCTACATAAATATCTAAGGCATAGTTCCCAGAAAGACCTGCTGGCAGGCCACAGACCTGACACATGGGCAAAGGCGCCGAATCTGCACTCCGCTGAATCCTGGCCCTCCACATTCTCTCCAGCAGAGCAAAACCCATTGATATTTACAGTACATGGAGCTGACTTTGGAGGATGTTATCATTTTAAACATTATCCAATCTGCCAAAATAATCATTAGGTATGTGTGCCTTCACTTGTGCCCTCTTAAAAAAGCAACAACAACAATAAAACTGTCTCTACCTAATTTTCAGATTTGTGTGTACAAGACTGAAGCAAATGAGAAATGTAAGTCCATGTGCTGTGCCCTCCAGGATATCCCCACCAAAATGATGAAAGGAGAAATGTACAATGTCTGTACTTGGTCTCCAGCAACTACTTCTAAGTTTTAAACTAGACATCTTCTTAGTTAAAACACCGTCAGAAGACATATACTACCCAGTGCTGGCCAAGGAAAACAATCTGTATCAAAGGAGTGATATTTATGGTGGTAAAAAGTGGGTGGGGTTAATGTGGAGAGGACATGTTCCAGTTGGAGTTTAAGTGTGCATCCCAGAGGTGTACTTTCAAGAGGGGTGTATGCAAGATAAGAAAGAGAAAGTACTCTGGGTATTTTAAGAAAGCAGTGATTCAATGTCTCAAAATAGGGGCTCACAAAAATCATTGGAAGAGCCACAGGAGAAAGTTCTGGAAGGAGAGGGTGGACTCCAGAAATAACATGCAAAAAAAAAAAATAACCACAGAACTGCACCCCCTAGGCCAGCCGTGACCTCTGAGGCTGCCACTCTGGAGCTATGAGTTAAAAAATACATCCTGCTGCTGTGGCTGTTTCTGGACATTCAGGAAGCTGTAAACTACCAATGCAGGGAAATTTTAATTCCTGCGAACTTCTTTGCCAGCAGAAATAGCCAAAGCTTGGAGGAGTATGGCCCCTGCCTCACTTCTGCCATCTGAATCTTACATGAGTGTATCTGAGTAGTGAACTCTACCTTGAGTCCCTGACTTTTTGTGAAAGAACTGTGGGAAATGAAGTTTTAGCTTTCCAACCTCTCCAGCTCTGGAGGGGTATGACTGCTGAGTGAATCAATGAATAGCACTGAACACCAGTGCCCAAGTAAGAACTTATAGAAATATCCCATTCTCAGACAGAGGGGTTGTTTAATGAAGCAGGCTGTAGCAGGGGATGGGGTAATTCTGAGAATAGTAAATGTCTACCACGCTGATGACCCTCTCACTCCTGTGACCTTGTGTTAATGTCTTACAGAGAGAATACTAGTAAAACTGAGTGAGCCATTTCAGAGAAAGCTTTCCAAGTCCCTAAGTGAGTCCTGAAGCACCCTGCTATGAGCTCAGTAATAAGGTGTGTACACGTTGGGGAGAGAATCTTCCTTCAAAGAAAACATGGCAAAGAGAAAAGACCTTGAAGACCATCAGTAAGGAACAGCACCAGCAATAGCCCTGGTGGTAGCATGGCAGATCTGCCACAACAGGCCAGCTACGTGGCAGAGCACACCCTTGAGAGATGGCACCAATGCCAGCAGCAATAGTGGTTCAGAGGACACATCCCCAGTTTTCAGTCCCCAGGACCAAACAGGAGCCAGAGAAGAGGGAAACCACATGCTCCTTGAGTTGCCAAGGATACCTTTCAAAAAGGAACCCTGCAGAGGTTCAGAAATAACTGGTGCCTATGGAGGTAGGGGCTGCTGAACAACCAGATGTGGACATGACCAATTAGGACAATAAGCCAAACTGAAAGTAACAATCAAACCAGAGGCAAAAAGTGGTGCCAGCTGCCCAATGTTTCATTTTCCCCATGGAATGGCCCTGGCTAAGGGTCAGGTGGATCAGTGCAGATTTTGGGAGAGGGATGTCTCACTGTTGAGCCCCGAGAAAAAGGCTCCTGACTGTTTATGCACCCACGGATAAGAAGGAGGGAGTGAGGGAAAGGACTGGGAAGGGAAAAGTACTGACCGAGAGCTGAAAAAACTGCCTCCGTGAAAACCACCGTATTGGGCCTCTGAATAGAGGAGCCTGTGCTGGGAACGTAGACATGCAGTTGAGCAAGACTGGCCCCAGGGGCCTGTAGGACTCAGTTCCCTCCAGAAAACTGCCATGCAGTGGCTGTGCACCAAGTCTGCCTTGGGGAGGACCCCTCCATCCCCCACCCCATGTGACCAATCAGGCAAAGTCTTTGTAATTACATAGGGTTGATCCCATACAGAATTGTTGGCCTGGAGCTAGACTCCTGGGGGTAGGTGGGTCACAAGCGATGCTCTTTATGTGGAAGATTAAAGTTCTGTAATAGAACACAGGGTGGGGGAGTTATATAAATACTGGGTGTATGTGCGTGTGCTTATTAGTACCCCGCTCCTGTGGTGGTCTACAGAAACAGATTACATATTTTTAGACTATATCCACATGAAGCTATATAAAAAGACATTTTTAATACAAGACACCTATGAAGAAATGTACTATTCTTTCAAGGATTACCTGCTTATTAGCTCCCCAAGGCTGCCAGCAATGCCTTAAATTATAACAGCTATGTTAACAGTGACTCTGGTGTCCGATTTTTTTTTCCTGGAACTCCTGAAATCTTTTAAAAACGGTAACTACAATAACAAAAACAAGATTAATGAAAAACTCCAAAACCCAAGCACAAGTAATCTTGAAAGACTTCCAAGGAGGTGGACATGTCTGCTCATGCACTAAGCACATGTGGTCCCCCTTCATCTTTTCTGTGACTCCCTGGGCAGCAATGCAGGTTAGGCAAAGGGAAAAAGGTCATTCTTCTTAGACTTTTGATGAAGACTTTGTACATCCCTTAGGCTATTTTTTTTTTGTGTGTGTATTTTACTTTCTGGCAGCTACCTGCACACACTTTTGGAACTCTTTTTCAAGGGAAGCTGAGGGAAATGTAGATGATCATAATCCTAGATTAAAACACAGGCTTTTCTTGTCTTGAGGACTAACAAGAGGATTCATTCACATACTTCTAATTTAGGGACTTCTTTTAAAATACAGCTAAAGTCCAATTATCTTATTTATTTTTAGTATTTGGCCCATATATGGGACATATGTCATGTTTCTGGCTGCCCACCACTTTCAAACACACTCCTACTTTTGGGAAATGTTCCACTTTGTAAATTACTATCTTTTCAAGATTAAAAACGTATATATTTCACTTTCTCAACCTCCTTTGCAGCTCAAACACAGGCAGGTAACCTGGCACCAGTAGTCTCTTACATTCCCAGGAGACATCTGTTCAGAAGTGAGAAACATGAGAAATAACTTCTGTGTGAAGCATCCATTTTACTGGAGAGAATAACAAAGACTTTCATCTGTTAGAAGAAGCTGTGATGGCAAGGCAGAGTCTTTACAAGTGGAATCAGTGCTGGCAGAGGGAGCAGTTGCAGGCAGCCTTGCAAAGTCAAGTATCTTTGCAACAGTGGCCATCTTTCTCCTCTAGACAATTCTATGGTGTGATTTAGAAGTGGAATGTTAGTCCTGTGCTTGTTGTTTTATGCTGGGATTATGTTGAATCCATAGATTAATTGAGAGAATTGATATCAATTTTATCTTCCTACCAATGAGCATGGTATATCTCTCCTTTTATTTAAATCTCTTAAAAATTTTCTCAACATGCTATATAGTTTTCAATACACAGGTCTTATATGTTGCTTGTCAGACTTATCCCAAATATTTCATAATTTTGGTACTGTTGAAATGATGTGTCTTTTATTTTAATTTCTGATAGTTCAAGGCTAACATATAGAAACACATTGACTTTGTATATTGGTGTTCTATCCTGCAACTTTACTAGATGGTTAATCATTCTAGAAACATTTTTATACATTTCCATTGAATTTGTCCCACAGATGATCGTCAAGTGTAACTAAAAACAGTTTTACTTCTTCCTTCCTTCCTTTCTTCTTCTGGGAAAGTTCATATAGAATTGGTATTATTTCTTCCTTAAGTGTTTAGTAAAATTTACCAATAAAAATGGAATTTTCTTTTTAAGAAGTATTTTAACTATACATTCGATTACTTTAATAGATGTAAGGCTCCTCAGATAGCCTTACTAAGGCTATCTGAGGAGCCTTACATCTCCTTGTTTTAAAAGGCTATTCAGATAGCCATTTATCTCCTTCTTCTTGAGTAAACATTGGTGGTTTGTATCTTTCAAGGAATTTATTTCCTCATAGCTATCAAATTTATTGTCAGAAAGTTGTTCATAATATTCTTTATTATGTATGTATATCTTTAAAAATCTGTAGTGTATTAACCTTTTTATTCCCAATATTGATAATTTGGATCTTTTCTTTTTGTTTCTGATATATATGGCTAAGGGTTATCAACTTTACCTATTTTTTCAAAAACCAGCTTTTGGTTTCACTGATTTTTTTCTTTTGTTTTTCTGTTCCATCTTCTGTTTACTATTTTTTCTAGTTTTCTTTTTTTAAAAAAATATTTTATTTATTTTTGAAGTTAAGGGAAGGGAGGGAGAAAGAGGGACAGAAACATTGATATGCGAGAGATACATTAATTTGTTGCCTCTCACATGCCCCCAACTGGGGTCCTGGCTTGCAGTCCAGGCATATGCCCTAAAGAGGAATTGAACCATTGACCTTTCGTTTTGCAGGCTGACACTCAGTCCACTGAGCCACACCAGTCAGGGCTTTTTCTAGTTTCTTAAAGTGGAAACTGAGATCAGTATTTGAGACCTTTCTTATTATCTAATAATATAGATAATTAGTGCTCTAAATCCCCCAATAATTACTGTATTAATGGCATTCCTCATATTTTTATATTTTATATTTTCACTTCTATTCAATGCAAAATATTTCTAATTTCTTTTTGATTTCTTAATTGACTTGTGGGTTATTTAGAAGTGTGTCACTTAGTTTCTGAATATTCTGATTTTTTTCAGAGACTTTTCTGTTATTTTCTCACTTAATTCCATTGTGGTCAGAGAATTTATTGAGACTTTTTTATGGCTCAGAGCACAATTTATATTGTCTAATGTTCCATGTACATTTGAAAGGAGTATGTTTTCTATTGTTATTAAATAAAATTTTCTATAAATACCAATTAAGTCAAGGTAATTTATAATGTTATTCAAATCCACATCTTACTAATATTCTGTCTACTGCCTACTTATTCCATCAATTAGATTTCAATTCTCTTATTACATTCATAGATTCATCTATTTCTCCATACAGTTCTATCAGTTTTTTGCTTCATGTATTTTGAAGTTTTTTTATTAGATACCTAAAAAAATGTAACAATGTTATGTCCTCTTAATGCATTGACGTCTTTATCATCATGAAATATCTCATTTATCTAACATAATATTCTTTGTTCTGAAGTCTAGTTTGCTTGATATTGATATGACCACTCTAGCTTTTTATAAATTAGTATTAGCATGCTATATCATTTTCCATCCTTTTACTTTTAGTTAAAAGTAACCAAAAGTAAATTTGTGTCTATTTACTTTGATTTTATATAGGCAGCAAATAGTTGGATCTTGCTTTTTGAATAAATCTGAAAATTTCTACCTTTTAATTTCAGGTATTTAAATCCTTTAATTTTATAGTTAGATTTAAATCTACTGTGTTACTACTTATCCCATCTGTTTGTGTCCCTTTTCTTCATTTCATGCATTATTTAAATTAGTAAAATATTTTTATTATTCTATTTTATCTCCTTTGTTAACTTATTAGATGTAATTCTAGTTTGTTATTTTAGCAGTTGCTTTAGGTGTTCTAGTATTTATCTAGTATTAACTTACTGTTATATACATCTTTAACTTATCTTTAACTTCAAGTGATATTAACTACATCACATATTATAAAAGAACCTTACTTCAGTCCCCTTATCTTTTGTGCATTATTGTCAAACATTTTATTTCTAATAGGTTTTAAATGCCACAATGCATTATTATTGTTTTTTTTTTTTTCTGTAGTCAGTTGCCCTTTGCAGAGATTTAAATAAGCAGGAGAAAGGCTTTTTATATTACATACATTGTTACTGTTTTCAGCGCTCTTCTTTCCTTTGTGTGTATCTGTATTTCCCTCTGGTATTTTCATTCTTTCTGAAGGACTTCCTTTAACATTCTTGTATTGTGTCTCTGTTGATGATGAATTCTTTCAGCTTTTGTATCTGAAAATGCCTTTATTTCATGTTCGTATTTATAAGTTATTTTCACTGAGAATAAAATTCTCAGTTGACAATTTTTCTTCCAGTCTACTTTTGAGATCTTGCTCAACTGCCTTTGTACTCATTTTGGTTTTTTAAAAAATCTTCTGTAATTCCCTCCTGGCTGGCATAGCTCAGTGGATTGAGCGCCAGCTGGGAACCAAAGTGTCACAGGTTCGATTCCCAGTCAGGGCACATGCCTGGGTTGCAGGCCATGACCCCCAGCAGCCGCACATTGATGTTTCTCTCTCTATCTACCTCCCTTCCCTCTCTAAAAATAAATAAATGACATCTTTTTAAAAAATCTTCTGTAATTCTATATTTGCTTCTCTGTTCTTAATATGTCTTTTTTCCCTATGGCTCCTTTTTAGATTTTTTTCCTTTTCATGGTTTAGAGAATTTGGTTATTGGGTTTCTTAATTACTTAGTGAGGTTGTCTTTTCCTCCTCTTTCTTTTCCCTCCTCCTCTTCCTCCCATCTTCCTTCTTTTCTTTCACTTTGTCCCACTGGATTTCACTAATCAACATGGATATATCATGTTTTAGTTTTTATCAAAATTGAAAAAATTTCAGTTATTATTTCTTCAAGTATTTTTCTGTCTCAACTTACCTGTTTAATAGCGATTTCTTTTATAATGTCTAATTTGCCAATAACTCTATCAGTGAATTTTTTCATTTCTGAGATTTTAGTTATTATCTTACGAAGTATGATTTGGATTTTATTTATATTATGCCTCTACTTATTTAACCTTTCCTCAAGCTTTTTGAACATCTGGCATACAGTTATAATAATTGTCTTAATGTCTTTGTTCGCTAATTCTAGCATATGTTTCCACTCTAGGTCCACTTTGATTGGTTCAGTTTTTATTTTCTTCATGAATCACATTTTCCTGCTTCTTTGCATGACTGGTAATTTTTCATTGAATGCCAATTGTTAAGAATTTTACCTTGTTGGGTGCTGAATATTTTTTTATTTCTGTACATCCTCTTAAGCTTTGTTCTTGAATGTGTTAAGTTATTGTGAAACTGATTTGTTTGAATGTGGTTTTCTGATTTTGGGGGCAGATTCAAAATAGTCTAAAGCTCATTATTCCCCACTTCTATAGCAAGATCTTCCTGAGTGTTCTACCCATTCCTGCATTATGAGTTTCCCATTAGGTTTCCCTTTTTGACTGATAGCAGTAGACATTATTTCATGTCCCATGTGAATAACAAGTATGTTCACTCTAATCTCTTCAGATTAGATGCTCTCCCCTGCCTCAAATAGTTTTCTTACATGCATGTATCTATCAGTAGCCTACAGAATATGGAATACTGTATTTTTCGGATTATAAGACTCACCCCCCCCCCAATTTGGGAGAATTAATGGTTGTTAATGCTGCTGTTGAGTTCTGTTTACATTTACATTGCTGAAATATTATGCTATTTATGTTATTAAATATTTTACCACATTTTTTGCTTCAAAAATTTTTTTCCTATTTTCCTCCTCTAAAACCTAGGTGCGTCTTATGGTCCAAAAATGCAGTAGCTATTTTCTGGAGATCTCTGGAGTTTCCTCTTTGTACAGCATTCTCTTCTCTGGTATTCTGTTCTGCAGATTTTAGCAGGTTTTACATCCCCAGATTCCCAACTCCATCATACATAATTCTCACCTTATTTCTCAAGGAAAACTGTTCTTCATTGGCTGATATCTAATCTCTGAAAAACTATTGTTTAATATATTTTTAAGTTGTTCCTGCAAGGAAATAATGTCTGTTACTCCATCTTGACCATAAGCAGAAGTCTATAGTCAGTCTATTGAATAATGCATGCTGACTTGGAATTCCTTTGCAAAGATTTCTTGACTTTCTAGGAGCCTCTAAGAGGCATCTCACATATGTCCTCCACAATTATCTGTGCTGCTCCACCAAGGACCTATCTCACCTGTGACAATCCCAATATAAATCCCAGAGGTATTTTTATAGATATCAACAGCTGATCTAAAATTTACATGGAAAGGCAAAAGAAAGAGAAGAACCAAAACAATTTGAAAAAGTAGAACAAAGCCGGAGGCCACATATTACCTGACCTTAAGTTTCACTATAATAAGACAGTGAGATATTGATTCAAGAATAGATGAGTGGAATGAAATATAAAGTCCAGAAATAAGCTCATGTAAGTATGTTCTGGTTATTTTTGACAAAGGGGCAAGGAAATCTGATGGTTAAGGAATCGTCTTTTCAACAAATGTTGCTGGAAAATTAGACATACAAAGATGAAAAATATATCTCACATCCTCACAAAAATTAATTCAAAGTAGATTATAGGTCTAAACATATGATATAAATCACTAAAACTTTTATTTAAAAAAATAGAAGAAAATCTCTATGACCTTGATTAAGCAAAGAAATCTTAGTTTTAACACTAAAAGCACAATCCATATAAGAAAAAATAATGACCCAGTAAAATGAAAAACTTCTGCTCTGTGAAAGCCACTGTTTAAAAAGTGAAAAAATAAGCCACAGACTGGGAGAAAATATTCGCTAGTCAAACATCTGAAAAGGACTGATCTATCCAGAATATACAAATAATTCTTTTTCAAAAAGATTTATTTTATTTTGTTTTATTTTTTAGAGGGGAAGGGAAGGAGAAAGAGAAACATCAATGTGTGGCTGCCTCTCATGCATCCCCTACTGGGGACCTGGCTGGCAGTCCAGGTAGGTGCACTGACTGGGAATTGAACCAGCAACCCTTTGGTTCGTAGGCCAGCCTTCAATTCACTGAGCTACAACAGCCAGGGTAAAGCATTCTTGAAATTCAACAACTAGACAAAACCCTCATATAAAAATGAGCAAAATATTTCAAAAGTTACTCCACCAAATAAGATATAAATAAGCATTTGAAAAGATGATCAGCATTATTAGTCATTAGGAAAATACAAACTAAAACCAACACATGCTACCACTATTCACCTATGAGAATGATGAAAAAAAAAAACACAGATAAATTCTAGTAATACCAATCCTGGTAAGGTTGTAGAGCAACTGGAACTTTCATACATTTCTGATTCAGATGCAAAACAGTACAGCTTTGTCAGTTTCTTACAAAGTTAAATATGTATTTACCATGTGACTTAGCAATCTTACCCTTAAGGGTGCAATTGAAGTGAAAACCTATTTATATGCAAAGGCCTGTATGCAAAAGTTTATAGCAGCTTTATCTTTAATCATCAAAACTTGGAACAAACACAAATGTCTTTCAGCAGAGGAATGGAAACACAATTGGTGATGCCTCCATGTAACAGAACACTAATCAGCAAAAAAAAGGGAAGGTGTATAAATTGCTGATGTAAGCAATAAGATGGATGAATCTCTTTTGCATGGTGCCAAATGAAAGTAACTAAACACAAATATGTAAAGAATGAATGACTCTGCCCTGGCTGGGTAGCTCAGTTGCTTCGAGTGTTGTCCTGATATACCAAGGCTGCAGGTTAAATTCCAGATCAGGGCAGTTACAAGAGCCCACCAAAAAATGCATAAATAGAAAAAAAAATCAATGACTCTCTTTTCTCCCTTTCCCTCTCTCTACCTCTCTCCTCTCTCTGTCTAAAAATCAATTTAAACAGAATGAATGCAGACAACTATACTTGAACAACAACAAAATAATTTTTAAAAAAGAAGGAATGATTCAATTTATGTGATATTTTGGCAAAAGAAAAACTTAGGAATGGTAAAAAGATCAGTGTTTTTTAGTGGTTAGGACTTGGAGGACAGACAGACTACAAGGGGCAAGCATGAGGATATTTTGGAGGATGATGGAACTGTTCTGTTTCTCTATTGTGGTGATGATTTGTGGCTCTTTGCATTTGCCAAAAACTCATAAAACTGTAAACCAAAAAGAGTGAAGACTACTATATGTAAATTGGAAAATAAAATTTAAAAACCTATGTACTCAATATTGAAACACCCACTTCTTTTCCATGACTCAGTTCCAAAAATTTAAGCAACTAGGCATATTCCCCAAGGCTGGAGACTGGAGAACCCTCTTCTCTTGAGATATAAAAAGACCGAGTGGAGGATGAGGGAACATTTGCATGTGCTGACATTTGATAATACTCACTGAAACAGCTGGGCCTCTGCTATGGGACTTTCATGAAGCCCTAGTAGATATGTCCTCCTGCATATACACATATTCCAAATAGCTTTCTAATACAAAGAGGTATCCAAGAAGTCTAGGCATTCAGGGGAAATGAGATAATGCAGAACACTGAGAACAGTTTTTAAACCTTTACTTAATATCTTCAAAGAGCTAAGAGAAGATATTGACTCCATAAAAAATAGTAAGAAAATAAATAATACTTGAAAATTAAAAATTAAGTACACAAAAAAATATCAGAAGGATTGGAAGATAAGTTGAGGAGTAAATCTCAGAAAGTAGAACCTAAGACGAAAAGATATAAAACATGAAAGGAAAATTCTGGAAAGTTGCATGATTGATTTAAAATTTCACAAAAAAAATAGGTAATACAAAAAAGGAGAAAATGAAAACAAGGGAGAGGATATTCAATCAATAAAAAATAAAGAACAATTTCCTAGAAATAAAATCATGAGCCCAGCAAAATAAATAAGAAAGGACTCAAGTAAAGCAAAGTATGATATGAATTTTTAAAATGCCAAAGATTTTTTTAATATAAAAAGCTTCCAGAGAAAATGCTTGCTATATCCAAAGGATAAAGTATCAGAAAGATATTAGACTTCTTATCAGAGACATTAGGAGCTTAGAAGATAATGGGGCAATACCTAAAGAATTATGAAACAAAAATTAGGATCCATATTCAGCCAGCCCATCAAAAGCACAAAGGTGATATAAACACAGTTTTAGATATAAACACAATTTAGACCTCAAACAAAGTTTAAGGTCTCAGAAATGTTACTTGCCAAATTCTCATTCACTTTCTCAGGAAGCTTCAGGATGATGTTATGCAGCAGAATAAGAGAATGAGCAAGCAAAACAAAGAGCAAATCTAAGGAACAGGGACCTGATACAGGAATGGAAGCAATGGGAATCCCAACATGCTCTCTGCAAAAAGCTAGATTACATCATTCAGATTGGAAAAGAAGGGTAGATGGATTCAAGAAATATGTCCCTAGGAGAAAACAAATTGGAAAAATAGACTACCTACTATGTTTTCCACGTGGAAAATATTTAAAGTAGTATCACAGGTGTCGTAGCTCTTGTGAAGAATTTGAGAAGAATTTGTAATAGATTTTTTTAAAAACTAGCAAATAAAATTAAAGCTAGTGTCAATTCCAAGAAAAACAAAAAGTTTCAATAAAAAATAAGAAAACACAACCATAGAACAAGATTTTACTTGGCAATGAATAAAACTGTCATAGCCATTAATATGTAACATTGATTATTGATTTTATTATAGTGTTATTTAACACTATAATCTGGAGGGTGGAAGAACGAGGAAGTTGAAGGGTGGAATAGTTTCATAAGAGTTCCAAATGTCCATCCTTCATACCACGAAGTCAAAAGATAATATTTAGAATTTGAAAATCAGAGTGGGAGTAGTATTTAGAATTATATAGGTAATTATCAGAAGAAATAACATAAAGAAATAAAGAGGGTGCTTCTGAGAAACACAACTCATGTGTTGAAGAAAAAAATACTGTTTTTACAAGATGTGTAAATTTTTAAAATTTTCATATGTTTTCCTTTGATAAAAATAGAATTTAAATATTTTAACTGTTTTTGGCTATTGTGAGAATGTCAGTGAGAATGGAAGGCAGCAGGATAATATTTCTGGAGGAAATAGAGACTGTTTTCTGTTTCTCAAATCTGCCCAGACATAGAGCTGTGAGTGTCTCAGGAGGGAAACAAGCACAGCATGATTGTTAAGTTTCAGATCTTTTTTTTATAAGATTGTTTTCTTTAAAGGAAGCAAAGGGATAAGAACTCCTATATTTTAAAGTTTTCTTTTTAACTCATTTTCTTTTCTGTGGTCTTTTAAATAGAATTGTTTTCTCCCAACATAAATAGCCACCCGGCACGTAATGCCAGTAATACTTTGCTGACCTAGACAGCTGACCTCCAGTCTATATAATAAAATCCGCCCTGACATTATGAAATTGACATAACTATCACTATAGACAGGAAAATGTGGAATTGGATTTTAGTAAAGGCAGCCTGGCTCTTACAAGAAAGAACTCAGCCCTCATAAAAGGTCCCAGAATGGCATCTTGAGGCTGAAGTCCCACACCCAGGGCCATGATGCTCCAGCAAGAGCCTTGTATGAGTGACTGGTTGAGTGCTCATTTTGATAGAATCCAGGAAAACTGATCAAGGTACTACAGGGCTGGCCTAAGATACCTCACACCTTCAGGACAGTAACTGATAAAATAAAACAAGTCTCTGAATGTCTCCATCCCTTTGCTCACTCCCTCACAGTCCCCTCTCACTCCTTGATTTTTCCCCTGTTCAGTCCCCATAACCCTACTAAAGTTCCTTTCACCAAAAAAATGGTTAATGTGACACGGGCAGGCCCCAGCTGCAGCTTGTAGGTGACACTAAGTATTCTACCAATAAGAAGAGGTGGGGCTTGATCTCTTGACAAAGAAGTCTTCACCTCATGAAATTTCAAATAACCATCAGTAGTTTCTTGTTTTTGTTTTGCTCTGTTTTACCATCATAGAACAAACTAAATTCTGAAACTGTCCTTATACAAAAGCAAACTGTCATGGGGAGAAAAAAGAGCCTGAAAAGCCTCCAAGGGTCTTTAGAAAAAAATGAAGGAGGGTGTGGCAACTTAAAATGATATTATTTCTGCTTTTAGTCAGCATACTACCAATAAGCCTTTAAAAGCACGTTTATTGCCTAGCTGGGTAATGCTCTTAAAAACCTCCCAATGTACAGCACCACACTGCACCTAAAGGAATAAGATTAGCTGTGGCTAAACATGAGGAGAATTCATTATCATTTGCAGGAGAAGGAATTTTCTTTGAGTTACAGCACTAAAAATAGAGCCAGCTCATTCTCATTGCTTTCCTTATTTTAAGTGAGATAGTGTATTTCTGAGAAGTTGAGTGAAACAAGGAACCCCTTTAAAGTGTGGATACTTAGAAAAATAAAAACAGGGTGCCTTAAAGTAGATAGAGAAGAAAGTCTGAATTATTCAATGAGTTATATCTTTCATTCTTGAGTCTTGGACAGCACCACTGGAACCACACTGGGACATTCTATGCTCTAAATTAGAATTTGTTAAACTATATCCAAAAGGCATAGTTACTAAAATATCTACCTGATAAATTATTCTTATAAGTATAGTACATCTTATAAATATCGTGCTTCTTAGACTTTCCTGGGACAATTCCAATATAAATTTATTTTATTCTTCTCTGTAATGGTGGCACATTCAATGTTTAACCAAATGTGTGCTTTCATATAATTCATTTTAGAGATTAGAAAAGATTTATTGCTGGACCATGTGTTCTGATTTTAAGTTTATAAAATAAGTTCATAATGAACCCTCAAAAATATTGTAGTGATATTCCACTATACAATATTCAGGGATCTGAGCTAAGTTAGCTTAGGTTAACAAAATCATTGGGATGTAAAAGGTAATATAATTTCTTCTTTTTCAGATTGGCAGTTACATCTGAACCATTCCAGACTAATTAGAATTTATCTTCTTTCTGAAGATGGTTAGAAAAGCAGATAAACATACATCTTCCATTACACCCTCCTTCTCTCAATGCACAGGTATCTTATGGATGAGAGAAAGAATAAAGTTTGAGAAGTAGTCATCCCACACCTGTGGTGAAGCCTGTTTGCCCCACATCTAATTGGTGATAGGGGGCAAACAGATGCTGTAAGCTACCATTCGTGGCCAACTTCTGGAGCTGCACCCTTGATCTTATCCTTTTATGCCAACTTTAGGGCCCAGAGCCCTCAGCCATCTTCTGTATCCTTGCTACCTACAGAACAAAGTCCACACTTCTTATCATGGCTTGTTCCAACTTCTTTTTTGTCTCATCAACTCTTCTGTGTTCCAGAACTGTACTGACCAACATGGTATCCACTAGCCATATTTGGCTATTCACACTTAAATTAATTAAAATGAAATAAAATTAAAATTCATGTAGTGGCACTAGCCATTCTTCCAGTGCCCAATAGCCACATGTAGCAAGTGGCTTCTATATTGGGCAGCACAGACATAAAGCATTTCCATAACTGAAGAAAGTTCTCTTAGAGAGCATTGGTCACCTTTACTGAAAATCTTGCCCTTCTCCTAAAGGACCAATATTTTTTAGGTCTCTAGACCTTCGCACAAAGATGTCACAGTATTTCTATGTCACAGTGTCTAACTGGCAATAATGTCCAATGCTGGCAACCTGTATACATTATTATGTGGACATCCACTTCCAGAAACAACTTTTGCTGGTGTTGAGAGCTGCCACTGTTTATGGTGAGTATTGTACCTTTACAGCACCCATGTGCTTTTTCTCTCTAAATAAAAGTGGAGACTAGAAGATGTACTTCTACCAGAGAGATGGAACATTTAGGTTCAAAAAGGGTATTTTGATCATACCCTGCCATTTTCCCCAAATCTCCATGTAATTAACAACCACTGTCACTAGAAATAGAGCAGTCATCTAACCTTCAAGCTTATTACAACTTCTCCTTAGAAAATCTTTTTTCAATTTTTTGAAAAGAGAACAACAATAAACTACCTAATTATCTTGTTTGAACCCTTGTTTTCAGTGCATCCAAATCGTTAAATTGTCATGCAGCAGAGAGAACACTTGGACATTCAACCTCAACACTGTTTTAGGAAAAACTTAAGAAGTTGCAGTGAGAAAGAGTGTAAAAGTGATTTGTTCAATTTCTCTATTTTTAAAACTTAGAAGATCTGTTCTTCTGTATTAGAGATAACTCTAGATAACTATATAACTCTAATACAGAAAGAAGTAAATAAAACCTCCATATAAATCCAAAGGAATGATTTTTTTAAAACTCTACATAGCTCCTTAAATTAGGCCTTTGCTGTATGACTTATTTCATTTGAAGTGAATTCCTAAAAGGGCAAAAACAGCCACATTTACATACCATTATAAAACACATTCCAAAACCAAATATGAAGTTTGTGATAATTACTTATCAGTGTGAGTATGTTTCATAAATAGTAGGACCTAAGTAAGAGCTGGGAGCCTGGATCTGCCTTACCTGGCTGTGAGATTGGGCAATTAGCTTCAGCTCTTGGGTATCCTTCTCCTGTGTGAAGTCAGCATGGAAGCACATTCTCTCTAAGCTCCTTTCCCACTGTAAATGCAATGGTATTGCTGGGTTGTGGGTAGGGGAAAGGTATTCTTTAATACAATAAGTATTTTCTCAATTTTATGTCAGAAGCAATGTAAATCCAGCTTTAAGTTTCTCTCCCCTATAAGATTGCCTTAATTCTTTTGGCACTTAATTCTTTCTGTATAGAAATTCTGAAGTGTTTACCACTTAAAATTAGAGAAATAAATAAGAGTGCAATGCATCTGTAGAGCAGTTTATGGAGACGGGAAGTGGAGGAGTGTGAGAGGAATAGATTACAAGAGAAGTAACTCAGGCTGGTGTGACCCCATTAAGATCAGTGGGCATAGTGTTCCGTCTTCAAATGAGACATTTGCTCTTAGCAGTGCATAGCACTTCTCTTTGTTCCCTTTAGTTCCTCATTTGTATAGAGGCACATTTCTAATATGAAATAAATACTCTTTTTAAATGTTGCGAATGTACAAACATTAGTTGTAAATGTAATTTCAAAAACATTTAGTTATTTCAGTATCTTTTTAAAGAGTATAGGCCCCACATGCAGGAGCTCTATAATACCTACAAGTTTTATCTTGATATTTGAAAACAGAAGGTTACATATGAAATGTTGCTCTGGTTTAGTATTTTTCATTATTATGGTGATAAATGAATGGAGAAAAGGACACACTCCAAGGTGGAAGAAAGATTATATTTCTCTTCTGCAAATAGGAAACTTTTAATTATTTTAAATGTGATTTAGTCAACTTGGGACCAGTCCACCTCAAAGTAAAATAAAAAGAAATGAAAATTAATGATAGAATGGTTCAGTGACCAAAAAAATTGAAATCATTACAAACAGAGTATAAAAACCTCTCTAATTTAAGCAGCTGCAACTTCTGGTGTTAGAGTGTGTGTTCAGTTAAAATATCATTTTTTTCAAAGTATATTTTTTCCTTGAAGACAAAAATAAAGGTTATTTTTAATGTACCTTTTAGATATATATATATATATATTCTTTAAAAGGCATTTTGTGCCACACATTTATTTAAAGAGCAATTATGCAAGCTGAGGCCATCAACATGACATACTCCAGTTGCCCCTACTTCAAACAAAAATAAACAAAGAAGGCTATTTTGCTTTGAAATGATTCTGAATTAACACCCCAAAGCAAGTCTAGCTTTCCAAACTGTTTGGTGAATCCATAAGTTTATGCAGCCTTTATATTTTGTTAGTTTTTGCAAAGGGTCCAAGATCCAAAGAAGAAAAGGTAAAATTTCTCCTTTTGAAAATTACCACTGTATGTGCAAGGACAGAAAAAAGCAAAATTTATAAACTACTAAATATCTACTCATATTGCATTTATTAAATAAATTATGATGCCAATTACTACACCATGGAGTACTATCCCACCATTCAAAGGAATGAGCTGAATGAGATGATCAGTCAAGGATAAGTGAGTATATTAGTAAATGTTTTTAACTGTAGAAGTGTAGACTAATATTTTTAATAAAAATGCTAATGTATTATTATAGTATATGTTATATACATGTATATTTGTATATGTGTGGGTATAAAATACAAAACTGATTAGGCATCAGTTTTTAGCTGATAACTGATGGTTATCACTGGAAGAAGGGAGTGAGAATAAAGGAGAATTTCATTTCTCATATATTTTATATGATATTTTAACACAATATATTATTTTTATCGTTCCATTAAATTGACAGTGGACAAAGGAAGTTATACTACCAACCATGTCGTTGTTACCTTTTGCTGGACTGGTGATTATCAAAGCTACACATTTTTTTCTTGTTTTGTTATGTATATTTCTATGTATTAACTAATTTTCTATTTTTTCTTTTTTTGTTTCTATTTGTATGAGGTGGTAGTTAACTGGGCCTTAATTTTGAGGTTATTATATACAAAAATGGGTTTGTGACTGAAATAGAAAAGGAATAAACATCTTCAGGGATGGATACAGTGTTTAGTGAGATTCAAGTCTTTTCTTTGGTAAGTGGATATATTTTATTTGTATGACATAGATGTATAACATTAGGTAGGAGTAAATTGTTGCTATTGTGGCTTTTTGGGAGATTTCATGTGCACAAAAACTTGTTCATGGATATTGAGTAGGCAAACGCTCAGACTGTGATAGATTGTTTGACTCTCAACTCCTAGTTCATTCTTTTTTTCCTAGGAGTTTAGCTTTCTAATCTAAAACCTGTATTCCTCAGACTATTGCACCAAGATTCAGGGTGTAAATTTGTTTCTGCCAGTTAGATACATTTGTATGAGCTTTTTTGAAGGCAGTAGGAGTTACGCCATCTTTCTGCAACAATGTGGACATATAAGCAGGCTGAAAAGTGTGAGTTTGCAGTGGCCATACTTCATAATTCACTGTCTAGTCCCCGGCTCCACAGGTGTGGATGGCGGCGAGGGTGCTGGTAGCAATGGTGGCAGAAATCACCTAGTCCCGGGATCGCATGGAAACTGAAGTCAACGTTCCTTCAATAGGGCGTCCTTTCACCCTTCTAGCACTGATGATTATTTTATTGACAACTTATTTTTCATTAAATCTTGTTATGATTGGAAAACCTAGAATATATTCTATTTCTTTATTAAAGCCTAATTGATATATAACCCTAGAGATATACTTGCACATGTTCAAAAAAAGGCATGTAAAAGGATGCTCACTTCACTTCAAAATTGTTTTGAATAGCTCCAAAGCAATTACCTACATGTCTAATAATAGGAGAATGAATGAGGAAATCATGGAACATATATACTATGGGGCACAGCAGTGAAAATGAGTGAGGTAAACTGATACATGCTGACATGAACAAAGCTCCAAGTTTCATCTGTCAGTTTTTAAAACAGACATGATTTGTGCTGTCTTAAACCATTTATTCTAAATATTGGATATACCATGGTTTGGGTATATGTGCTATGCATCACTGTATACTTGAAAGGATTTATACCAAATCCATAATAGCAGTAACTTTTTGGGAAAGCACTGGCATTGTCAGTGGTGATAAAGGAAGACTTAAGTTTTATGTGTGATGACTGAAGTTTTAAACTTAGAATATATCTAATTACTTGATTATTTAAAAATTAAAATTTTGAATAATGATAATTAATTATGTATGTGACAAGTAAAGCAACTGTAAACATTTTAATATAAAATATATAATATTTTAAGATGACCTAGAATAACCTAAACCACTGGATATGTAACTTGCAAATCACTAGAAAAAAAGGATACATAGTAAAGAGAATTTTACAGGGAAATATAGACTACCAAAATTGACTCAAGAACATAGCAAGTTTCCCAAGCAAAATACAACCAAAGACACTGAAATAGAGGACAGACTGACAGTGACCAGATGGAAGAGAAGAGGGAATTTCAGGAGAGAATGGGAAAGGTTTACAGGAACAAATTTAAAGGACAAATGGACAAAAACTAGGGGGAGGGCGGTAATGGGAAGGAAGTGGGGAGGGTTGGGTGAGTGGGCTGGAATGGGAGAAAATGGGAGAAAACTATACTTGAACAATGATTAAAATAACAAAATGTCAAAAAAAACATAGCAAGTTTCCTAGAAATAAACTGAAAAAAGATTTTTTAAAATAAAAAGAAACATTTTATGAAAAATGTCTCTCTGTTCATTAGAAGTTTAAGTCCTATGCTATCTGCATAATTATGAAAGATAGTAAAATGAAAATATTCCCCAGTTAATTTTATGAAGTTTGCATTGCTCTAAAGTTAAAAATGAACAAGAAAAACATGACATAAACAAATAAAGACAATATTGTTGATAAATATAGTTATAAAAGTCTTCCTAGATGTTAATATATTAAATTCAACACTATATTGATTCCAAAGTTGAATTACTTCTAAGAATTTGTGAATGGGTCAACTTTAGGAAACCTGCTTATGTAATTCATTACTCAAACGGGGTAAGTGATAAACATCATGTGAATATTGCTATAAGGATACTTGGTAAAATTCAATATGCAATCCTTAGGGGGAAAATTCTTAGCAAAGTAAAGAATAAAAGGATATTCCTTTTACTGTGATAGAGTAACTATTAAAAACAAACAGTAAATATTATAGCTCACAGTAAAACATTAGTGGCACTCCCCCTAAAGCCAACATTAAGACAAAGATATCAGCTCTTAAAAGTATATACTACATCATTCTGGAATTATTAGCAATAATGTAAAAAAAGAACTAGGTAGAAATTCATAAAATGAGACAAAACTGAAGTTTTTTTGCATATATGATTTAGCACTAAGAAAATACAAGAGAAACAACTCAAAGCATAATAGAACTAATAACAGGTCAGAGGTAATCTGAGTGCTAAAGATTCAAAGTAGACATAAACCTCAATAGATTTCTTATGTGCCAGCAAAAAAAAAGAAAAGAAAAGAAAAATTATCTCACTCACAATAGCAAAAATAAGATAAAATGCCTAAGAATGAAATATTCAAGGCCTGTATGGAAGAAACAACAATTTCCTGGACAATAAAAAAAAAGCCCACAAATATTGAATTAATGGAGAAACATTAGATATTCCTTAAGATTCAATCTTAAAATCATTCAATTCTCTAGTCTGTAAATTTATTTTTAGAACATAATTGCATACTGTTTGAAAAACTATATTTTAAGCATTACATAGTTATAGAACAATATGGGAAGTACAATACAATGACCTGTTTTATTCTGAATTAATTGAGAGTACATTGCTTTTCTGTTTCCCCATCACCTAAAACTTTAGTATGTTTTCTCTACAAACAACAATGTTCCATCTAATGGCAGTGCAACCATTAAAATCAGGAAATTATTATTGATATATTACTTATATTACTGCCACTAATCATTAAATCTTAATCATAATCAAGTTTCATCAATTCTTTAAAAAATTGTTTATTATAAAAATATTCAGTTCAGAATCATTATATGATTAAGATATGTATCTTCCTTACTCTTTCCTTGGCTTTTATGTCCTTGATATTTCAGAAGACTATTGCCCAATTGTTTTGTAGAATGTCCCTGAATTTGGGCTTGTCTGATGTTTCCTCATGATTGATTTCAAGTTATGATGTATCCTTGGCAGCACTATCATAGATGTGAACCATGTGCTACTGATTCTCGCACCCCCTGAGGAGGGCTGCCACCCCACTTGTGGGTGCCCACCTCCTCAGGCTGGGACACACAAAACCAGGCAACAGCTCTCCAGTTTTCCCCTTCACCCTACGTGAGCTCTGACACTCCACTCCAGATTTCCCCTCCATGAAAACATCCTCCTTATTCTGATCTGGCTCTGACTCCCTTTAGCAGGACCCTGTAAACATAATAATGCCATCCCAACCATAATTCCCAACAAAATTTCTTTAGAAAAATTTTTAAATGATGCTAAAATTCTACTTGAAGAACAACTTGAGATGAGCCAAAATATATTTGAGAAAGAAGACTGAACATACTTTTTTATCATAAATTACAACATATTGCCCAGCTGATGTGACTCAGCTGGTTGGGTGTCATCCTGCAAACCATAAAGACACTAGTGCTAGTTTGATTCCCAATCAGGGCACATGCCTGGGTTGCTGGTTTGGTCCCAGGTCATTATGAGTAGGAAAGGCAACTGATCAATGTTTCCCTCTCACATTGATAATTCTCTGTTTGTCTTTCTCCCTCCCTTCCCTTCTCTCTAAGATCAAAAATAAAATTAAACATATATAATAAAATAAAATAAATTGCAATATATTGTAAAACCACAGAAATTTAAAACAGATTCTGATTCAGGAAGAGACAAATTCATGAAAAAAATAGAGATTAAAGAAGCAGATTGAAAAATATTGTGGTATTTATAGTCAGCACAGTAACAAGTTAATTGAACAATGGTAATTTGAAGAAAAGCATTAATTAATATTCAAATGGTGGCTTGCACAAAAGTTTAAGTGTAAAAAAGTCATAAAGTAATATTAATTCATAGTATTATAATTCTAGGCTGAAAAATACCTTATTGGACACAGCAGAAGAAAAGAAAAAGATCAAACAGATTATTTTTAGTGTCTTGGTTCAAAAATCCTGCATAGTAACAAAACAAAGATGGCTACTGCACTTTCCCTCATACAGAAAATGATAGCCTTGGATTGATGATTTTGAAGATCTCTTCAGGTTGTGAAATGATAATTCCCCATATTTATGCATATGATTGCACTTAAATTGTATTGGTGTCTGCACTACATCTTTCATATTATGTAACTTCCCTGAAGGTAAGGTTTATATTTCACTTTTGCGTACCTTCTACTTAGTTATGGAAGCTGTGGTCATTGTTGTAAGTTGAATTATGTCCCCCAAAAGATTTGTTGAAGTCCTAACCATGGGTACCTATGAATGTGACCCAATTTGTAAATAGAGTTTTTGGGAGATATAATCAAGTTAAATGAGATCCTGCTGAGTTAGTGTGTGCCCCAAATCCAATGACAGGAATCCTTATTAGAAGGGAGAGATTTGAAGACACATACACACACTCAAAGGGAAAAGGCCATGTGAAGATGGAGGTGGAAACTGGAGAGATGAAGCTACAACTTAAGGATTGCCAGGAGCCACCAGGAGCCACCAGGAGCCTGGAAGAGGCAAGGCAGGGTTCTTCCCCAGTTTGTTCAGGGGTAGCATGGCTCTGCTGACACCTCGGGTTTCAGACTTCCCAGCCTCCAGCATTGAGGGATGATCACCTTCTGTTATTTCAAGTTACACTGTCTGTGGTACTTTGTTAAGGGTGCTGGGGGAAACAAATACAGTCATTTAAACTGTGCATTCCATGTCTGTAGGTAATCATCCAGAGCACTATAAGTGGAGCACTAACATTCACCCTTTAATGTTTGAGTGAAAGAACTCAACATTTTCATGTTCTCAAGTGTATTCTCTGCACTGCTGAAATAGGAAAGTATTGGCTCCCTTCCTTTTAATTAGAAACAAGATTCATCAGCCTTGCAGCATTACTCTTTTCTAACCTTTTGCCTCATCCTTTAGAAAGGATCTTCCTCAGTACCTATAAGCTTTATTCAATCTCAAACACAGTAAAAGTCAATGCCAGCATCATTCAAGAAGCTCCTGTGTTCCCCAGGCTCAATAATTTCCCTGAAAGGTGACCCAGAGAACTTGTCTCACTTTACCAGGGGGTAAATTCTACCTGAGTGATATATTATAACTATCAAGGTATGCTGCATTTGCACAAACTCATGGAAACTATACCCTACTTTAACAAAAACTGTTCATATTTTAGGTGACATCAGTAAAAACAAGAGAGAACTAGTATTTTATTGTGTTCAGGAGATTATATATTCATGTACTTTTTGCTAATTTGACATTCTGTCATTAGATCTATCTTTTTTCTAGTTCTTCAAGTGCTATTTCTTTAGATGCATTCTACCTTTTAATTTCTTCTTATTCCTCATTTTGCTTGCCAGTAATGCTTCTAAGAATATATTCTATTTTTACTACAATTTTCAAGAAAAATTACTTTGCTGCACAATAGATTAACTCCAAGACAAATGGATTACCTTTTATGTCATCCTTTCTGAATTAAACTCTTACAATTGAATTTTACTAATTATACATTACTGTAAATTATCTATTAACAATTGTATTTTAAACAAGCATTTAGACCCAGAAATCTTTTATATTACTTAACCCCAGAAAAGAGGTCAAGAACAATGTCATGCTCACACTGCGAAATGGCAGACCACCATCGGAATGGAACGTGACAATGTGCTTTGCTAGGCACACAGTATGGATTTCAAACAGAATATGAAACTGTTCCAACATTTAAAAAGTTGATAGAGCTTAGCAAAACAAATTCTGTCTTTGGGCTGGGGGGGGTGGGGGTGGGGGAATCAGAAAAGAACTGTTTAACTGTCCTGGACAGTTTCTTCAACAAATGGTATTAGAAAAACTTATAGCCACATGCAAAACAATGAAATTGGACCCCTCTCTTACACCATACACAAAAACCAACACAAAATGAATTAAGATGTGAACAGAAGACCTGAAATTATGAACGCAGAGAGGAAAACATAGTGGTAAGCTCCTTGACATTAACCTTAGAAATATTTTGGGGGTCTGACACCTAACTTAAAAACAACAAAAATAAAAATAAACAAGTGGGACTATATCAAACTGAAAAGCTTTCGCAACATATGGATTGGGGAAAAATTGCAAACCACATATCCAATAAAAAATTAATATCCAAAATATATTAGGAACTCATACAACTCAGTAGCAAAAAAGGAAGTAACCCAATTAAAAAATGGGCAAAGCACCGGAATAAACATTTTTCCAAAGAAGACATAAAACATGTCAACAGGTATATAAAGAGATGTTCAACATTACTAATCATCAGGGAAATGCAAATCAAAACCACAGTGAGATATGACACATATACAATCAGATATTATTCTGTAAAAAAGAAAATCCTGTCATTTGCAGCAACATGGATGAAATTGGAGGGCATTATACTAAGTGAAGTAAACCAAATAAAGAAAGACAAATACTTTATGGTTTCACTTATATGTGGAATCTTAAAAATAAAAAAGTCAAGCTCAGAAACACAGAGTAAGAAAGTGGTCACCAGAGGCTGGGGAGTGGGAGAAATAAGATACCAAAAAATGATGATGATAATAATAATAACAACTATTTTGAACATTGGTCTTTTTGTGGGTGTTTTCTACTTGTTTCTGTTGGACATATACTTCAAAGTGGAATTACTGAATCTTAAAGTAGGTACATACTTAGTTTCAGTATGTAATTTTAACTTGTCTTATAAAGTATGTGTACCAGTTTTCACTCCCACCAGCAATGTATGAAAGTTCCAGTTGGTTCATGTTGTTACCAAATTGGGTGTTGTCAATCTTTTTAATTTTAACCATTCTAGTGGGTGTGTAGTGGTATCTTTTAGTCTTAATTTTCATTTTCTCAATGACTAACGATGTTGAGCATCTTATGTGCTTATGCCATTTGCATGTGTTCTTTTACAAAGTTCCTGTGAAGGTTTTGTACATTTTTTATAAACATATTTGACAGAGATATGTGTAAATTTCACCTTATTAATGTATAAATTCACTGATTTTTAGGATTTTACAGTTTTACAACCAAAGATATCATCTCATTTCAGAACATTTTCATAACCCCAAAAAAGAAGCCTTATTTCTGTTAAGCACTCACTCTGTATCTCCCTTAATCCCATCCCTATTTCCTGGTAACCAGTAATCTGTTTTCAATCTATATGCATTTGCCTATTATAGACATTTCATGTAAATAAAATCATATAATATGTGACACTTTGTGACCAGTTTTTTCATTTAACATGTTTACAAATTTTAACCATCTTCTAGTATGTATCAGTATTTCATACCTTTTTATAGTTGAATAATATTCCATTATATGGCTATACTGTGTTCTTTCATATCTATTCATTGGTTAGTTTCCTCTACTTGGCTATTGTGAATATTACTGCTATGGACATTTGTGTAAAAGTTTTTTAAAGAATATATATTTTTAATTCTTTTGGGTACATACCAAGAGAAAAATTGCTGGGTCAAATGGTAACTATATTTTTCATTTTGAGGAAATATCACACTGTTTTCCAAAGCAACTGCACTATTTTAAAATACCACAATCAGTGAATAAAGTTTCCACGTTCTCTATGTACTCATCAACACTCTGTATTTATTGCCTGTCCTTTTTAAAAACTGTTGCAATCCTTGTGAGTGTGAATTGATACCTCATTGTGATTTTAATTTTTATTTCCCCAACAACTAATGATTTGAGAATCTTTTCATATGCTTATTGGCTATTTATATTCTTCTTAGAAAAAATATCTGCTTAAAATTTTTTTTCATTTTTAACATGCATTTTTTTCATTGTTGAGTTATAAAAGTTTTCCATGTATTTTCAATAGAATTTCCCTGACAGATAAATGGTTTATAAATATTTTTCTTCCATTCCATAAAATGTCTTTTCAACTTACTTGATAGCATCCCTTAATGCACAAAAGTTTTTAATTTTTATGTAGTCCAATTTATTTAGTCTTTTGTCATCTGTGCTTTGAGTACTATATCTAAGAAACCACTGCATTATACAAGGTCTGAAAATTGACTTCCACATTTTCTTGTGAAAATTTTAAAGTTTTAGATTTTTTCATGTGTATAGTCTATAATCCACTGTGAGTAATTTTTAAAGTATATGATGTAGCGAGGGGTCAAACTTCATTCTTTACATGTGTGTATACAGCTAAGTGTTCCAATTCCATTTGCTGAAAAAAAAACTATTGAAATTTTTTAGTATCCTTATCAAAAATTGATTGGCCAGTATTCCTAATTCTACTGCATTAATCTCTATATCTATCCTTATGCTAGAACATTTTTTTTACTGTAGTATTATATCAGTTTTGAAATTAGGAAGTGTGATGCCTCCAACTATTCCAAAATTGTGTTGGCTTCTAGATCTCTGGCATTTCTATCTGACTTTTAGCATCAGTTTGTTAATTCAGCTGGGATTTTGATAGGGATTGTGTTGAATATGTAGATCCATTTGGGTGTACTGCCATCTTAACATTAAGATTCCCGACCTATAAATATAGAATATATTTCTATTTATTTAAGTCCCTTTTAATTTTTTCAACAAAATTTTGAGTTTTATGTAAAAATACGTCAAGCCATCTATGAAAAACAGTTAATATCATACCCCTTCAGATTAGGAATAAAATAGGATATCCACTCTCATCACTTGTACTCAACATCATATTAGAGACTCTAGACTCTGATTAACAAAAACAAACAAACAAACAAACAAAACCCACATCCAGATTAGAATAGAATAAAACTATCTCTATACATAGATAAGATATTATTGTATATAAAAAAATCTATGTATAGAGTTTTATTTCTTCTACTCTTTTCTGGTCATTGTGTATAATCCTTTATATGTGTTGCTTTTATTTTCTATTTATTATGTAAAATTTTATACATTTGCTTATATTTTCTTGGGGATTTTATTTATAAGGTATGTTGGTCTGTAGTTTTCTTTTCTTGTAATGTCTTTGTCTGGTTTTGATATCAGGGTAATATTGGTCTCATTGAATAAGGTGAAAAAGGTACTCTGCTTTTCTATTTCTTGGAATAGTTTGTAAAGGACAAGTGTTAACGCCTCATTAAACATTTTATAGAATTTACCAGTTGTAATGATTAAATTTGTATGTCAAATTTACTGGGCCACAGTGTGTTCCAACATTGGTCAAACATTATCTTGGGTCTTTCTGTGAGGGTATTTTGGAATTACGTTAACAGTTAAATCAGCAGACTGAGTAAAGCAGATCACACTCCCTAATGCGTGCGAGCCTCATTCAATCAGTTGAAGGCCTGACTCAAACAAAAAGGTTCACCCTCCCCCAAATAAGAGAAAAATTTTTTTTGTGTTCAACTGCCTTCTAACTAAAACATTCATTTTTCCTGGGTCTTAAGCCAGACTGGAGCTAAATCATCAGCTCAGTTAGATCTCCAGCTGGCTGACTCACTGTGCAAATCTTTGGATGTGCCCATCTCTGTAACTATATGAATCATTTCTTATAATAAATCTCTATATACACACACATCCTATTGGTTCTGTTTTCTCTGGAGAAGCCTGACTAATACACCAGTGAAGCCATCTGGTCCTCAGCTTGTCTTTTGGAAAAGTTTTTTAATATTAATATAATCTTGCTACTTAATATAGGCTTATTTTTATTTTCTATTCTTAAGTTAGTTTTGGTAGTTTGGATTTTCTAGGAATTTGTCTATTTCAACTAGGTTATCTACTTTTTGGCAATTACCCATAGCATCCCCTTTCAACTTTTTTAGTTTTTGTAAGCTTGATAGTGATATCTTCTCTTTCATTCTTGATTTAGTAATTTGAGTGAGTTTTTTTCCCCAGTCAGACTAAGTAAATGTTTGTCAACATTTGGTTTTGTTCCTATTTTTCACTATCTATTTTTACTATAATATTTGTTATTTCCTTATTTCTGTTTGTTTTGGATTAACCTTGCTCCTTTTTTCTTGTAATGTCTTAATGTAAAAGGTTATATTATTGATTTGAAATTTTTTTCTTTTTAAGTATGCATTTACAACTTTAAGTGTCCATTTAAACCCATAAACTTTGATGTGTTGTGTTTTTATTTAACTAAAAATATAAATATATTTTTAGTTTCTGTTTTGATTTCTTCTTTGGTTATTTAGGACTATGTTACATAATTTCCACATATTTGTGAATTTCTCAATTTTTTCCTGATTTTGCTTCATTTTATTATTGATTTCTGATTTCATTTCTTCATAGTGATAAAATTTAATTTACAATGTTGTTCAAGTCCTATTTCCTTGTTGATCTTTTGCCCAGTTGTTCTCTCAATTAAAGTCTCCAGCAGTTATTTTTGAATTGTTTATTTCTCCCTTTAATTCTCTTAGTTTTTGCTCCTTGTATTGTGGTGTTCTATTGTTTTAATTCTTACATTTTCTTAATAAGTTGACTCCTTTATCATTACACATTGTCCTTTGTCTATAGCAACAATTCTCTGTCTTAAAGTATACTTTGTCTTATATTGGTATATAGTCATTCCAGCTCTCTTTTGGTTCTTGTTTGCATAGTATATCTTATTTCATTTTTTCATTTTTAACCTTTTTGTTTCTCTTAAGTCTTTAAAGCATATTTCTTTTTAAAATATATTTTATTAATTATGCTATTATAGTTGTACCACTTTTTCTCCCCTTTATTCCCCACCACCCTGTACCACCCTCCTACCATCATTTCTCTGCTTTAGTTCATGCCTATTGGTTCAAAAATTTCCATTTTTCACAGCAAAGAGTTAATATATCGAGTATACCAGTTTACATATATTGAAATCATAATAAAGGCAACAACATCTGTGAATAAGAAAATCAGCCATGTGAGGGGTCAGAGAGAGGGTGGAAAATAATGTGAATGCTCTAAAATTTGCATGTTTATTTGTGGGAAGACCAAATCAATAATGACTTTTGTTTTTTAAATATATTTTATTGCTTCTGCTATTACTGTTGTCCTGATTTTTCTCCCCTTTTTCCCCTCTCCACCCTGCCCCCTGTCCCACCCCCACCCCCACTTAGTTCATGTCCATGGGTTGTACATATAAGTTCTTTGACTTCTCCATTTCCCATACTATTCGTAACCTCCACCTGTCTATTTTGTATCTTCCATTTATGCTTCTTATTCCCTGTACCTTTTTCCCCTTCCTTTCCCCACCCCTCTCCTCTGACAATCCTCCATGTGATCTCTATTTCTGTGATTCTGTTCCCATTCCAGTTGTTTGCTTAGTTTTCATTTTCATTGTCTTTTCTTTTATGTTCATTTGTTGATATTTGTGAGTTTGTTGTCATTTTACTGTTCATGTTTTTTATCTTCTTTTTCTTAGACAAGTCCCTTTAATATTTCACATAATAAAGGCTTGGTGATGATGAACTCCTTTAACTTGACCTTATCTGAGAAGCACTTTATCTGTCCTTCCATTCTAAATGACAGCTTTGCTGCATTGAGTAATTTTGGATGTGAGTCCTTCTCTTTCATGATTTCGAAAACTTCTTTTCATCCCCTTCTTGCCTGCAAGGTTTCTTTGAAAAATCAGCTGACAGTCTTATGGGAACTCTTTCATAGGTAACTGTCTCCTTTTCTCTTGCTGCTTTAAGATTCTCTCCTTCTCTTTAATCTTGAGTAATATAATTATGATGTGCTTTGGTGTGTGCTTCCTTGGGCCCAACTTTTTTGGGACTCTCTGAGCTTCCTGGACTTCCTGGAAGTGTATTTCCTTTGCCAGATTAGGGAAGTTCTCCTTCATTATGTTTTCAAATAAGTTTTCCATGTCTTGCTCTTCCTCTTGTCCTTTTGGCACCCCTATGATTCAGATGTTGAAATGTTTAAAGTTGTCAAAAACATTCATAAGCCTCTCCTCATTTCTTTGAATTCTTGTTTCTTCATTCTTTTCTGGTTGAATATTTATTTCTTCCATGTGCTCCAAATCATTAATTTGAGTCTCAGTTTCCTTCCCATCACTGTTGGTTTCCTGTATATTTTCCTTTATTTCTCTTTGCATAGCCTTCACTTCTTTCTTTGTTTTTCAGTCATACTGTTAGCATCCTAATTACCAGTGTTTTGAACTCTGCATCTGATAGGTTGCCTCCTCATTGCTTAGTTCTTTTTCTAGAGTTCTGATATGTTCTTTCATTTTGGCCATATTATTTTGTCTAGGAGCTCTGTTACATAGTAAGGGGTGGAGCCCTAGGTATTCACCAGGGTGGAATAACCCTCTTTGTTGCATTGTGGTGATATATGTGGCAGAGGGGTCTGAGAGAGAACAATGATGCTTGCTCTGTTCTTGGCTGGTTCAGTCACTTCCTCTGTTACCTACAAGCAAATCAGGCCCTTCTGGTGCTTTTTCCTGGGTGGATGGGTTTGTGTACATTCTAGGACCCTGTGGGTCTCTACAACAAACACTTCTGTGAGGCTGGGAGTTTCTCTTACCACCACAACCCCCACAGGTTTTTATAGCCCAAGGCTTTGAGGCTTTATTTCCCTGCACTGGAACCCTGGGTTGCACAGTCTTTTTCTCTCCCCATTTGTTCCTCCTGATTTATCCACATGCAAATGTGGGAACACCCAGTCTGCCAGTCACTACCTTTCTTGTCCCAGTCCTCCAGCCTCTGCCTTCCATTGAGTCCTCTCCACACTGGCTGTCCATTTCTGCCCCTCCTACCAATCTGGTTGAAGCTTTCTTCTTTAACTCCTTGATTGTCAGACTTCCCATACAGTTCAATTTTCTGGTAGTTGTGGTTATTTTTTGTTTTTAAATTTGTTGTTGTCCTTTTTCGGTTGTGCAAGGAGGCAAAGTGTATCTACCTACACCTCCATCTTGGCCAGAAGTCTCTAAAGCATGTTTCTAGTAGACAGCATATGGTTGGATCATATTTTAAATTCATTCTTCTAATATGTACCTTTTGATTGGAATGTTTTATTTTCTTTCAGTATAATTATAAAATAGGATTTATGACTGTCATTTTGCTTTTTATTATATATGTTTGGTGTCATTTTTCTTTTTTTATATCTGCAACAAAGAATAGATACTTACAGAATTAGTTCAAAGAAGTTGATAAGCAGACAAACTGCAAGAGCAACAACAACAAAAGTTTTGAACCAGTAAGTCCCTCAGCTTTTGCTTTTACCAAACTCAAGGGTACATGTTGGAGCACATCTTCAGTGCTTCAGCGGTTTACAATCTGCTTTAATCTTTACTTCTATTTGCACAAAGTCAAGTCGAGGTGAGAGATTAGGACTTTCTTTTCTTTTCTTTTCTTTTCTTCTCTTTTTCTTTTCTTTTTTTTTTCTTTCTTTCTTTCTTTCTTTCTTTTTTTTTTTTTTTTTTTTTTGAGCATGAGCAGAGCCCTGGACATGGGTGTGAACTTATAGATGTATGGAAATATGTAAAAGGTTCTCTGTAGACATCTCATTCCCATGCATTTTCTTTGAAGTCTTTCAATCAGCCTTTTGTGTATCCCAACTTGTATCTCCACCTGAGGCAATTGTGATATTAAATGATTTTCACTGATTGTTTTTGAAAAACACCCTGGGTATAGGCTGCTTATAAGGAGCAAGCTCTGAGGCTAGTCAAAAATAGGCAATCCCTGAGAATGGGGCTTTTCTAGAGAGTGACCAGGCAGGTCAAATAGAAACAGTTCTCTGGGGACAGAGCTTTTGGGGCAGCTCCAAACTTGTTCCACCCCCATCTCCCCAGTAGGTGCTGGGCTGCTGGCTTTTGCAGTTATCATGGTTACAGGCTTTTAGTTTTTAAGTTTACTGTGGAGCTGAGGAGAAGTCGACAGGGAAAATTACAATGCCACAAAGCTCACTGTTCTTACCAAAATTAAACTATTTTTCATTAGTAGATATTCCCTGGGCTGTTGCAAACCCTTGGTTATTTTTCAGTGTTCTGAAAAAGTTTATTTTTGACAATTTCTTCAGTGTTCTGACTGCTTTTATGGAGTTCAGAACATTTTGACATTCTTACACTGTCATTCCAGATGTGTTTCTGCCATTTAATTTTAATTTGGTATTCTAACTTACTGATTTATAGATGATTTCCATTTAACTTTTAAATTAATTCTTGATACAAGTCTTTGGTCAAACGTGCCTTGTGACTATCTTCTCTCAGTTCGTGTCTTGCCTCTTCACTCTGTGGATCTAATCTTGTACTTTGTTGCACAACTGAATGGTTTCATCATGTACAGGAGGATTAACCACTTTGGTTCACCTGCCATGTAGTCAAGAGTATCTATTGGCTCAAATAGAAAAGGGTGGGAGGTGGGAATTCATTGTCATTGGGCTTTGTGAGATGATGAAAAATCTTCATATCACAGCATATGAATATACTTTTGTTAGAAAAACTGAAATGAAATAGAAATAAATGGAGAAAATATAAAATTTTATTTTCCCTCTCTTCTACTCATAACATAATCTTGGTTGTCAAATACTTGGGAAATCCTTCCTAATGCTTTCCAATGAATTTACACAGACACATACATATGTTTAGGTGGTGAAGAATTTATAAGTGGGATCATGCTAGCTATATGTTTTGTGATGATGATTTTCTATTATTGTTGTTTTAAAGGCTACATAGTATTCAATAGTATCAGAAATACTGTTTTACTGAAGATTTAGATTATCTCCCATTTTTCATGTGAAGAAACAATGCTGAAACATCTTTGTACATATGTTTCTATATTTAAGTGTAAATGTTTTTGGAAACTTGAATCCCAGAAACAAAATGTATGGGCCAAGTGAGAGGAACTTTCTGTCATTTATTCAGAGTGGTAACTGCCTTCCAGAAAGGCTTAAGCAAGCTATGCTTTCACCTACAGTGAAATTCCACCTATAGAAATGTGTTTTGTGTATCCTTACCAAACAGTTAAAATGAGCATTTTCTCTAATTTTGATTTTGAAGTTCTCCATGATTCAGTCTAGGAAGGTTAAACATTTCTAAGAACTTATCCATTTCTTTTAGGTTATTGAATTTGGTAGGGTAGGGTCTTTCATAATATTCTAGTATGATCCTTTGTATATCTGTGGTGTCTTAGGTGTCATAGTTGTCTACTTTTCACTATCTACAATAGTTAATAATCTAAACAAATATTCTCTTTTTGAGCCAATATCTTTTTAGGTTACCATTTATTTCACCAGAATTTTCTAACTTTGAGTGCTGCCAAGTAGAATGGTAGACAAAAAACAAAGACTAAATATTTCAAATAAATGGGCTGAGAAGCATTTCTTTTTTCAGATTAAAGATGACATTATTTCTTTCTCTTTACAATGAAAAAAATCACAGTTTAGATGAATACTTGGAAGAACTATAATTCAAATCACATTTCTCTATGAACCAACTTACAAAACAAAACAATCCAGTTTTAAATGTGACTTGCTCAATACTTAATTGTGTTCAAGTTGTCATAAGAGAAACCTGAATATACTGATTATATAGTTTAAAAAATTTTAGATAAAAAATTAAACCCTTCACTAATAGAGAAACTATGAAAAAGTGATTGAAAATAGGTTCAGACATTGAGGTTCCTGAGAAATGATGATTACTGTTTTAGAGATGTGGACATCTCAGTGGGGTCATGAATTCTAAGAGCATATGTAGAACTCTAAGAGGTTCTACAGTTAATAGTGCATAACCTAGAGCTGCTGCAGGATAGCCAGAGAGAACATGTGTTGACTTTTTGGTTGTTTCCACAGTGTTTTCTGTAGTGTCCATATGGTCTCTCCCAACTGTGGGGGTAAGACCAAACTAACCCAATGAAACTAACCCCATCTTCTCTTCTGCTAAGGGTTCTGATAATCAGACCAAAGTAAATCATTCCATGGCATTCTTACATAATAATTATGTGGTTGCTTTTTTGGAATTCTGCTGTAGTTTTGAATTACAATATTGTATCTGTACCTCTATGCTTCCAAATAATTTTTGGACAGCTACACAAGTAGAGTTCAACATCAGGCTTTACTAGTGTTCTCACCTCCTTTGGGAAAGAACATGACAATTCCCTAGTCTCCTGGGCTCAGGCAGAGGCTTAGAGATGATAGCCCTAGTTAGATAAGAACAGGCATATTTGGTTTCAGGTACTGTCTAGGTAATATAGGGACTTTAACCTGGTATTTTTTTATTTTTAAATATATTTTATTTATGTTATTACAGTTGTCCCAAATTTTCCCTCTTTGCCCCCCTTTACCCGGTACCTCCTTCCCTCTAGCAATCCTCCCTTTAGTTCATGTCCATGGGTCATGAATATAAGTTCTTTGGTTTCTCCATTTCCTATACTATTCCTAACCTCACCTTATCTACTTTGTACCTACCAGTTATGCTTTTTGATCCCTGGACATTTTCCCCATCTCCCTCTTCCCCCTCCTGGCTGATAACCTCCCAAATGATCCCCATACCTATATTTCTGTTGCTGTTCTGGTTGTTTTCTTAGTTTGTTTTTGGTTTTTGTTTTTTTTGTTTGGGTTCAGTTGTTGACAGTTGTAAATTTGTTGCCATTTTAATGTTCTTAGTTTTTATCTTCTTCTTTTCCTTAAATAAGTTCCTTTAACATTTCATGTAATAATGGATTGGTGATGATGAACTCCTTTAGCTTTACTTTGTCTGGGAAGCACTTAATCTGCCCTCCCATTCTAAATAATAGCTTTGCTGGATAAAGTAATCTAGGTTGTAGGTCCTTGCTTTTCATCACTTTGAATACTTCTTGTCAGTCCCTTCTTGACTGCAAAGTTTCTTTTGAGAAATCAGCTGACCGTCTTATAAGAACTCCCCTGTAGGTAACTAATTTCTTTTCTCTTGCTGCTTATAAAAGACTCTCTTCATCTTTAACCTTTGGCATTTTAATTATTATGTGTCTTGTTATGGTCCTCTTTGGGTCCAACTTGTTTGGGACCCTCTGTGCTTCCTGGACTTGTAAGTTTATTTCCTTTACCAAATTAGGGAAGTTTTATTTCATTATTTTTTCAAATAAGTTTTTAATTTCTTGCTCTTCCTCTTCTTCTGGCATCCCTATGATTCAGATGTTGGTACATTTGGAGACGTCCCAGAGGCACTTTATAATAGACTTATTTTTTTAAATTATTTTTTTCTTCTTGCTCTGATTGAATGCTTATTTCTTCCTTATGTTCCAAATTGTTGATTTGAATCCCAGCTTCATCCCCTCCACTGTTGGTTCCCTGTGGATTTTCTATATTTCACTTAGTGTAACCTTTGTTTCATCCTGGGTCTTTTTTATTATGTTGCTGCACTCAGTGAGTCCTTTGAGCATCATGATAACCATTGTTTTGAACTTTGCGTTTGATAGGTTTCTTATCTCCATTTTTTTTTTTTAGTTTTTAGGATGGGGTTGTTCTGTTCTTTCATTTGGGACATATTTCTTTGTCTCCTCAATTTGGCAGCCTCCTTGTGTCTGTGTATTAGGTAGAGCTGGTAAGACTCCTTATCTTAGCAGTGTGGCCTGTTGTAGAAAAGGCATCTGTAAATTGTGTGGGGCTGAGCCTTAGGTGATCTCCAGGGTGGCACAATCCACTTCACCAATTTGTGGCTCTGTGTAAGGGTAGGGTTTGGAGAGGAGACTGTGCTTCTGCCTGGCTACTGGAGCTTTGCCCAGCACTTGCCCTGTTTCCAGCTATTTCACCCACTCCCCATATGTGACAGGCACTCTTCCAGCTATTGCCCTGGTTTTGATTTCCAGACTGGGTGGGTTTGTGTATGTTTTAAGACCATGCAGGCCCTTTAAGCAGAGTTTCCTAAAAATCTGGCAGTTTCTTCTGATGCCACAACCCCCACTGGTTTTTATAGGCAGAAGTTGTAGGGATTTATCTTCCTAGTGCTGGAACCCTGTGCTGTGTGGTCTGGCCTGGGCTGGGATCACTGACTCCCAAGGTATTCCTCCTGACTTTTATTCACCACATGTGAATGTGGGACCTATTGTGCCACACCACCTCTCTATCTGTCTCTGCATGTCTGTCCCTCCTACCCTTCTAGATAAATGTGTCTTGTTTAAATCTTTGGTTCTAGACTTCCATACAAATTTTCTGACAGTTCTGGGTGTAATTTGTTTTGAGATTTAGTTGTGGTCCTTTTTGTGGTTGTGCAAGGAAGTGAAGCATGTCCACTTATGCCTCCATCTTCTAATCTGGTATTTTAGAGCTAAGATTCTGGGATTCTAAAATATGCTTAAATTTTATCCAAAATAAAGTACACTTTACTAGGAGAGGGTATATTGCTTTTATCAGATTCTCTAAGGAGTAAATGAATTAAAAAGTGTTAGGTTTCTCCAGAGATTCAGAACTAATAGGAAATACATGTGTATAATGAGGAATTGGCTCACATAATTATTAAAACTAATAAATATTGCAATCTGCCATCTTCAAGCTGAAGACCAGGAAAGCTGGTGATGTGTGTGAAGGCCTGAGAACCAGGGGACCCAATGGTGTAAATCCCATCCTGAGGGCACAGAGAAATGATATAAGATGTCGTAGGTCAATTTCAAAGCCAGAAAAAAAGAGTCTAAATTCCTTCTTCCCGTGCTTTTGTTCTGTTCAGTTCATCAACAGATTGGTGATGCCCACCCTCTTTGGGAGGGCAATCTACTTCACTGAGCCCACTGATTTAAATGCTAGTCTCATCTAGAAACACCCTGACAGACCCATCCAGAAACAATATCTTACTTGGGCACCCATGGCCCATTCCAGTTGACACATAAAATTGGTATTGTGTTACAGGCCATTTTCCTGAGTTCAGGTGAACTGCAGAGGAAGTAATCCAAGTCTCAGGAGAAGAAAGGAGTAGAAGCAGGTTGGTACTATAGGAAAGAGGTGGGATATAGGTCTCAGCAGTTCTGGCAGTGGTGTTCAGTCTTGGCTGCACTTGTGAACTACCCTTCCTGACCAGAATAATGCCTGGGTGAGTTGCATAAGACCACATTATTATCTGGGTTGGAGATATTTATGTTTATGTGACTTAAGGATTCTCATCAAGAGAACCTTGAATGGATTCACCCAGAGAAGTCAAGTTTCCTGCCTTTGGTTCTGTAGTCACAATAGATCAGATCATAGTTCTTCAAGATAAAAATCTCCTTCTTTCCAAGTAGATAGGGCCAGACAATTTATACTTCTAAAGAAAATCACTTTGGGGAATAATTATTTGTGGTAGAATTAAAATCCAATGTTTACTCACAGACACTAACATCTTAACTGCTCAGGATCTAAAGGGTAACAATGGAAGTGTGCTTGATAATATTCCTGAATAGGATTGAGAAAGCGCTGAATAAACAGCCTCATAATTATGTTGGAGGTTGACTGATATAAAAACCCAGGAATTTTCTCTATTCCTTAAGAAGACTGTCACATAGTCTAAAAGTTTAAAATCTTATATTTTCTTCATATATATCCCAAGTTTTCCACCACTTTATTTCATTCCATTACTTGTGGTTGTTACCCCTTATATCACCACTATTTCAACAAATTGCTCAGCAACAAATTATTATTCTCTCTTTCAGAGAGAATTTACTCAGAGCAAAATCATTTATTTTTAAAATTGTCATTTTCTTTGCAATCTATGAAAAATTATCTTTATAAGTATAAATAGTCACTATATAATTTTGATTAGTGAGCTACAAAATAAACTCTAGAAATATGAAATATCCAACCAGGGCATAACTGAATATAAGTCATGTTAACAATATAATAGTATGGTAAAGTATTTAAAAGAGGTTTATTACCTATTTTTAGCATTTCTTTTAATCATTTTTAAAAATCTTAATAATTAAATAATGCTTCCTTCAAATTCCCCTTTGGTTTATATAACATAAATAAGCATTGACTTATTTTGCAAAAACTTGAAATTAACTGCTTCCATTCTACATTCTGCAGTTTTTTCCTGGCTTTCCAATGTATATCTTTGAGTCCCTAATACTTCTTACCTGATATACCAGCTAGATTCTCCATTTTTTAAAAAGTAAGATATATCAAACAAGTCAAGCCTATGGTGATATGTCCCTCAAGCATTTGAATTTAGTGCAGTAATTTGTCTGCCTCTTAATTTTACTCAGATAAATTCCAGATTCTGATGACAAATGTAGGAACTGAATGACTGTGGGCATTTTCAGGGACTACCTCAGAAGTCTGAGGACTCTGCATTCCAGGATGATTCTTCGCTTTCAAGGCTCTGGATTCTTGAGGAACTATATAGAGGCTCTCCCTCTGAGCTGTCCTCACCACTGTAAAAATAGATCAGCAGCAAAGTCACAGACTTCAGAGCCATCCATACTGTCCTTGTTCAAATCCCCTTTCTGCCACTTAATACCTTGTGACCTCCATGAAGGCCACAAACTCCCTAAAGCTTGTTATTCATGTGTTTCACAGGTAATGAAACCTATCCATTGTTCATCTTCTCTTGTTTCAGCAGGAAGTATAATAAGCCCTACAAGTGTGCAAATTACAAAAAGTATGTTGCTCCTTTTAAATAAAAAGCATGGGCTTACTGAATTTATATATTAATTCAACTAATCTTCACAATAACCCTATAAAGCAGGTACTATTATTATTGCCACTTTATAGATGATGAGTAAATCAAGGTACCAAGAGATTAAGCAATTTGCTCAGATCATGCTGTGAACACATGGCCGCACTTGGATTATGGACTCAGGCAGTCTGCCTGAAGATGTCCACCTCTTAGCCACTGCTCTATGCTGCTTCACACAGGTGGAGTGAGGCCCAGAAGCAGCCCCTTCTTGGCCTCCAAAACATGTCATATGTGAAGGCATGTTGTGCCAGGTCCTATGAATGTAGTCTGGACAAATGTTCATAGTCTCTGGGAAGAAAGAGGAATCAGAAAAATTATTGCCGTTAGTTGCTTTGAGATCTAAAACTCTCAAAGATGGGAAAGGTAGGCCAACAACCACCTTTATACCTCCTGGGAAGGGTTCCATGTGCAAAGGGCACTCACCCTGAGAGGTACAAGATTGTACTGAAAGATCCTATTACCTGCCTTGAGAGAGGGCCTTTTATTAACCAAGAGTGGGTTAAATGAATGTGGTTTTTTTTTAACCTTTGTTTCAAACTTTATTCCCAGGCTTCTTCAGCTTAATTAGCTGCAAAGAATGATATGTGTATAAGCAAAAACTGAAAAGAACTACAGTCAGTGTCCAAAGGGCTTGGGCTTAAAAATATTAGAGATCTAGATTTTATCAGATCCATAAACAAAATTTGAAAAGGCAGTCATAATATACTCGTAAAACAGCAGCTCCCAGTAACTTCTTAAAGTTTATCTTCTTCAGAAGTGGACTCTATTCAGTTTGCAGCATTCTTAGAAACCTCATTAAAATTCTCCACAAGATCTGGAATTTCATCCTCCCCTTCCTCTCCAGAAGCCAGTGGTGTTTTTCCATCCCAAATTGTTTGGGCAGAGCTTCAGCCACTCTCCTTAAACCAGTCAGATTGTCTGCACCATGTTGATTAAGTTGGATAGCATTTCTGTCAGCTGCTTTGTCTCAACATGGCCTGTAATGGTAAAAGTGTTTGCTGCCAGAGATGCCTGGACTTCAGAGTCGTTAAAGTGGAATACTGTCCCTTGGTTTGTGAAAGTATGTATTTACTCTTCAATACCAGAGATACTGTTTATGCCTAACTTCTTTAAGGAGAATTGAAGTTTTTTTTATCTTCTGCTGTAGCTGTTCTGTGAACTACCTGCTTTCTATGAGCACTTCCTTTCCCACCAATAAACCTGCAATTTGGTGAGTTTCTCTTGGTTCATGATAGTTTCTCTCATCTTGGTGGAGAGGAAGCTGGGACACATGAGGAACTAGGGCTGGTGTACAGGGGGTCTTGTGCAGATGAGCTTGTGATCAAATGAAATGTTTCTTTATAGGGGATATTAGAAGACAGAAGTAGCAGGGCCCCCCTACTGTGGGCTTAATACATAAATTGTGGTTCTGCAGTTAAAGGTCAGGGGGTGTTTGGAGTGGAAGACTATACCAGAAAGGAAGAATCAGAATCCAAGCATTAAGTAAGAACCCAAGCAGCAACCCAAGAAGAATGACTCTGAGGACAGGAGCATCACCACCCATGCACTGAACCATGCACAGTCCCTGTCAGTGACTGTCACACCCATGGCTCCCTGCAAACTGATGACATGCATTCTGAAATGCAGTACTGATGCCTTAGCTGTAGAAGGCTGAGCCAGGGCCAAACACTGAACTCCACAGAGCTTTCTAGGCTGGTCAACAGTTCTCTAGGGTCCAGTGAGAAAGCTCTCTGGAGAAGAGAGCACCATACAGAAGTGATTGACAGTCCTCTTAGAGAGTTTGTATGCAACACATGCAGAGGGCCTCAGTGCTACAGGAGGCAAAGCAAAATGAAGAGGTACACAAGAGACCACAGTCCAAAGAAACCATAACACATAGAAGCCTATAGGATGGATAAAAGCTTTGCTGCAGGGACCAGCTCTGTATGGTAGTTGTTTGATTATATATAGCATTTTGTAGTTAGTGACCATGTCTAACCATTAATAAGGGATTAAAACAGGACAGCTGCTCGACATGCCATGTGGACAGTCAATCTGACCTGGTTTGGAGTCTACGTATCTCTTCAATCTGAGCAAGACTTTACACAGGTACTTACCTGATGCACTTGCATTGCCCTCACTTGTAAAATGATCACCTCACAGAGTTGTTGTGACTGTTAAATAAGCCAATGTGTGCTAGACCTTAGCACATTGTCTAGGACATAGTAAGTACTCCATTTTTATGTTATCTTATCATTTAATAGTAAATACAGCTTGTCAATGACAGCCTGGAAGGCTGCTCAGGATGTCATTGTGACATTGGCTTTACGTTCAAAGCACAGAGGCTGGATAAATAACTCTCTATTTTGAATCTAAAATGATACCAATATGATTCTCTTTCTGGTGAGTATATTTTTAAAAAATTTTATTTTGACATATGACACATATAGAAGAATGCAAAACACTCAAATATATAGTATAATATATGATTATGTAGGAAATATGATCATAACCAATATCCAAGATATAAAATGGAATACTGGTCACTCCTCTTAAGTATCCCCTGTGCCCTTTCCTAATTGAAACCCTCTTTTCCCCTCTAGGGGCAGCCATGACCCTGATTCTAATGGTGGTCCCATTCTAATTCTCCTAGCTTTTTGCTAAAGTTTTATCAACTGAGATGCATGGTTTCTTCTATTTTTCAATCTTATATCAGTTAGAAATATACTGCATGCATGCTCATGTGCCTTCCTTGTTTTGATCAATATTGTATTTGTTAGATTCTTTGAAGAACAAAACAAAACTCTATCTCCAACTTTTTCATTGTAATAATTTTAATGTGCTAATGAATGTACCACAATTTATTCATCCACATAAAATTTATGGCCATTTTACTGTTGATGGATGTTTGGTTGCTTTATCATTTAAGATTACTATTATCAAAATTCTGCTTTGATAGAACACACAAAAATGCTTGTATTGTCTCTTGGGATATACCCAGGAGTGAGACTGCTGTAAGATGAGGTATGAGTATTTCAAATTTTATTACAAAATGAAAAATGTTTTCCAAGGTAATTGTACCAATTTCTACTCCCATCAACAGTGTGAGGGCAACCTGATTACTCTACAATTCTGCCCACACTTGTTATTTTAAAATTGTTAATTTTGTCACTCTGGTGTGTATACTGTATCTTAATATTTTTCTGGCATCTACATCCAGATTATTGATGAACTTGAGTATGGTCGCATATTCTTACCGGTTGTTTGGATTTCCTTTTTGTGAAGTGCTCATTTAAGTTTTCCACACATTTTTAAATTGGGTTTTCTGTCTGTTTTATTCTAACTGACTTGTGAATACTAGTTTTTTATTGCTTATGTGTGTAAATATCATCTCATTCTTTGGCTTGTATTTTTATACTTTTAGTGAGTTTAATTACTTAATTTTAATATTATTACAATCTTTTATTTCTCTGTCATATTTTAAAACCCTACCCAATGCCATAAAAATATTTATAATTGTATAAACAATTTATTTTTTTTCTTTTCACATTTAAGTGCATAACCCACTTAGAGTTGGTTTTTCTGTATGGTGTAAGGCAGGGTCCAGTTTCATTCTTTTCCCACTTAGATGCCTAGTTATTCCAGCATCATTTAATGAGAAGATCACCATTTCCCCAATTGTTCTGCAATATCTCCTTTGTCATAAATTATACCAATATATGTAGGAGTCCATTGTGGAGATCTTTATTCTTTTCCATGAGTCTTTTTATTTGTAGCAATACCACACAGTTGTGATTGATATGTTTTCCCATTAAGTCTTGATATTTGGTAGAAAAAATCCTCCCTGTTATTTTTCTTCAAGGTTGTCTTGAATACTATGGTGATTTTTGTACTTTTTAAATAAACTTTAATATCAGCTGACCAACTTAAAATCAGTTTATTGAGATTTTTATTGGCATTAAACTAGGTATGTAGACTGATTTGAGAAAAATTTAAATCCTTGGTATATTGACTCTTTCAATTCATGTATATGGAGTAACACTCCATTTATTTAGATTTTCCTTACTTTCTCTTAATAAAGTTTCATACTTTCCCTTATAAATTTTTGTATATTTTTGCTAAATTTTTCACTAATCTGAAAATAATTTAGTGAATTATGAAATGTTATATCTCATTTATTGAGCCCCTGATATATTAGCCATTTAAAACATATTATGCTGGGCGGAAAGATGGCAGCTTTTCTCTAGGCAGCATGATTCTCGGCTTCTGTGAAGAGGAGGGAAACTCGCGGATCAGTGGAGGAACAGAGCAAGTGGCCTAGGTTACTGAAATGTTTTTGAAAACAGGACATCAATAATTATAGTGATCATTGAAAAACCAGACGGTAAGGAGACTGCTTCAGGACAAAAGGGACCCAGGGATCATCGTGGGGACCAGGGGGGTTGCAGTCCCCAGGCCAGGTGCTCCCAGGTCTTCCTCAGGGCTCCCAGGAGAGGGGAGTCGCTGCTCCCTCCCCCAAATACGGGAGTTGAGCAACACCAGGGGAGACCTTGTTGCTTAAAGGCACAGAGAGGCCAGTTGGACTGGAAAAAAGTGAGTGCCTTCAGCCGGCACGACTAGGGCAGCCTGGAAGTGTGCCCACACCCCTAGCCTGGTGGGAGTGTGGATTGGTGGAAAGCCCAGACATCACAGCCCCAGTCCAGGAAAGGGCTCAGGCTTTCTTAGGTTTCTGGAGCCTGCGGTGCTGAACTGTGGAAGCGCGCCCCATCACGAATCCTGACTCTCGAATCCTGACTCTCGAGCTGTGAACCCGGAAGGGACTCGGCGCTTAGTCCATTCCTAGAGCCCGAAACTCAAAAATTTGATGGATGGTGTGCCCTTTTATGATCCCCTGAGATGACACAGTGAACCCCAAAACTTCGTGGGTGCTTCCTGAGATCATAGAGCTCGCCGTGGCGTAATTTGGCAGAAGGGCAAGTCTCCTTGCAATTCTGAGAGCTTGCATCCTGAAACCAAGGAGTCACAGGAACCCTGCAGGGACCCCGGAACCCAGGAGAACGCGACACTGAGCTCCAGAGAGCCAGCGTGCTCGGGAGCGCCCAGGGTCCTGTAGGGGAAAGTCAGATTAGCCCTGGGGATAGTACCTGAGAGACTTACTGAGATTTGGCTGGGAAGAGTGATAAGCATTTCAAACGTCCCTCAGCCAGCTGAAGCCAGCAAGATCAGAAAAACTGGTCTGGCCAGTTAGAAACCAACAAGAGGTTGTTTTGTTTTGTTTTGTTTTGTTTTGTTTTGTTTTGTTTTGTTTTTGTGGTTGTTGTTGGTTGGTTGATTTTATCTTGTGTTTTAAGTGACATTTTATTTTTCAATTCTTATTATTTTTATCTCGCAATCCCTTATGTTTCTCTTTCATTCATCCTAGTATTATTTCTTCCACTCCAAATTTATCTCTCCTGCACTACATCTTCTGCTTTTCTTTCCTTTTTTTTTTTTTGATCTTACAAGTTACTGTAAATTTGTATTTTCCTTTTCTCACTTTTCCAACATTTTTTATCTTAATAGTATTTTGGTATTCTTTTTTTTTCTGTATAATCTTCTTTGCTTGGCTGGTTATACTGTCATTTGATATGTTCCCCCTGGTATCTCAGTCACAGTGTGTTGATAAGTTACTATCCTTCATCTGTGTTCCATTAATACACCTCTCAAGGTTCTATACTCCTTATTCTTGTTATCTAGATTTTATCGATTCTATCACAAGACTGTCACTTTACTATTACAGTTAATAAGACCTAGTTCATGCAACTGTAAATGCTACTTAACACCCCTACCTGATCTCAGCCCACTTTGCAATTTTCTGAACTATACTATTGTGGGGGTTGTCTCTACTCTTTTACACACTACTCCTATTTACTAATCTTTTTTCCAACCCTACCTTAGAATCTGACCTCCCACAGCTTCACAGCTTGCTAGATCCAACTAATAATCCTTGCATCCCCAATAAGAGTCTTAACTTCTTTCTATCCTTTCTAAAATCTGAATAGTGGGGTGGAGGATCACGGTTAACACTCTAAGGAGTCAAAGGATAACCCATCTTTTCTCTACTGGCTGCTAATGTAAATATCATAGTATACTGTCTTGCTGTCTTAAACCATTTTGTCTTACACCTCCAACTGATCACAAAAAAAGAGTAGGGGGAAGTTGTGAACACCAGGATACACGAAGGAGACTGCACCACTGAATCTCACAAGTATTCTACCACAGAAGTTCACACCATAATTACAGGGAACCAAAACAGATCAATTTAAGAAACAGAGGCTAACAAGAAGAAACCCACGAACAATGACAAAACAAAGAAACAATCCCCAATTGAAGGGAAAGGATGAAACCTCAGGAAAAATGCTAAATGAAATAGAGGCAACTCAACTATCAGATAGTGAGTTCAAAACAATGATTATCAGGAAAATCAATGAACTCACAATCAGCTATCAGAAACTAGAGGGAAGCTACAACAATCTTACTGCAAACTATATAAACATGAAAAAGGAAATAGAAACTCTCAACAACGGCCAAGAGGAAATGAAGAATGCCATTTCTGAACTGAGGAACACAGTAGAAGGAATGAAAAGCAGGATTGATGAAGCAGAAGATTGGATTAGTGAGCTAGAAGACAAAGTGGAAAACAACACCCAGAAAGAGCAAGAAAAGGAAAAGAGGCTCAGAAAGAATGAAGAGGGATTAAGAGAAATGCAAGACAATATGAAACGTAATAATATCCATATAATAGGGATACCAGAAGGAGAAGAAGAAGAGCAAGGGATAGAAAACCTAGTTGAAAAAGTAATGATGGAAAACTTCCCTAATTTGATGAGAGAAAAAGTCACACAAATCCAGGAAACACAGAGAGTCCCAATCAAGAGGAACCCAAAGAGGCCCACCTCAAGACACATCATAATTAAAATGGCAAAATTTCAAGACAAAAAGAGAATCTTAAAAGCAGCAAGAGAGAAAAAGGAAGTAACATACAAGGGAGTCCCAATAAGGCTAACAGCTGACTTCACAATGGAAACACTCCTAGCCAGAAGAGAATGGCAAGAAACACTCCAAGTAATGAGAACCAGAGGTCTGCAACCAAGGCTACTTTATCCAGCAAGGCTCTCAATCAATACAGAAGGCCAAATAAGAAGCTTCTCAGACAAAAGAAGTCTAAAAGAATACACCTCCCCCAAACCAGCTCTGCAAGAGATTCTAAAGGGACTGCTTTAAGAAAGAGAAGGAAAAGAGAGAGGAACACTCATACATAAAAGACAATGAATAAGTACTTATCAACAATAACCTTAAACGTAAATGGATTAAATGCTCCCTTCAAAAGGCACAGAATAGATGAATTGATAAGAAAAACTGACCCATATATATGCTGCCTATGAGAGACCCACCTCAGGGTAAAAGACCTGCACAGGCTGAAAGTGAAGGGCTGGAAACAAATCTTCCAAGAAAATGGACAGGAAAAAAAAGCCGGGGTAGCAATATTCATATCAGACAAAATAGACTTCCAAAAGAGGTCCATAAAGAGAGACCCAGAAGGTCACTTCATAATACTCAAGGGAAGAATCCACCAAGAAGACATATATATTATAAATATATATGCACCCAACATAGGAGCACCCAAATACATAAAGAAAATCTTTGAGGACTTCAAGATAGATATGGACAGCAACACAATTATTGTGGGGGATTTTAACACCCCACTATCAAAAATGGACAGACCTTCTAAACAAAATATCAACAAAGATATTGTGGCATTGAACAACACCCTTGATGAAATGGACTTTACTGATATATACAGAGCCCTCCATCCAAAAGAAGCTAAATACACATTCTTTTCAAATGTACACGGAACATTTTCAAAGATTGACCACATGATAGGACACAAAACAAGCCTCAACAATTTCAAGAAAATTGAAATCATACCAAGCATTTTCTCAGACCACAAGGGACTGAAGCTAGAAACCAACCCCAAGGAAAAAAACCCCAAAACACTCAAAATCATGGAGATTAAATAGCATGCTATTAAACAATGGATGTGTGAAGAATGATATTAGGGAATAAATCAAATGGTTTCTGGAAACAAATGAAAACGAGCTCACAACAACCCAAAACTTATGGGACACAGGCAAGGTAGTCCTGAGAGGGAAGTACATAGAGATACAGGCCCACCTAAAAAAAGTTAGAAAGATTTCAAACAAACAACCTAACCCTACGTCTACAAGAACTTGAGGAACAACAACAAAGACAGTCCAGAGCAAGCAGAAGGAAGGAAGTAACCAAGATCAGAGCAGAATTAAATGACATAGAGACTAAAAGCACAATTCTAAGGGTCAATGAATCCAAGAGCTGGTTCTTTGAAAATATAAACAAAATTGACAAGCCTTTAAGCAGACTCATCAAGAAAAAAAGAGAGAAGACCCAAATAAACACAATCAGAAATGAAAGAAGAGAGATTACAAGAGATACCACAGAAATACAAGGGTTGTGAGAAATTACTACGAAGAACTGTATGCCAAGAAATTTGAAAACTTAGGTGAAATGGACAACTTTCTAGAAAAATATAATCTTCCAAAACCCAATGAAAAAGAAGCAGAAAGCCTGAACAGACCAATAACAACAAAAGAAATTGAAGCAGTAATCAAAAAACTCCCAGCACACAAAAGCCTGGGACCAGATACTTTCACAGGAGAATTCTACAAAGCATTTAAGGCAGAGCTAACACCTATCCTTCATAGACTATTCCAAAAAATCCAAAAAGATGGAAGACTCCCAAACTCTTTTTATGAGGCCAACATCATTCTAATTCCAAAACCAGATAAAGACACAGCAAAGAAAGAAAACTTCAGGCCAGTATCACTGATGAGCATTGATGCTAAAATTCTCAAGAAAATACTGGCAAACTTAATCCAACAGTACATTAAAAAGATCATACACCATGACCAAGTGGGATTCATCCCAGGGATGCAAGGATGGTACAATACTCGCAAATCAGTAAATGTAATACATCACATAAACAAAAGCAAAGACAAAAACCACATGATCATATCAATTGATGCAGAAAAAGCATTTGATAAGGTACAGCACCCATTTATGATAAAAACACTCATCAAAGTGGGAATAGAGGGAGCATTCCTCAACATAATAAAGGCCATATATGAGACACCTTCAGCCAACATCATACTCAATGGCCAAAAATTAAAATCTTTTCCACTAAGATCAGGAACAAGACAGGGCTGTACACTTTCACCACTTCTATTCAATATAGTACTGAAGTTTTAGCCACAGTGATCAGACAGGAAAAAGAAATAAAAGGTATCCAAATTGGAAAGGAAGAAACAAAACTGTCACTGTTTGCAGATGACATGATAGTGTACATAGAAAATCCTATAGACTTCACCAAAAAACTGCTTGACTTAATAAATGAATTTGGCAAAACTGCGGGATACAAAGTCAATATCCAAAAATCAAAGGCATTTCTATAAACCAATAATGAAACAGCAGAAGCAGAAATCAAGGAAAAAATCCTATTTGAAATAGCAAAAAGAAAAATAAAATATCTAGGAATAAACCTAACCAAAGAGGTAACAGACCTGTATTCAGAAAACTACATAACACTGAGAAAAGAAATCAAGGAAGACACAAACAAATGGAAACATATACCATGTACATGGATTGGAAGAATTAATATCATCAAAATGTCCATACTACCAAAAGCAATTTACACATTCAATGCAATACCTATTAAAGTACCAATGGCATATTTCACAGACATAGAACAAACACTTCAGAAATTTATATGGAATCATAAACAACCCTAAATAGCCACTCCAATTTTGAGAAAGAAGAGTAAAGTAGGAGGGGTCACAATACCCGACACTAAACTATACTACAAGGCCACTGTAATCAAAACAGCCTGGTGCTGGCATAAAAACAGGCACATAGACCAATGGAACAGAACAGAGAGCCCAGAAATAAACCCAAGTCTCTATGGTCAATTAATCTTTGACAAAGGAGGCAGCAACATAAAATGGAATAAAAATAGCCTCTTCAACAAATGGTGTTGGGAGAACTGGACAGCCACGTGCAAAAAAATGAAACTTGAGCACCAACTTACACCATATACAAAAATAAATTCAAGGTGGATAAAAGACTTAAATATAAAACGTGACACCATTAAAGTCCTAGAGGAGAACGTAGGTAGGAAAATCTCAGATATTTCACGAAGAAACTTTTTTACTGACGTGTCCCCTAGATCAAGGGACATAAAGGAAAGAATAAACAAATGGGACCTCATCAAATTTAAAAGCTTCTGCACAGCCAAAGAAAACAGTATGAAAATTAAAAGAGAACCAACTGTATGGGAAAATATATTTGCCAATGATACCTCAGACAAGGGTTTAATCTCCAAAATATATAAAGAACTTACACGACTGCACTCTCAGAAGACAAGGAATCCAATTAAAAAGTGGGCAAAGGACTTGAACAGACACTTCTCCAAGGAGGACATACAGAAAATCCAAAGACACATGAAACGATGTTCAATATCGCTAGCTATCAGAGAGATGCAAATTAAAACCACAATGAGATACCACTTCACACCAGTCAGAATGGCCATCATAAACAAAACAACAAACAACAAGTGTTGGAGAGGTTGTGGAGAAAAGGGATCCCTAGTGCACTGCTGGTGAGACTGCAAACTGGTACAACCACTATGGAAAGCAGTATGGAACTTCCTCAGAAAACTAAAAATGGATCTGCCTTTTGACCCAGCAATTCCACTGCTGGGACTCTATCATAAGAATACTAAAACAGCAATCCAAAAGAACTTGTGCATCCCAATGTTCATAGCAGCACAATTTATAATAGCTAGATGCTGGAAGCAACCAAGATGCCCATCAGTAAATGAATGGATTGAAAAACTATGGTACATTTACACAATGGAATTCTATGCAGCAGAAAGAAAGAAGGAGCTCCTACCCTTTGCAACAGCTTGGATGGAGCTGGAAAGCATTATGCTAAGTGAAATAAGCCAGGCAATGAAAGACAAATACCATATGATCTCACATTTAACAGGAACCTAAACAACAAAACAAAGAAACATGCAAAATATAACCAAAGACACTGAAAGAGAGGACAGGCTGAGAGTGACCACAGGGGAGAGAAGAGGGAATTTCAGGGGACAATGGGAAGGGTTCACAGGAACAAATTTAAAGGACACATGGACAAAAACTAGGGGAAGGGTGGTAATGGGAGGGGAGTGGGGAGGTTTGGGAGGGTGGGCTGGATTGGGAGTAGAAGGGAGAAAACTGTACTTGAACAATGATTAAAATAAAATAAAACAAAAACATATTATGCTTTAATCCTCAAAACGACATTATTAGATAGTACTACTACTATACCCATTTTATTTATGAACATACTGATGCTCAAAAGGGTTAAGTACTTCACCAAGATCTCACAGTTAATAAGTACCCAAGCCAAAATTTGAACCCAGATCTATCTGATTCCCAAATTGTGCTCTCAATTGTTACCATCTATTTGGATTTTAATCTTGCCATATTTCCTTAATGCTTCTCAAGGCAATATTAAGGCTAATTTTGGTAGAACCCATCTATATCAAGGACACAGGACATATGACATCATGCCTCTCATATAGAGGATTTTATGAACAAAAAGTCTTTGATATAGTTCCTAACCATTCATCTGCATTTTTTCAGACAGTTAAGATTGAAATTGGCTAAGAATTCTAAGGTGAAAGTACAGATTATTCTGAGATTCTCAATGTCTGACATTAGACTTCAAAATGATGCTGTTTAATAGTGTTGATTAGCCTGCCTCTTGAATTCCTCAGAAAATGCATGTTGCATTGTAGTTGATTTCGAATAGAGATATCTGTGCAAGGTGCACAGCTGTTAAATGCAGCTTTGGAATAATTGGCCTTCCTCTTTGTACAGTCCATAATAGCTGCAGTAGCTCAGACTGCTAAAATAGAGCCAATTAGGTAGAAAAATATTAAGGAAACAGCAAGCATTTTCTCAGCCACAATACCTTATCTAGAAGTAAGCAAGGATTTTTTTTTAGTTTATGAGTATACATAAATTAAAGGTCCAATAAAATACAGACATCCAGAAATAAAAATATAGGAGAAAACCCTCCCTTATAGAAACTATAACTAGAAACTATAAAAATTAAAGCCCAGTGAGATATTGCAAGACCATACAAAGTAGGGGATTTGTTTTTATTAACTCAATAACTTTGACATAATATTTAACCCAGTATAAAGTTGTATCAGAAAAAAATTGTAGTACACACATACACATGTCTAATATAAATACATACAATTTTAAATAAATTAATTAATACATTTGATGTTTATTTTACCTCATGGTAGATATATATATGTTACCTGAGATAAATACTAATAAACAGTGTAGTAAATTTGACATTAACTTGTTTTATAAATTATTTAATTGTTTCAAAGTAAAGCAATCTCCCTCACCCTACACCCCCCCCCCCCCTTCATTTTGGTCAATTTTAGTGTCTTCTTTTGTGAGCCATACCTCATCTCTCTCATCAATTGTTATAGTTCTATTTTGGGAAACTTCTTAGATCCTTTTGACTGTCCTTTCCATATTTTCCCAATGGTAAGCTAGCCCCATCTTATGAAATTTTTAACAATTTTTTAAAGAAATTGTTTAGAAGCTGTGAAGATCTTTTCTCATAGAAATTATGTTTCATGGTTGTTAGGTCCTTAGGCCTGTTCATGAAAACAAACAAAATATGTGTATTTCTCACAAACTATTGCTTGAGTTTAGCTCTAATAATACTTCATTTCTTCATTTCCTACAATTATATAATGGGAAATAAATTTCATTTCAAGCTGAGATGTCAGAAATATATTTTATGCCCAAGTTACTGTGGGACTTGCACCTCATCTTCATCTGCCACTCCTGCCCTCTGAGGAGAACTTCTCCTACCCTGGACATGTGCTGTGGCTTCTGTGAGCCTGTGTAGGGGCTCCAGCAGGCAGGGCTAATGGTGGAACTGCAGGGAAATGAGGAAAATTAGTAGCGAATGGGCAGAAGTTTGGGGGATGAGGTTTAGAGGTTTAGGGTCATGCTTTTGGTTCAAGGATGTCTTTCAATATCATGACTAAGCCCAAGTTTTGCTGCCTCTGTCAATGTCTTGTTTCTGATACTGTGCACAAGTGTTAGTCCATCATCCTCTTTCCTCCTTGCCACTACCTGTTGCTCTACCTAGGATAGCACCCACCCCACCCCCAACCAAACATGACTAATCTGCTTGCTTCTCCCTTTTAGCCCTCAAGCAAGGACACAGGCCCCTGGAGGGGTCCTGAGAGTTTTAAGCACAGGTGATGACTGGGAAACCCATGGGTGGTAGCTGATTCCCTTTCTATTTGCCCTCTATTTCCCCTCCAGAATATGTAAAGGAAGACTAGGTTGGCATACACATGTTAATGATGAGCCTCACACATAAAGGGCTAAAGTAAGGCTCTCACATCTCTCAGGGTCTGAAACAAAAGCTTCCTGGGGCTTTTTATCGCTGAAGGAGCTAATAACTTCCTGCTCACAGGAATGTATGGAGAATGAATTAAGCTCATGTAGCTACAAGTGCTCAGCACAAAGGTTGGCACAGCATAGGTCTTTAATAAATAATTGTTTCTCTTCCCCTGGTGGGCCTTTCAAAGTTTGGTCAGAAGGAAGCAGCTACTTTCACAAAGCCAACAACCACTTGGCAGGTTTAATTTGAAAATTAACAGACCATTATGTATTCTGCAAATCCTGTGAACAGAGTTTATCAAATAGCAGGTCCATTGAATTAATTACACTTGACATCTTGAACAAGTAAGCACAGATGGCAATTTGTAGTCAATAGTAATCTCAGATCAGACAATTTTAGCATCAAAATTTGACTTATTATGAATTAATTGTGTCAGTTTGGGTTTTTTTCTGCTGTAAAAATATTTGCTCATGAGTTGTTTGAACTCAAATAAACCCTACAACTAAAGGGTAATTTTTTGCAGGTAATAATACAACAAAAGTAAGCTAATTTTTGCCATTATAGATACTGTTTTCAGGATGAAGTTCATAATGTGAGAAAAATTATAACATATATGATATTGTCAAGTCATATTTTTCATGCCATTACTCTTTGTTTTATGTTAGAAGAGAAACAAAGTGAAACTAACATTTCAGAGGGAATTCTCATGGGAGTTAGAAATTCTGGTTTATATCATTTCTGAAAACAGCAAGTTTTATTCACTGGAAAATGGAAAACCACTTTGAAGGGATATGATTTTTTTAAAAAGGAGTGGGAATGGGATGAGAGGGAACAACTGGGACAATGCTGAAGGACCAGCCCAGTGTCAGGGCTTTCCATGCCATTGGCCTTTGTTGAGACTGCATCTCAGCCCAGTCCTGCTGCTGTCCTGTCCCTTTGACAGGCGTTGATGACAAGTGCACTATATGAGCATTTTCAAAACTATCCTTCATCTCAAAGTCTCTTCCAAGGAAACCCAACTTGCAACAAGTTTCTTTGCTGTACTATTCACTCTCACTCTCTGTCCATGTGTGTTTGTATATGTGCATATGAATTACAAGTTCCAGTAAGCAGATTTCTAGTCTCTCCCTTAGGCTGGGTGCTCTTGAAGTAACTGATAACTTGACCATGTAAAAGTGACAGCAGAACAACCCTAGACTTGGGTCACACTTGACAGTCCTCACTGATAGAGGTATTTAATGCCCATCAGACATGATACAGACATGATAACATAGTCTTTACTGACTCTTGGCTGGAGTCAGTAATGACTCCATGCTAAATGTTACAAAAGTACTTCAAATATTTTCACTGGGGAGAAAGCTGATCAATAATACTAGGAATAGTAGGAATGGACTTATGAAGACCTTTTTTAATTATTTGGTGTGTGTGCATGTGATTTGTTTTGTTTTAGGTGGCAGAGTACTGCATGCATAGACTTTATAAGTATACCTGTGAAACAAGGCTGACCAAATTTCAGGCTTACATATTTTCGTGGGCTCAGTGATGAAACAGAGTGCTGCTATTTTAAGAAATGATTAAAGCAGCTTTTTTTAGACCAAAAATTTAATCGAGATTTTTCTTTTTTGTCAGTTGTTCTCTGACAAGCGAATTCATTTCGATGTATGTTAGATTGAATGGGATTTTAAGAGGCCCATGAATGTCCTTCCAGATAACACCTTAACAAGGAGACAGTATATTCATCCAGATTAGAAAGCCCCCTTCAGACGTAGCACGTCATAAGCCTGCTGGTGTGACCAAAGGCCAGGCAAGGTCCTGTGAGCAAGAGGCCATGCACCAGAACTCAAACACGTGAAACCCTGATCCGTTTCCCTCCTCTAAGGACAGCCGGAAGACATGCAATCTTTTAAAATTCAAGTTGTTGATCTAGGGACAGCAAAGCCATCCTACAGCTTGTCACCTTTTCTATTCAGGAGCTTGTTATATAAGCAAAAGTGCAAATGGAAACTGATGCTGGTTCCTTTATTGGAGAAGTCTTGGCCAGCATTAAAGGATCATGGTCTAACTGAAATAGTTCCTATTAATGATTTAGCAATAGGGTGTGGGAAAGCATATAGGACATGAAATGCAATGTTCATGTTCAAATATGATGCCACAGGTTGTGACATAGGCAAATTTCTTTCTTGTTCAACAGATCTGAAGAAATTAGCACATAGAAACCTTAAAACCTTAAGACTGACTATAGGATGCTCAAAAGCAATGCTTTCCCTTTTTTAAAGAAAAAGCATATATGTGACTTTCTTTTGGGAAAAATCTCGATGCACTGAATGTCTTATAAAATAAATAAGGGAGGGTGATTATCCCATTTCCACAGGTCTCTTCCTCTCTCTTGCATTTGACTGGGAAGCTCAGTGGCCACAGGATCCCCTCTCCAACTGCAGACAGTGCCTTGGGATGGGAAGGGGGAAGCAGAGAGCTAGTCAAATTACATGCCAAGCTATTGGAAGGTGGCCTTGGGCTGACCATGTGCATATTTATACAAATCTGCCCTTGCTGAGGAACCCAAAAATTTCTTTCAGAGGCTTCCATCTGCAATAGGATGAGCATTCTTAAAATTTCTCTGGTAGAAACTTCACATTTTTAAAAATATTTTATTTATTTATTTTTAGAAAGAGGGGAAGGGAGAGAGAAGGAAATGGATAGAAACATTGATGTGAGAGAGAAACATCAATCAGTTGCCTCTTCTATGTGCCCTGTCAGGGGACTGAACTTGCAACCTAGGCATGTGCCCTGACTGGAATCAAACTGGTGACTTTTTGATTTGCAAGATGATGCCCAAACAACTGAGCCACACTGGTCAGGGCAGAGACTGCGCATTTGAAAATCTTAAGCTTGTCTCTTTCTTTCATTTTCAGTTTCCAGCAATTCCCAAGGATGGTCTGTGGGATAATAAAAAGAATTACCCAATAAAGTTTTCCATACTCAAGTACATTTGAGGGGTAATGGGCACAGATTTTCTACAACATGTTAATGTACATTGTGCCCCTCCAAGTAAGAGCTGAAGTATAAGTTCTGTCTGGAAAAAGTCCAGCCACTGTTAATATATTGAGGGCAGTTTGTGTGACATCAGTGTAACCTGGCAGCCAAGAAGAGAGGACTGGAATATGCATGTGTGAACAATGATGACTTCCCTGTACTAGTTAGTGGGACCAGTGGATGCCATTGAGTGAGCATGTATACTGTGTGGCCATAGGATTCAAAAGGACTGAGTGAGTAGAGCAGTGACTCTACATCAAATTTTCATTAAGCTTGAACATTTGTCCATGGAAAGTATTCAGATGACTCAGAAGGTTGCAGCTATGGGCAACTGGTGATTGGCAGCTTCATCATGACAATGTGCCCATTCATGTATCACATCTCATGCAGAGTTTTTTGGCAAAACATCAAATCATCCAGGTGACTCAGTCCCCCTACAGTCCAGATGTGGTACCATATGAATTCTGGCTTTTTCCAAAACTAAAATCACCTTTGAAAGGGAAAAGAGTTCAGACTATTGATGAGATTCAGGAAAATGCAATGTGGAAGCTGATGGCAACTGGGAGAACTGTGTGAGGTTCCAAGGTGCCTACTTCAAAGGGGACTTAGGCGTTATTGTCCTGTGTACAATGTTTCTTGTACCTTGAATAAATGTCTCTATTTCTCATAGTTATGGCTGGATACTTTCTGGACAGGCCTCGTCATTTGTACTGTCTTCCAAATTTATTTGACCATTTAACTCCCCCCACCCCCAGGGAGCAACTTGTGAAATTAGTGTCCCAATGAACATATCTTGGGAAATATTATCACATTTGGGAAATATTATAGTTGTTTCCAAAATTGCTCACTTTGTATCCATACTTTTAAATTTCTGGTTCATGTACCTCAGGTATATATTCCTTTATTTGATAGTGTGTTGGTAAATATTAAAGAAATTCAATTAACATGCTGTGCATTCTGACTCTTAACTAACCCAGCATTTAGAAACAGTACAGTTTTCATGTACTCAAAGGCAATAGCCTTTAAAGTTTCTGGAAATTTCAATACAAGGTCGCAAGTAGATAATAGGCAATATTGGCATAGTTTTCACTGTTTGAGTCAAAGACACCCATTTAAACAACAAATCAGTCAATTCCTACTATTGTTCCATCACTCTGATGGAAAGAAATGCCTAGTCTCTTGTTTTTGGAAGCAAAGCACACTCTATTTGATGAAACATCTTCTGATCCACAGCCCCTGATAATGCCTATCAGCCACCAGCAGCCAACTTTGATAACCTACTGAAAGGAGAGTTAAGCAGCTTTAACTTGAAAAGGATCAGAAGCAATTACAAAATCAAATGAGGTGCTATTGACATGGCAGTAAGATGTACATGAACAAGTGAACATGCATTAATAACCTGCAAAGCCAGCATGACTCTTCCTCAACACACACAATAAAAACTTACACAAATATAAGTTCAAACAAAAAAACAGCTAGCGTACAGAAATTACATAGCTAATCTCTGCACCATAGTTTCATAATCCTTAAAATGAAGGGGATAGCTCAGACATTGAGCAGGTTTGTTATAAAAATCAAGGATAATATATGTAGAGTATCAAGCATAGTGCTTGGCACATAGTAGGCACTCAATAAATAGAACTTTTTATTACTGAAACATAAAACATAAGTAACAAAAATGCCATCAAACATTATCAGCAATCTCAAGACTTCTTTCAAGATATTATTAAATAGTAAACACTAGGAACTAGTCAATGAAAACACAGACAGCTTTAAAGGTTAAGGAACAAAGGTAGTAAATTACAGAGGGAATTTTAACCCAAGAATCTGTGGGATTATTTTTTCCAAGGAGAAGTTAAAATTTTTGCTATCAATTGCGTTGTCCTCATAAATGCTGATGGTTATTGTTAAAGTTTCCCAACAGAGTGATGATAGGGTCTAGAGATACCCAGCAAATAGTAAATTAAAGCTAATTTGTGAATATTTGCCCCTGAATTGCAATTTGTCTGTAAAGGAATCAGCATGAAAAATCTCAGCCCAAAGCAGCAGGTAAAGCATCTGGATTTCAGACATCCCAAGAGTGATGGCATAGAAATAAATTCTCAGGAACACTTACTGGTTACCTCATCTTCTACTTTCTATACACTCCTGTCCTTACTCGACCATCTTTACAAATAAGGCATCAGACTTTGCTGCACACAGAGTACATTTAACTAAGGAGAAAACCCTGCTTAATTCCCACTGCCATGGAGCTGCTTATGTGTTTTTCACCTTTAAGGAATATGGAAAACTGAGTTGGGGAAAAATAGATTATTTTCTTTATAGTAAATTTTAATTTCTATCCTCAGTGTTTCTTTTTCTATACAAAAGCATAAGGGTTTGGTTGGATTTGGTGAGGATACTTTCCTGCAGTGGAACATTGTATCCTAATCCTTGGCTGTTCATCTATTTCACAACCTGTTTGTTGGAAAACACATTCCTGTGACTGTAAAATATTCTGTCCCCTTGGGACACCAGTTGTCTCCAAAGCAGAAGACTTGACCTTTATGTCAGCAGGAAACTGGAAGGAATGTCATTGTCTGTTAAATAATGAGACATCTTGTTCTGCACTGGCCTCTGCTTCTGCCCATCTCACACCCCTAGAAATCACTCAATCTTGAAGATGTTGCCGTACCCCTTTTTGTTTCCTCGCTAAAAGCCAGTGGTGAATAATAGTGTTAGAATGTTGTCAAATTCCTTTTAGAAATAATATATTTATTTTTGACAATTGAAGGGGTCTTGGTCCTAACCCAAAAATTCCATTTGATGAAGAACACCTCCCTGCAAAGCTAGCATATCTCCACAATAAGACCATGCCTTACTTAGCCAGGAATGAGCCTGATAATAGAATATAACTGAAGTTGACACATTCTCATTAGAGTGGCTGAAACAAAAGCACATATGGATCTTTCTGAATCATTGAACACACACTACTTGATAAATTATATTCTCATTCTCAGAGGTTCCATCTCAGAATGTCTTAGTAGGTAATAATTCTCCTTAGCTCCCTGTTGTTACTTTTCACCACCCATAAGTGAATTCAATGGGTCAGAGGGAAGGGACTGGGAAAAGGTAGCTGTTAGCTACTGATAAGTTTGTCTTTGACAAGGTTTAGGTAAGTGAACCCAACATCATACTTCAAGACATCAGTGCCTTTTCCATAGCTATTACTGTCCATGAAACAGTAGGAATTCAACCAGTATTGAAAGAGCTGAAAGAGTGACATTAATCTCTTTCTTGAAATTATATTTCTTTGAATCTGTTCTCTGTGAGCTGCTGGTGATTACACCACTCTCTGCTGGGGATTGACTTGGGCAAGAAAAATGTCCTGAGAGAATCATATGAGAGGGAGCAGGTCAGGCGTTATAAGGGCCACCTGCACAAATGAAAATCTGTGCTATGTGATAGCATCCCAGGTTAACATCTAGATCTCCAGCTCCAAAGCTCAGAAAGAACTTGTGTCAGTGAGGATTGTTTTCTTAGCAACAAAAATCCACTCTGAATGACTGAAGCAAAAACAGAACATGCTGGAAGCACACAAAATAGCTCCCTAAATTGGCCACCAAGGCCAGGGAACCAGGACTGGAAACTTGTGTAGGTTCCTCAGCTGCTGCTATGCACCCTTCCCCAGCTCTGGACACTGAGCCTGGCCATTGTGGACAGCACTGCCCTTGCTAACTGGAGCTGCCCTGCTTTTGCATGTCACTGGCTCCTAGTCAAAGTTCCAATGAGAAAATGTAATCAGTCAGGCTGTCACTTTGTTTGGGTAGGGGGTGGGAGCAAGTACTTGACTTTTTCAGTTTCTTTTGTGGGAAGCAAGTGAGTTCAGATACTCAGCACTACAATCTCTGGATGAGTGAATGGATGAATGAATGAATGAATGAATGAATGAGAGAAATAAGAAATGGTGGCATCTGCACAAATGCTTGTTTATTTGATCACCTCTCAACAATTCTGGTAAAATGAAGCATGAACCAATTTCCATATGAAAGTGGTCACTGCCCTATCACCTTCAATTTTCCCAAATTATATCTTGCCCATATGAAGCAAATGCAATTTAGAAAACCCACTGGTAATTCTGACATAGGAGCTAATCCTAGTCTTCCAACTCCACAGGGAATAACCACCCTAATACAGTTAGTTCTAGTCTCCTCTGCCATACTGAAGTTTTACATTGCCTTTTCTTAAAAAAAATGGATGTTAGTTTTAAATAAAAATATCTGACCTGTTTAAAAAGAAGAAAGAGAGAAAAAGGTAAAAGCTATTTGTGATTTTTTTGAAGAGAAATAATAAAAGTTCAAATCCCTAATTTTTCTTCCACATGAAAAAAAGTACCTCTAAGAATTTCAAATTCTCATTTATCAGAACAACTTCTAATTTTGTTTTTCATTATATTGACAGGCTTTAATGGGAGCCCTACATGAAAAGACAACAAAAATAAAACTAAAAACAATTTTTAGAATCATGACAGAAATTTTACTGTTTTTTAAATAGTAGATTGAATACTATCCTGGTAGAATCTGCAGAAAAGGAAATAGTCTTAGAAAAACAAAACAAAATACCTCTTTGTTTTTAGCTCTTGGTCCAAAACACCTCTTGGTCTCTTTTTATGTATATGCTTTGCCAAACCCCTAAGGAATGAAATCCCTTTGGGTCTTGCTTCCAGATGGCAGATTGACTAAGTGACCCCTGAAATTCCTTTTAGTGAGCCTCAGACAAGAGTTGTTAACTAATGCAACACATAGTCAGGCTACCCTGAGAAGCAAACAGACAATTGGACAAATTCCAGAGGATTCATCCTCAACACTTTCCCTGCAATGGCTGCAAAGAGAGAGCTCACTTGAATTATATGCTTTCCTTTACTTGTGCAGACCTTTGTAGAAGAAACTACTTTATAATCCCAGAATAAATACTAAATTTTTGCCCTGTCAGTCATGTTTTGGTTTTTGGAGGTGGAACATATTTCTTTATCACAGGTATAATTAAACGTTGGTTTTAAAAGGGTAGGAGTTATGTAGTCAGGACTGTTTTTGAAGGAGTCACACGAGGAAGTTTTACATGAATTACATACTTTATGATGCTAATGTTGCTTGTTAATGCTAAGAACAGCAATTTGATAAGTCTTGTATGTGTTGGCCTAATGCAGGTGTAATAGTTGGTACTTTCAAACATTGACCTTTATTGGAAACTATTTTCTAAGTGCAATTCTCACCTAATTTCCCTTATTATGGCATTCATGGGTCAAGTTCTCCTGCTCCAAATGTTGTCTTTAATAATACCTGATGATTCTTCAAATTTGAAAATGTATAAAAATAATTTTTGGTTGAGAATAATTAAACCTAATTATTTTATCACATATTGTTGGGGTCCACCCTGCCTGGTCTCAGGAAGCTGTAACCCTCCGTGACTTAGGCTGAGTGAGAGACCTCCAGACCAGGAGCCACTAAGGAGACAAAACTTATTTCCCTGGTATGAACGCTGCCTGTTCTGTGCCTGGCTTCTTATGCTTGATCAGTTAGCCAATGACGGGTAAGATTTCCCACAGAGGGAATCATCTAAGACAGACATGATCACAAGGAGGCCTCAGGGAAGAGATTGGGGGCTGTGGAAATGAAGGGGTAATGAACATCAACCCCTGTCCCCTCGGCTTTGTCAAAGCCTGAGTCCTTGTTCTTAGATGTGAGAAATCCAAGTCTCCTGGCTGCCTTTGTCTCCTCTGCCTGACTCAGGCTTTCAGAAATAGCAGGAGCAGTGCAGTCCAGACCAGAGTTGGCAGACCCCCAGGATAATCAGGCCTGGGACATAGAATATGCAAGATCCTGTGAGATCTGTTTGCTGGAGGATGTTATTAAATTAGAATTTGAAGGCACAAGCAGGAAACAAGACTAGCCTTTTAGGTCCTGAAGTGATAAAACCCCAAACTTCGCCCAGAATCCCAGTGGAGTTCTGTCAGCACCTTTGAAAGTTACCTATTCCTTTTGATCTTTTCTGCCAGACTGTGAATCCACAAACTGAGTCTGGATTCTTAATAAAAAATTTACTGAGATGGGGGCTCGAGGTGCTCTCCCCTAGAGAGAGTGGCCATTTCGTCCCTATTTCCCCACAGGAAATAGGCTGGTTGTCTCTGTGTATGTTTTTCTTGTGTTTTGACGAGCATCCACGGCAGGGATGGATACTGCTGGCCAGTATCCACCACAACATATATTTGTCACAAATTACAAATAACATAAGTAAAAGTCTTGCTTAGGTGTGAGATTACTGACTTATGTTAGTGAAGACCTTGGCGAAGAGAAGTGTAGATAGAATCATATCCTCACTGCTTCATCTGGTTTTCTATTTCTTCTTCCCCATCTTCAACTCATATTCTTTAACCACATGCCTGACTGGAGGATGTTGGTTTTGTGACTTTCTTGCACTGCCACTGAGATGTCACTGCAAAGAATTCTGTCTCATTATCTGCAATTGTTCAAAGTTTAGCCTGCAGAAGCACAATCATGCCTTGAGAGTTCCTGCTTTTACTAATGACTATTTCACAAATCTTTGCAATGTAGAAGATGCCAAAGTTGTGGTTTTTCTCAGGACTTTGAGCAAGAGAACAACATAGCATCACATTCTGTTTCATAGTTGTTGACAGTTACTACCTCTGTGATTTTACACAAATTATATAATCTCTGAGAGCTTTGGGAATATGGACTCTGTTACTGTGATTGGCACAAAATAAATAATCAAGAAATGGTAGCTATTGCCATTGTTTCTTCAAAATGTCCCCTCATGGATTGGTGGAGAAATTTTAATAAAAAATTTGTGGGTTTAGGTGAAAAATATTGTTCTATTGAATTGCTGCCTAAAAAACATTTCCTATTACCTCAAATTCTCTTGTTCAGTAGTTTTCGTCCTTTACCCTAAATATCTTCTACATCAATTGTAAATACTTTCCCCTGCAAAGAAATCATTTGCTCCCAAGACTGGGACTCAATGGGGTATATAAGAATATGTGCCATTTACTAATTAACACACAAACAATGGGAATTTGAAAATGTAAGTATAATTAATTAGAAATTATTTATTTAATAACATTCATTACCTGGAATGTTCTAGGTGGTTCTGTGTTGCCAGGTCACTGACAAATCACTGCGATTCCTCCAAATAGCTTACTGGAACCTAAAGGGCCTTACTGATGAAGGCCCACCAGACCTATCAAGTAGATGATGCCACATTGAGTTGTAATTTTGCAATTTTTCAGCAGAGAACAAGTTACAATGCATCTGAGACCTTAATAAAGGATCTATGTCTAAAACACTGAGAAATATGTGTTTGGTAAAGAAGGGGGTAAAGAAAAGTATGTGTCAATAAAAAGGAGAATTGGATGAGCTTACTGGGGGAAGTGGAGAGTAAGAAACACTGTTTTAAAAAGTGTCTTTTTTGGAGCATAAATATGGTGCCAAAACTAGGGATCAGGAGTGACATCAGAACAAAGGATGCATTTGAAGTGAGCATTGGTCAAGAAGTCTTGAGTACTTTACTTTTTGACAATAAATCTGTTGTCAGTAAACACATAATTAAAAGGTGTTCATTTGGAGGAAAGGTGATGGCTAACTTTATAATGGAAACATTAAACTGATACCACCTACAGATACTGCACAGTCTTAGAATTGTTAAAATAACGGTTACTACCAGTTATTTTACATGCCTTGAGACAAAAGGCAGTAGGGAGTACTGTGCACCCCCTGTGAACTAATCTTGTCTATCAGGTCAAATCTTGTGAACTAATCAGGTCAAATTCAACCTGAATCTGGTCATTTTTCTAGACCTAAGTTTTAGTTACAGGAAGTGTAGAGGAGAGAAGAACAAATTAGTTGACATGATAAAGAAGCAACTGGACAAGTCCAGGATGTGACATTCTAAAGATAAGTGGCTCAGTTTCTCTAATGACCTAATGGCATTAACAAAAGGGAAGGGAGCAGGTGTGTGTTATAAAATTACAAAGGCCTAATACATAATTAAATGCAGAGTGTGAACCTTGTGTGGAACCTGATAAACCAACCCATGAAAATATATTATTCAGATAATCATGCAAATTCAAATATTATATGGGTTTAAATAAAATTAAAGAAATTATTGTTAATTTTATTATCTATGATAATGGCATAATAGTTATGTTTCTTTTTTTAAATGGGGAGACCTTGTTATTTAGAAATGCAGAGCAAAGTGTTAGATAGGGAGTAACAGTGGGATTTGCTTTAAAATACTGCAGCAAAGGAAAGGTAAAGGGAATTAAGCCTAATTAGCCAAGTGTTGAAAATTGCTGAAGTTTAGGACACATAGGTTTGTTATACTATATTCTTTACCTTTGACAACTTTACAATTTTCTTAATAAAAACTGTTAAAAAGTGTTTTGTCCCTGTTATCTGTATATTATAAATGTGTTTGAAACTTTCAAAATTCCTTTTCTTTACAACACTCTAAGAACCATATTTAAGTTACATCTTAGTCCATTGGAGCTGTTATAACAAAGACTATAAACTGGGTGGCTCATTGCAACAGACATTTCTTTCTTGCAGTTCTTGATTATGCTCATTTTCTGGTTCATGGACTTCGCCTTTTTGCTGTAACCTCACAAAGTGGGAGAAAACCATCTTGGGGGTCTAAGATGGCGGCTTTACTCTAGGCAGTGTTTTTCTCGGCTTCTGTGAAGAGGAGAGAAACTCGCGGATCGGTGGAGGAACAGAGCAAGTGGACTAGGTTACCGAATCACTTTTGAAAGTAGGACATCAAAAATTATTGCACTCACTGGAAAACCAGATGGTAAGAAGTCTGCTACAGGACGGAGGGGGCCTAGTGATCAGCGCTGGGGGTCTACAGGTGTGCAGACCCCAGGCCCGCCTGGGGTGCTCCGGGGTCTGCCCCAGGGTGCCCGGGAGAGAGAAGTCGCTGCTCCCTCCCCAGAATACTGGGGGTGAGCAACTCCAGGGGAGAACGTTGCTAAAAGGAACAGATTGGACAGTGGACTGAGAAAAAGAGCCCAGGGACGGTGAACACCGGCCCAGAGGCCTGGGAGGAATGAGGGACACTAGCCGACAGGACCCGGGGCAGCCTGAAAGGGCGCCTGTAACCCTAGCCCGGTGGAAGTGCAAATTGGTGGAGAGCACAGAGCTGGGCCGCGCTCTGGGCCGCTCTCCGCTCCACTCACGCCCCACAGGGAGGCCTGAATCTCGAGCTGCGATCCCGGGAGGGACGTGGCACTTGGTGCGGTTCTACAGTGGTGGTTCAGAGATTTACAGCCAGCCAGACCGGGGAGCAGGGAAAGGCGCCCACACCCGGATGCAGTGCGGTTCAGCGGGGAACATGGAGATGGAAACGGCTTGGCACGTGCCCTGACAGGATGACTGACTCTAGAGCGCTTTGATGCCAGAAGGGACTTGGCAAGGCGCTTAGGGTGATCCTAGACCCTAATCTCAAAAGTTTGGGGGATCGTAAAAGGGCGCCTCACCCTTTTACGATCCCCAGGGAGGGCGCAGTGAATCCAAAAACATTGCAGGTGCCTCCTGGGATCATAGAGCTGGAAACCTGCAGAACCTCAGAGTCCAGAAGAACGTGGGAGTGAGGTCCAGAGAGCCAGTGTGTGCAGCAGCGCCCAGGCTTCCTGACAAACCAGCTGAGGTCTGGCTGGGAGAGAGAGAAGGATTTCAAAGGTCCCTCAGCCAGTTGAAGCCAGCAAGATCAGAAAAACTGGTCTGGCCAGTTAGAAACCAACAAGAGGTTTTTTTGTTTTTGTTTTTGTTTTTGTTTGTTTCTTTGTCTGTTTTTTTTTTTTTTTTTTTTTTTTGGCTTTGTTAGGTTTCTCTGGCTGGTGTTGGTTGATTGATTTTATCTTGTGTTTTAAGTGACATTTTATTTTTCAATTCTTATTATTTTTATCTCGCAATCCCTTATGTTTCTCTTCCATTCATCCTAATGTTATTTTTTCCACTCCAAATTTATCTCTCCTGCACTACATCTTCTGCTTTTCTTTCCTTTTTTTCCTTAATCTTGCAAGTTACTGTAAATTTGTATTATCTTTTTCTCACTTTTCCAACATTTTTTATTATAATAATATTTTGGTATTCTTTTTCTTTCTCTATAATCTTCTTTGCTTGGCTGGTTATACTGTCATTTGATAGGTTCCCCCTGGTATCTCAGTCACAAGGTGTTGATAAGTTACTATCCTTCATCTGTGTTCCATTAATACACCTCTCAAGGTTCTATAATCTTTATTCTTGTTATCTAGATCTCATTGATTCTGCCACAAGACTGTCACTTTACTATTACTGCTAGTAAGACCTAGTCTATACAATTGTAAATACTTCTCAATACCCCTACCTGATCTCAGCCCACTTTGCAATTTTCTGAACTATATTATTGTGGGGGTTGTCTCTATTCTTTTACACACTACTCCTATATACTAATCTTTAATCCAACCCTACCTTAGAATCTGACCTTCCACAGCCTCACAGCTTTCTAGATCCAACTAACAATCCTCTCGTCCCCAATAAGAGTCTTACCTTCTTTCCATCCTTTCTAAAACATGGATAGTAGAGTGGAGGATCACAGCTAACACTATAAGGAGTCAAAGGATAACCCATCTCTTCTCTACTGGCTGCTAATGTAAATATCATAGTATACTGTCTTGCTGTTTTAAACCATTCTGCCTTACTCCTCCAACTGATCACAAAAAAGAGTAGGAAGAAGCTGTGAACATCAGGATACACGAAGGAGACTGCACCACTGAATCTCGCAAATATTCTACCACAGAAGTTCACACCATAATTACAGGGAATCAGAACAGATCAAATTAACAAATAAGAAGAAACCCACGAACAATGAGAAAACAAAGAAACAACCCCCAATTGAAGGGAAATGAGGAAGCCTCAGGAAAAATGCTAAATGAAATACAGGCAACTCAACTATCAGATAGTGAGTTCAAAACAATGATTACCAGGAAGTTCAATGAACTCACAATGAGCTTTCAGAAATTAGAGGGAAACTACATCAATCTCACTGCAAACCATATAAACATAAAAAAGGAAATAGAAACTCTCAGCAAAGGTCAAGAGGAAATGAAGAATACAATTTCTGAACTGAGGAAGAGAGTTGAAGGAAAGAAAAGCAGGATCAATGAAGCAGAAGATCGCATCAGTGAATTGGAGAACAAACTAGAAAAAAAAACACCCAGAAAGAGGAAGAAAAGGAAAAGAGGCTCAGAAAAAATGAAGAGGGATTAAGAGAAATGCAAGACAATATGAAATGTAATAACATCCGTATAATAGGGATACCAGAAGGAGAATAAGAAGAGCAAGGGATAGAAAACCTAGTTGAACAAGTAATGAAGGAAAACTTCCCTAATTTGATGAGAGAAAAAGTCACACAAATCCAGGAAACACAGAGAGTCCCAACCAAAAGGAACCCAAAGAGACCCACCCCAAGGCACATCATAATTAAAATGGCAAAATTTCAAGACAAAGAGAGAATCTTAAAGGCAGCAAGGGAGAAAAAGGAAGTAACATACAAGGGAGTCCCAATAAGGCTAACAGCTGACTTCTCAATGGAAACACTTCAATCCAGAAGAGAATGGCAAGAAATACTCCAGGTAATGAGAACCAGAGGGCTGCAACCAAGGCTACTATATCCAGCAAAGCTCTCGATCAAGATAGAAGGCCAAATAAGAAGCTTCCCAGACAAAAGAAGTCTAAAAGAATACACCTCCCCCAAACCAGCTCTGCAAGAGATTTTAAAAGGACTGCTTTAAGGAAGGGAGGGAAAAGAGAGAGAGAGAGAGAGAAGAACACACGTACATAAAAGACAATGAATAAGTACCTATCAATAATAACCTTAAACGTAAATGGATTAAATGCTCCAATCAAAAGACATAGAATAGCTGATTGGATAAAAAAAAATGACCCACATATCTGCTGTCTACAAGAGACCCACCTCAGGATAAAAGACCTACACAGGCTGAAAGTGAAGGGCTAGAAACAAATCTTCCAAGAAAATGGACAGGAAAAAAAAGCCGGAGTAGCAATATTCATATCAGACAAAATAGATTTCCAAAAAAAGTCCATAAAGAGAGGCCCAGAAGATCACTTCATAATACTCAAGGGAAGAATCCATCAAGAAGACGTAAATATTGTAAATATATATGCACCCAACATAGGAGCACCCAAATACATAAAGAAAATCTTAGAGGACTTCAGAAAGAAATGGACAGCGACACATTTATAGTGGGAGATTTTAACACCCTACTATCAAAAATGGACAGATCTTCTAAACAAAATATCAACAAAGATATTGTGGCATTGAACAATACCCTTGATGAAATGGACTTTACTGATATATACAGAGCCCTCCATCCAAAAGAAGCTAAATATACATTCTTTTCAAATGTACACGGAACATTCTCAAAGATAGACCACATGATAGGTCAGAAAAGAAGCCTCAAGAATTTCAAGAAAATTGAAATCATACCAAGCATTTTCTCAGACCACAGGGGACTGAAGCTAGAAACCAACCCCAAGGAAAAAAACCCCAAAACACTCAAAATCATGGAGATTAAATAGCATGCTATTAAACAATGAAAGGGTCAAGAATGATATTAGGGAAGAAATCAAGAGGTTTCTGGAAACAAATGAAAACGAACTCACAACAACCCAAAACTTATGGGACACAGCCAAGGCAGTCCTGAGAGGGAAGTTCATAGCGATACAGGCCCACCTAAAAAGGTTAGAAACATTCCAAACAAACAACCTAACCCTACGTCTACAAGAACTCAAGGAACAACAACAAAGGCAGCCCAGAGCAAGCAGAAGGAAGGAAATAACCAAGATAAGAGCAGAATTAAATGACATAGAGTCTAAATGCACAATTCTAAGGATCAATGGATCCAAGAGCTGGTTCTTTGAAAACATAAACAAAATTGACAAGCCTTTAAGCAGACTCATCAAGAAAAAAAGAGAGAAGACCCAAATAAACACAGTCAGAAATGAAACAGGAGAGATTACAACAGATACCATAGAAATGCAAAGATTGTAAGAAATTACTACAAAGAACTGTATGCCAAGAAATTTGAAAACTTAGGTGAAATGGACAACTTTCTAGAAAAATATAATCTTCCAAAACTCAATGAAAAGGAAGCAGAAAGCCTGAACAGACCAATAACAACAAAAGAAATTGAAGCAGTAATCAAAAAACTCCCAACACACAAAAGCCCGGGACCAGATGGTTTCACAGGAGAATTCTACAAAGCATTTAAGGAAGAGCTAACACCTATCCTTCACAGACTATTCCAAAAAATCCAAAACGATGGGAGTCTCCCAAACTCTTTTTATGAGGCCAACATCATCCTAATTCCAAAACCAGATAAAGACACAACAAAGAAAGAAAACTTCAGGCCAATATCACTGATGAACATTGACGCTAAAATCCTCAAGAAAATACTGGCAAACCGCATCCAACAATACATTAAAAAGATCATACACCATGACCAAGTGGGATTCACTCCAGGGATGCAAGGATGGTTCGATATTCGCAAGTCAGTAAATGTAATACATCACATAAACAAAAGCAAAGACAAAAACCACATGATCATATCAATTGATGCAGGAAAAGCATTTGACAAGATACAGCACCCATTCATGATAAAAACACTCATCAAAGTGGGAATAGAGGGAGCATTCCTCAACATAATAAAGGCCATATATGAGAGACCTACAGCCAACATCATACTCAAAGGCCAAAAATTAAAATCTTTTCCACTAAGATCAGGAAAAAGGCAAGGCTGTCCACTTTCACCACTTCTCTTCAATATAGTACTGGAAGTTTTAGCCACAGCAATCAGACAAGAAAAAGAAATAAAAGGCATCCAAATCGGAAAGGAGGAAACAAAACTGTCACTGTTTGCAGATGACATGATAGTGTACATAGAAAATCCTATAGACTCCACCAAAAAACTGCTTGACCTAATAAATGAATTTGGTAAAACAGCGGGATACAAAGTCAATATCCAGAAATCAAAGGCATTTCTGTACACCAACAATGAAACAGCAGAAACAGAGATCAAGGAAAAAATCCCACTCGAAATAGGCAAAAAGAAAAATAAAATATCTAGGAATAAACCTAACCAAAGAGGTAACAGACCTGTATTCAGAAAACTACATAACACCCAGGAAAGAAATCAAGGAAGGCACAAACAAATGGAAACATATACCGTGTTCATGGATTGGAAGAATTAATATCATTAAAATGTCCATACTACCCAAAGCAATTTACACATTCAATGCAATTCCTATTAAAGTACCAATGGCATATTTCACAGACATAGAACAAACACTTCAAAAATTTATATGGAATTATAAACGACCCCGAATAGCTGCTGCAATTTTGAGAAAGAAGAGTAAAGTAGGAGGGATCACAATACCCGACACTAAACTATACTACAAGGCCACTGTAATCAAAACAGCCTGGTACTGGCATAAAAACAGGCACATAGACCAATGGAACAGAACAGAGAGCCCAGAAATAACCCCAAGTCACTATGGTCAATTAATATTTGACAAAGGAGGCAGCAACATTAAATGGGATAAAAATAGCCTCTTCAACAAATGGTGTTGGGAGAACTGGACAGCCACGTGCAAAAAAATGAAACTTGAGCACCAACTTACACCATATACAAAAATAAATTCAAGGTGGATAAAAGACTTAAATATAAAATGTGACACCATTAAAGTCCTAGAGGAGAACGTAGGTAGGAAAATCTCAGATATTTCACGAAGAAACTTTTTTACTGACGTGTCCCCTAGAGCAAGGGACACAAAGGAAAGAATAAACAAATGGGACCTCATCAAAATTGAAAGCTTCTGCACAGCTAAAGAAAACAGTATCAAAATTAAAAGAGAACCAACTGTATGGGAAAACATATTTGCCAATGATACCTCAGACAAGGGTTTAATCTCCAAAATATATAAAGAACTTACACGACTGCACTCTCAGAAGACAAAGAATCCAATTAAAAAGTGGGCAAAGGACTTGAACAGACACCTCTCCAAGGAGGACATACAGAAAATCCAAAGACACATGAAACGATGTTCAATATCGCTAGCTATCAGAGAGATGCAAATTAAAACCACAATGAGATACCACTTCACACCAGTCAGAATGGCCATCATAAACAAAACAACAAACAACAAGTGTTGGAGAGGTTGTGGAGAAAAGGGATCCCTAGTGCACTGTTGGTGGGACTGCAGACTGGTACAACCACTATGGAAAGCAGTATGGAACTTCCTCAGAAAACTAAAAACGGATCTGCCTTTTGACCCTGAAATTCCACTTCTGGGGCTCTATCCTAAGAATACTAAAACACTAATTCAAAAGAACCTATGCATCCCAATGTTCATAGCAGCACAATTTACAATAGCTAGATGCTGGAAGCAACCAAGATGCCCATCAGTAAATGAATGGATCGAAAAACTATGGTACATTTACACAATGGAATTCTATGCAGCAGAAAGAAAGAAGGAGCTCCTACCCTTTGCAACAGCTTGGATGGAGCTGGAAAGCATTATGCTAAGCGAAACAAGCCAGGCAGTGAAAGACAAATATCATATGATCTCACCTTTAACAGGAACCTAAATAACAAAACAAAGAAACAAGCAAAATATAACCAAAGACACTGAAATAGAGGACAGGCTCACGGTGACGGGAGGGGAGAGAAGAGGGAATTTAAGGGGTCAGTGGGAAGGGCTCACAGGAACAAACTTAAAGGGCACATGGTCATAAACTAAGGGGAGGGTGATAATGGGAGGGAAGAAGGGAGGGTGGGAGGGGGGAAAGGATTGGGATTAAAAAGGAGAAAACTGTATTTGAACAATGATTAAAATATAATAAAAAAAAAGAAAAAAAGAAAAAAAAAGAAAACCATCTTGCTCCCTGGAGTGTCTTTTATGATGACACTTAACCCCGCCCTCATGACCTAAGCACCTCTCAAAGACCCTACTGCCTAATACCAACACCTTGGGCATTAGGTTTCAACATATGAATTGTGGAGGAAGAGCGCAAATACTCAGTTCATAGCAAACTAAAAATTGAAAATTACTCCTAACTGTGGGATCCAAGAATCTGACTTTGGAGACAGGAGCATTGTCAAGATCTGGTAGTTCCTTGGGCATAATTGATCTAAACATAGATTTTTAGATTATCATGAAAAGAATACATATAATCAGTCTTCCTTGAAATGTCAAAGTGACCCTTTACAATCCCCTCATGATAAATGCAGTCTTTGTGCATTTATCTAGGACCAAAGTCCTAGAGACTTTACTAGAACATGGAGCAGTTCTGGCAAAAATTGACTGGTTTTGTTACCAACATGATATGATAAATTGGAAACACTGATTTAATGATATATAAAATTTAATATGTACATATAATTTCAAAGATATGTACATATAATTTCAAAGATATATACATATATATCTTTGAAAAGGAGATACTTCTTTTTTGTGGGGGGCTTTAAAAAATTCTTTTTTTTTAATTTTATTTTAATCATTGTTCAAATACAGTTTTCTCCTTTTTACTACCAATCCAGTCCCCCTCCCACCCCTCCCCACTTCCCTCCCATTACCACCCTCCCCTTAGTTTATGACCATGTGTCCTTTAAGTTTGTTCCTGTGAACCCTTCCCACTGTCCCCTTAAATTCCCTCTACTCTCTTCTGTGGGCACTGTCAGCCTGGCCTCTATTTCAGTGTCTTTGGTTATATTTTGCTTGTTTCTTTGTTTTGTTATTTAGGTTCCTGTTAAAGGTGAGATCATATGATATTTGTCTTTCACTGCCTGGCTTGTTTCGCTTAGCATAATGCTTTCCAGCTCCATCCAAGCTGTTGCAAAGGGTAGGAGCTCCTTCTTTCTTTCTGCTGCATAGAATTCCATTGTGTAAATGTACCATAGTTTTTCAATCCATTCATTTACTGATGGGCATCTTGGTTGCTTCCAGCATCTAGCTATTATAAATTGTGCTGCTATGAACATTGGGATGCACAAGTTCTTTTGGATTGCTGTTTTAGTATTCTTATGATAGAGTCCCAGCAGTGGAATTGCTGGGTCAAAAGGCAGATCCGTTTTTAGTTTTCTGAGGAAGTTCCATACTGCTTTCCATAGTGGTTGTACCAGTTTGCAGTCTCACCAGCAGTGCACTAGGGATCCCTTTTCTCCACAACCTCTCCAACACTTGTTGTTTGTTGTTTTGTTTATGATGGCCATTCTGACTGGTGTGAAGTGGTATCTCATTGTGGTTTTAATTTGCATCTCTCTGATAGCTAGCGATATTGAACATCGTTTCATGTGTCTTTGGATTTTCTGTATGTCCTCCTTGGAGAGGTGTCTGTTCAAGTCCTTTGCCCACTTTTTAATTGGATTCTTTGTCTTCTGAGAGTGCAGTCGTGTAAGTTCTTTATATATTTTGGAGATTAAACCCTTGTCTGAGGTATCATTGGCAAATATGTTTTCCCATACAGTTGGTTCTCTTTTAATTTTGATACTGTTTTCTTTAGCTGTGCAGAAGCTTTCAATTTTGATGAGGTCCCATTTGTTTATTCTTTCCTTTGTGTCCCTTGCTCTAGGGGACACGTCAGTAAAAAAGTTTCTTCGTGAAATATCTGAGATTTTCCTACCTACGTTCTCCTCTAGGACTTTAATGGTGTCACATTTTATATTTAAGTCTTTTATCCACCTTGAATTTATTTTTGTATATGGTGTAAGTTGGTGCTCAAGTTTCATTTTTTTGCACGTGGCTGTCCAGTTCTCCCAACACCATTTGTTGAAGAGGCTATTTTTATCCCATTTAATGTTGCTGCCTCCTTTGTCAAATATTAATTGACCATAGTGACTTGGGGTTATTTCTGGGCTCTCTGTTCTGTTCCATTGGTCTATGTGCCTGTTTTTATGCCAGTACCAGGCTGTTTTGATTACAGTGGCCTTGTAGTATAGTTTAGTGTCGGGTATTGTGATCCCTCCTACTTTACTCTTCTTTCTCAAAATTGCAGCAGCTATTCGGGGTCGTTTATAATTCCATATAAATTTTTGAAGTGTTTGTTCTATGTCTGTGAAATATGCCATTGGTACTTTAATAGGAATTGCATTGAATGTGTAAATTGCTTTGGGTAGTATGGACATTTTAATGATATTAATTCTTCCAATCCATGAACACGGTATATGTTTCCATTTGTTTGTGCCTTCCTTGATTTCTTTCCTGGGTGTTATGTAGTTTTCTGAATACAGGTCTGTTACCTCTTTGGTTAGGTTTATTCCTAGATATTTTATTTTTCTTTTTGCCTATTTCGAGTGGGATTTTTTCCTTGATCTCTGTTTCTGCTGTTTCATTGTTGGTGTACAGAAATGCCTTTGATTTCTGGATATTGACTTTGTATCCCGCTGTTTTACCAAATTCATTTATTAGGTCAAGCAGTTTTTTGGTGGAGTCTATAGGATTTTCTATGTACACTATCATGTCATCTGCAAACAGTGACAGTTTTGTTTCCTCCTTTCCGATTTGGATGCCTTTTATTTCTTTTTCTTGTCTGATTGCTGTGGCTAAAACTTCCAGTACTATATTGAAGAGAAGTGGTGAAAGTGGACAGCCTTGCCTTTTTCCTGATCTTAGTGGAAAAGATTTTAATTTTTGGCCTTTGAGTATGATGTTGGCTGTAGGTCTCTCATATATGGCCTTTATTATGTTGAGGAATGCTCCCTCTATTCCCACTTTGATGAGTGTTTTTATCATGAATGGGTGCTGTATCTTGTCAAATGCTTTTCCTGCATCAATTGATATGATCATGTGGTTTTTGTCTTTGCTTTTGTTTATGTGATGTATTACATTTACTGACTTGCGAATATCGAACCATCCTTGCATCCCTGGAGTGAATCCCACTTGGTCATGGTGTATGATCTTTTTAATGTATTGTTGGATGCGGTTTGCCAGTATTTTCTTGAGGATTTTAGCGTCAATGTTCATCAGTGATATTGGCCTGAAGTTTTCTTTCTTTGTTGTGTCTTTATCTGGTTTTGGAATTAGGATGATGTTGGCCTCATAAAAAGAGTTTGGGAGACTCCCATCGTTTTGGATTTTTTGGAATAGTCTGTGAAGGATAGGTGTTAGCTCTTCCTTAAATGCTTTGTAGAATTCTCCTGTGAAACCATCTGGTCCCGGGCTTTTGTGTGTTGGGAGTTTTTTGATTACTGCTTCAATTTCTTTTGTTGTTATTGGTCTGTTCAGGCTTTCTGCTTCCTTTTCATTGAGTTTTGGAAGATTATATTTTTCTAGAAAGTTGTCCATTTCACCTAAGTTTTCAAATTTCTTGGCATACAGTTCTTTGTAGTAATTTCTTACAATCTTTGCATTTCTATGGTATCTGTTGTAATCTCTCCTGTTTCATTTCTGACTGTGTTTATTTGGGTCTTCTCTCTTTTTTTCTTGATGAGTCTGCTTAAAGGCTTGTCAATTTTGTTTATGTTTTCAAAGAACCAGCTCTTGGATCCATTGATCCTTAGAATTGTGCATTTAGACTCTATGTCATTTAATTCTGCTCTTATCTTGGTTATTTCCTTCCTTCTGCTTGCTCTGGGCTGCCTTTGTTGTTGTTCCTTGAGTTCTTGTAGACGTAGGGTTAGGTTGTTTGTTTGGAATGTTTCTAACCTTTTTAGGTGGGCCTGTATCGCTATGAACTTCCCTCTCAGGACTGCCTTGGCTGTGTCCCATAAGTTTTGGGTTGTTGTGAGTTCGTTTTCATTTGTTTCCAGAAACCTCTTGATTTCTTCCCTAATATCATTCTTGACCCTTTCATTGTTTAATAGCATGCTATTTAATCTCCATGATTTTGAGTGTTTTGGGGTTTTTTTCCTTGGGGTTGGTTTCTAGCTTCAGTCCCCTGTGGTCTGAGAAAATGCTTGGTATGATTTCAATTTTCTTGAAATTCTTGAGGCTTCTTTTCTGACCTATCATGTGGTCTATCTTTGAGAATGTTCCGTGTACATTTGAAAAGAATGTATATTTAGCTTCTTTTGGATGGAGGGCTCTGTATATATCAGTAAAGTCCATTTCATCAAGGGTATTGTTCAATGCCACAATATCTTTGTTGATATTTTGTTTAGAAGATCTGTCCATTTTTGATAGTAGGGTGTTAAAATCTCCCACTATAAATGTGTCGCTGTCCATTTCTTTCTGAAGTCCTCTAAGATTTTCTTTATGTATTTGGGTGCTCCTATGTTGGGTGCATATATATTTACAATATTTACGTCTTCTTGATGGATTCTTCCCTTGAGTATTATGAAGTGATCTTCTGGGCCTCTCTTTATGGACTTTTTTTGGAAATCTATTTTGTCTGATATGAATATTGCTACTCCGGCTTTTTTTTCCTGTCCATTTTCTTGGAAGATTTGTTTCTAGCCCTTCACTTTCAGCCTGTGTAGGTCTTTTATCCTGAGGTGGGTCTCTTGTAGACAGCAGATATGTGGGTCATTTTTTTTTATCCAATCAGCTATTCTATGTCTTTTGATTGGAGCATTTAATCCATTTACGTTTAAGGTTATTATTGATAGGTACTTATTCATTGTCTTTTATGTACGTGTGTTCTTCTCTCTCTCTCTCTCTCTTTTCCCTCCCTTCCTTAAAGCAGTCCTTTTAAAATCTCTTGCAGAGCTGGTTTGGGGGAGGTGTATTCTTTTAGACTTCTTTTGTCTGGGAAGCTTCTTATTTGGCCTTCTGTCTTATTGAGAGCCTTGCTGGATATAGTAGCCTTGGTTGCAGCCCTCTGGTTCTCATTACCTGGAGTATTTCTTGCCATTCTCTTCTGGCTAGGAGTGTTTCCATTGAGAAGTCAGCTGTTAGCCTTATTGGGACTCCCTTGTATGTTACTTCCTTTTTCTCCCTTGCTGCCTTTAAGATTCTCTCTTTGTCTTGAAATTTTGCCATTTTAATTATGATATGTCTTGAGGTAGGCCTCTTTGGGTTCCTCTTGATTGGGACTCTCTGTGTTTCCTGGATTTGTGTGACTTTTTCTCTCATCAAATTAGGGAAGTTTTCCTTCATTACTTGTTCAACTAGGTTTTCTATCCCTTGCTCTTCTTATTCTCCTTCTGGTATCCCTATTATACGGATGTTATTACATTTCATATTGTCTTGCATTTCTCTTAATCCCTCTTCATTTTTTCTGAGCCTCTTTTCCTTTTCTTCCTCTTTCTGGGTGTTTTTTTTTCTAGTTTGTTCTCCAATTCACTGATGCGATCTTCTGCTTCATTGATCCTGCTTTTCTTTCCTTCAACTCTCTTCCTCAGTTCAGAAATTGTATTCTTCATTTCCTCTTGACCTTTGCTGAGAGTTTCTATTTCCTTTTTTATGTTTATATGGTTTGCAGTGAGATTGATGTAGTTTCCCTCTAATTTCTGAAAGCTCATTGTGAGTTCATTGAACTTCCTGGTAATCATTGTTTTGAACTCACTATCTGATAGTTGAGTTGCCTGTATTTCATTTAGCATTTTTCCTGAGGCTTCCTCATTTCCCTTCAATTGGGGGTTGTTTCTTTGTTTTCTCATTGTTCGTGGGTTTCTTCTTATTTGTTAATTTGATCTGTTCTGATTCCCTGTAATTATGGTGTGAACTTCTGTGGTAGAATATTTGCGAGATTCAGTGGTGCAGTCTCCTTCGTGTATCCTGATGTTCACAGCTTCTTCCTACTCTTTTTGTGATCAGTTGGAGGAGTAAGGCAGAATGGTTTAAAACAGCAAGACAGTATACTATGATATTTACATTAGCAGCCAGTAGAGAAGAGATGGGTTATCCTTTGACTCCTTATAGTGTTAGCTGTGATCCTCCACTCTACTATCCATGTTTTAGAAAGGATGGAAAGAAGGTAAGACTCTTATTGGGGACGAGAGGATTGTTAGTTGGATCTAGAAAGCTGTGAGGCTGTGGAAGGTCAGATTCTAAGGTAGGGTTGGATTAAAGATTAGTATATAGGAGTAGTGTGTAAAAGAATAGAGACAACCCCCACAATAATATAGTTCAGAAAATTGCAAAGTGGGCTGAGATCAGGTAGGGGTATTGAGAAGTATTTACAATTGTATAGACTAGGTCTTACTAGCAGTAATAGTAAAGTGACAGTCTTGTGGCAGAATCAATGAGATCTAGATAACAAGAATAAAGATTATAGAACCTTGAGAGGTGTATTAATGGAACACAGATGAAGGATAGTAACTTATCAACACCTTGTGACTGAGATACCAGGGGGAACCTATCAAATGACAGTATAACCAGCCAAGCAAAGAAGATTATAGAGAAAGAAAAAGAATACCAAAATATTATTATAATAAAAAATGTTGGAAAAGTGAGAAAAAGATAATACAAATTTACAGTAACTTGCAAGATTAAGGAAAAAAAGGAAAGAAAAGCAGAAGATGTAGTGCAGGAGAGATAAATTTGGAGTGGAAAAAATAACATTAGGATGAATGGAAGAGAAACATAAGGGATTGCGAGATAAAAATAATAAGAATTGAAAAATAAAATGTCACTTAAAACACAAGATAAAATCAATCAACCAACAATAGCCACAAAAAGAAAACAAAACCAAACAAAACCAAACCAAACCAAACAAAAAAAAAAACCTCTTGCTGGTTTCTAACTGGCCAGACCATTTTTTCTGATCTTGCTGGCTTCAGCTGGCTGAGGGACCTTCGAAATGCTTCTCTCCATCCCGGCCAGATCTCAGCAAGTCTGTCAGGTACCCTGGGCGCTCCTGAACACACTGGCTCTCTGGATCTCACTTCCACGTTCTTCCGGACTCTGGGGTCCTGCAGGGTTCCAGCTCTATGATCTCAGGAGGCACCCGCGACGTTTTGGGATTCACTGCGCCCTCCCTGGGAATCGTAAAAGGGCACGCCCCTCCCCCAAACTTTTGAGATTCAGGGTCTAGGATCGCCCTAAGCGCCTCGCCGCGACCCTTCAGGGTCATGGCGCACAAGAGTCAGTCTTCCCGATGATGCGCGATCCAAGCCCTTTCCAGCTCCGTGTTCCCCGCCGAACCACACTCTGACCGGGTGTTGGCACCTTTCCTGGCTCCCCGAGTTGGGCTGGCTGGAAATTTCTGAGCCACTACTGTAGGAATGCACCAAGCGCCACGTCCCTCCTGGGATCACGGCATGCAATTCAGGCCTCCCTATGGGGCTCGAGCCAAGCGCAGCCCGCCTCTGTGCTCTCCACCGATCTGCACTTCCACCAGGCTAGGGGTGCAGGCGCTCTTCCAGGCTGCCCCTGGTCCTGTCAGCTAGAGGCCCTCACTTCTCCCAGGTCTGTGGGTGGGTGTTCATAGTCCCTGGGCAATTTTTTTCCAGTCCAACTGGCCAATCTGTTCCTTCTAGCAACACGTTCTCCCCTGGAGTTTCTCACCCCCGTATTCGGGGGAGGGAGCAGTGACTCCCCTCTCCTGGGAGCCCTGAGGCAGACCCGGGAGCACCAGGCCTGGGGTCTGCACACCCCTAGACCCCGCGCTGATCCCTGGGCCCCTTTTTTCCTGAAGGAGTCTCCTTACTGTCTGGTTTTTCAGTGAGTGCAATAATTTTTGATGTCCTGCTTTCAAAAGTGATTCGGTAACCTAGTCTATTTGCTCTGTTTCTCCACCGATCCGCGAGTTTCCCCCCTCTTCACAGAAGCCAAGAAAAACGCTGCCTAGAGTAAAGCCACCATCTTCTGTCTCCCGAAAAGGAGATACTTCTAACACTATCCATCCCAGTATTACTCCTGGATAACAGTGAAATATCAAGCTTGGCTGTAACATTTAATTTCATATGTGAAATGCTTAAAAGATTAGGAAGTTTAAAGAGAAAAAGTAATCTCTATTAAAAGATAGGAATACTTGTGTCAACTGGTCAGGGCAAAGGAAAAGAAAAAGGACTACATATGTTTCTAACTGATGACTTCAAATTGAGGACATGGAATGGGTTAATTGCAGGATACAAAGACACATTTCTCAGGCAAGGAGCATTACTTTATGGAGCCAACAGGAGAGGGGTGTTCCAGCTTGACATGTACAAATGGAGGCTACCTCAAACAAATATAAAATGGCTTTGACATTTCCAAAGAGAGACAATGGACACAGGAATAAGATATTAGCCTTAAATGACCTCAATGGTTGCTTTCAGTACATAGTGGTGGTGGTACTGGGAATGACCTGTGTAAATGTTCCCAAGGTCACCTTTAATATCCTTGGAGCTCCTGTTGCCTAAGTCTCAGTCCAATGGAGGAATCTGAATGAAAGGTCTCCACTTTAGGGAAAGTATTAATGACCTCCTTTCCAAGCTGTTATAAGCCAATGTTAAGACCTTCTGTTAACTGGAGGCCCATAGTTTTTTGACCTTAAATTTTAATACATCCAGAGAAAGGCAATGCCTACATCCACAGTCCAAGCCATCTCAAGAAGTGCAAGTCATCACAGAGTGACTTTGTATCATTTACAATTTTTATACCTACTTAGGGATACTATTTTTAGAGGGAATAAATGAATTTTCACATTTTCTTTTTTGTTGTTTTTTCGTTTCCCCCCATCACTCCCCCCACCCCAGCCATCCCCAATTCCCACCATGGATCCCACACCCTTTTGGTTTTGTCCATGTGTTTCTGGACATCTTATAGGTGTTTCTGAAAACCCTTCTCCCTTTCCTCCGCATTATCCCCTCCCACTTCAACTCTGTTTACTGTCAGTTTGTCCTTAATTGCAATGTCTCTGGTTACATTTTGCTTGTTTTTTTATTAGGTTCCACTTATCAGTGAGATCACCTGGCATTTGTTCCTTGCCACCTGGCTTATTTCACTTAGCAAACTTCTCTCCAGGTCCATCCATGCTGTCACAAAGGGTAGGAGCTCCTTCTTTCTTTCTGCTGCATGGAATTCCATTGTGTAAATGTACCATAGTTTCTTGATCCATTCATTTACTGATGGGCATCTAGGTTGCTTCCAGCATTTGGCTATTGTAAGTTGCGCTGCTATGAACATTGGAGTGCATAGGTTCTTTTGGATTGGTGTTTCAGAATTCTTAAGGGATAATCCCAGCAGTGGAATTGCTAGGTGAAAAGACAGTTCTATTTTGAGTTTTTTGAGGTAATTCCATACTGTTTTCCAGAGTGACTGCATCCGTCTGCATTCCCAGCAACAATTCACTAGGGTTACTTTTTCTCCACATCCTCTCCTCCTCTCCAACACTTGTTTGTTGATTTGTTTATGATGGCCATTCTCACTAGTATGAAGTGGTATCTCATTGTGGTTTTAATTTGCATCTCTCTGATGGCTAGTGATGATGAGCATCTTTTCATATGTCTCTGGGACCTCTGTAAGATGGAAAACTCCAAAACTCTTTTTATGAAGCCAACATCATCCTAACCCCAAGACCAGTTAAAGGCACAACAAAGAAAGAAAATACAGGCCAATATCGCTGATGAACATAGACGCTAAAATCCTCAACAAAATATTGGCAAACCATAACCAACAATACATTAAAAAGATCATACACCATGATGAAGTGGAATTCATCCAAGAGATGCAAGGATGGTATAATATTCACAAATCAATAAACATAATACATCACATAAACAAAAGGAAAGGCAAAAATCACATGATCATATGAATAGATATAGAGAAAGCATTTGATAAGGTACAGCACCCATTTATTATAAAAACACCCAGCAAAGTGGGAATAAAGGGAGCATTCCTTAACACAAAAAAATAGGCCATATACAAGAGACCTACAGCCAACATCACACTCAATTGGCATAAACTAAAAGCTTTCCCACTGAGATCAGGAACAAAACATGGATGTCTGCTTTCACTGCTTCTATTCAGCATAGTATTGGAAGTCTTAGTCACAGCAATTAGACAAGAAAAAGAAATAAAAGGTATCCAAATTGTAAAGTAATACTGTCATTGTTTGTAGATGACATGATAATGTACATAGAAAATCCTATAGACTCCACCAAAAAGCTACTTGACATAATAAGTGAATTTGGCAAAACAGTGGGATACAAAGTCAATATTCAGAAATCAAAGACATTTTTGTACACCAACAATGAAATACCAGAAACAGAAATCAGGGGAAAAAATCCCTTTTGATACAGCAACAAGAAAAATAAAGTACCTAGGAATAAACCTAACGAAGGAGATAAAAGACCTGTACTCTGAAAACTACACAACACTAAAGAAAGAAATTAAGGAAGACACAAATAAATGGAAGCATGTACTATGTTCATGGGTTGGAAGAATTAACATTACCAAAATGTTCATACTACCCAAAGCAATTTATAGATTCAATGCAATTCCTATTAAAGTACCAATGACATCTTTCACAGATATAGAACAAACATTTCAAAAATTTGTATGGAACCATAAACCACCCTGAATAGCCACAGCAATTTTGAGAAAGAAGAACAAAGTAGGAGGGATCACAATACCTGATATCAAAATGTATTACAAGGCCACTGTAATCAAAACAGCCTGGTACTGGTGTAAGAACAGATATATAGATGAATTTTCATGTTTTTATAAGAAGTTTTGTTTTTTCTTGCTAGCACCTTCCAGCCTGTTCCTACTTCTCATTACCAATCACCCTAATTCTTTTCCTTCAGTCAGCCAAGTGACCCCATAAAAAGCACAGGATTATAGTCATCAACTCTTTCATTATCAATCATCTCCTGAGTACCTGTTATATTCAAGCAATGTGTTGGGTTTATGGAGGTTTAAAGTTGAAGAAGGATACAGTATATTCTCTGACACTAAGAAATGGGCAGTGCCTGTTCCTGTAAATCTGTACAGCATCACACCTTGCCAAATTGTAGTAGGACAGGTCTTACATTTAAATAGTTACCCTACAATGATATATTTCAAAGCCATGTCTTCATTAAACTGATGTAAACATTCACTAGTAACATCTGTCACTTGGAATTTTTCCCTTAATAAAATTGATTATGAACAAATAACAAAGGGTTATTGCTTCCAGACATCTGGCTTATGAAAATGGTCCATTTGCAAAGAACTGGATGTTAAAGTGTTTTCATTAAAATGAGACCCTACCTGAGCTCTATACAAGTTTTGCTAGAGTGAAAGAATTTTTCCTCCATCTAAAAAAGTTGACTATATGACTATATACAGTTCACAGGGCACAAATGTTTCATGGGAGAATGAACAAATTATGCCTCTGAAGACTAGTTGAATATTTATTCTGACACAACTTCCTCAGGACTACCAGCAACCTCATTTGAAATTCCTTAGTATGTTCCAATAAGAATAATTGTATTGGAACAATGCTCTCTGCTCTAAAGAGGGCAAATCCATTTACTGCTGCAGAAAAGCCTCTGGGATGGATCTAACCTATTCATTTTGTGGGTTTTGATGTTGCTGAGTAAGCCAATGATATTTCAACTTGGTGCTGGTTTGGACACGGTGGAGAGTGCTCAGTGGAGTGTTTTTTTTTTTTTTCAACAACTCAATCATGACTGAAAAAACACGATCAGTATCAGAGATGTGGAGTAGTAACTTGTCTTGACAGCAGCAAACTAATGAACATCCATCATTAGATTGTTCAAACAACCTTCACAATTGAATAGCTGACTTAAAAGTATTGTCGTACAGTCTTCAGCATTTCTGTAGCATTCACTGGAGCAATCTGTGATGTTTATCTGTACTTTAAATGCAAAAACAAAAAAAATCGCTCTAATGTTTCATACAAGGCTGCTTCTGGAACATAATTAATAATGGCTGCAATTTGCAGAAGGGCTCTCTCATGTTGTGTAGGCAAAATCTCACTAATTTAATTCCTTTGCAGTAATAGCTTAAAATATTCAAAACACTGTAAATATGGCACAACTATACAGTCTGCCATTTACCAGTCTCCTTTAGAGAATGCCCACCAGGATTATTCTGGGTTCAATGATGTGTTTGCTTTTCCCTGTAAATCTAACACTGTTTTTCCAAATTCATCCATTTTTATTTTTGGTGAATTCTAATTGGCTTCCACTGAGGCCTGGAAGCCATGAAAGTGATCATATGCCAGTTTAATTGACTCTAGGAATATTTAACAAATTGTTTACTATTTCACTGTGCACTGAAGAGGAGCTGTAACTCTTTTCTCCCATCACAGCCATTGCAGCCATGACAGCCTTGCACATGATTTTTTTGTGTGTGGTATAATTTTCCATGCAGAAGAAATAATAATGCTTCCCTATCACCATCTCCTCTACCATTGAAAATATGATGAGATCAAAAATAGATGGCCACTTATACATGAAAAGGAATGATTGCTAGCTGGTCAATTTGTAGAGCAAATCATGTTTCAATTCCACATTACACCAGACACCTACAAAGATGTATTGCAATGAAATCATTGTGTGATAATTCATTCCATCATTTCAATATGAGCATTTAATCAGCTTAAAAAACGTAATAGACCTATTCATCAGATATTTAATGAATGAGTTTTAAATAACATGGGGTCATAGAAAACATCTTTGAAACATTTTAATCCAAGCTTTGTTTCTTTAAAAACAAATTCATTTGTTTATTGCAGTGTTATTTACAATAGCCAAGATTTGGAAGCAGCCCAGGTGCCCATTAGTAAATAAGGAGATAAAAAGGCTGTGGTACATTTACATAATAGAATACTACTTAGTTGTATGTTGCTTGCTTATTTGTTTTGTTAATTTGATTCCACTTAAAAGTGAGATCATATGGTATTTGTTTTTCACCACCTGGCTTAGGGGTGGGGGTAGTGGTGGGGGGGAAATGGAAACAACTGTATTTGAATGACAATTTTTTTAAAAAGAATACCACTTGTTAGTTAAAAAAAGAAAGAAATTTTACCTTGTGCAATGGACCTGGAGAGTATTATGCTAAGTGAAATAGGCCAGTCAGAGAAAGACATGTACCATATGATCTCACTTACACATGAATCTAATAACAAAATAAGCTAACAAAGAAAATTGAAACAGAGTCAAAAATACAGAGAACAGACTGACAGCTGTTAGAGGGGAGAGGGACTTAGGGGGACTGCGTGAAAAAGACGGAGGGATTAAGAAAAAACTCCAGAGGGAAAAAGGGATCAGGGAGGTAGAAGAGGAGGGTAAAGGCAGGATAAATGGTGATGGAAGGAGACTTGACTTTGGGTGATGAACACACAATACAATACACAGATGATGTATTATAGAATGGTATACCTGAAACCTATATAATTTTATTAACCAATGCCACCCCAATAAAGTCAATAAAATTTAAAAAGAAAAGAAAAACAAGTCCATTAAAATTTTTCACTTTATCATATTGTTGGTAGACGACAAACTTTTAACTCTGTAGGAATAATTTATAAAGCAATGAAATGAAAATATGCAAGTTTTCAAAGACGTATTCAACCTAAGAGGCTTTTCTTATTTAATCCATTCAATGAGTTAACAGTGAACACAGGAACCATTCCACCTAACAGTGATTATGAATTACACTTCTGAGTTTGGGCAAATGCACAAACTGCAGAAACAGATGGGAGAGCAGCATGCAAAGACCAGGACAGCCCCCTCTTAAATGAGAATATGCTATAATCAGAGACAGGAAGATAATTCTTCTGCTGACCTATGGGGACAAAGGGCATCGTGACCATTACATTGTGAATGAATCCAAAGGCCAAATGGCAGAAGGTTCGAGAGTTGTTATAAATTTTATAACCTAATCTGCTGTACTTAGATTTGGTTTGTAATTCTAAACCAAATGAAGGTTTAGAATTATAAAGCTATACTTTCATACAGTTGGCACAAAGGGGTACTTCCCCAAACCTTCAGGAACCATGTATTTATTTCAATTTTTTTCTCTTGTCAGCTTTTTTTCTTTCATCAGTTCCAGTACTCACTGTGTTAGTTCTGTGAGAGACCCAGTCCACACTGGGTATCTGATGTGCTGCTGGAATTCATCAATTTTGGAGCCAGCTGCTCTAACACTCTGTGATGTTAGGGCCAATGGGCTATCTCCAGGAGTCTGTAGTGGCCTGACTGCCCCACCAATGTTACCAACTATAAAAGTAAACATTTCCTGAGTACCTACTATGTGTTTAGCACTATTTTAGGCTCTTGTGATGGATTAGGGAACAAACACACAAGCATCCTGAGGAATCCCAGCTTCAGGCCAAAACCCGACATGTGATCTTTCAGGCCTGACCATAGCCAATGTTAAGGCTTTGCCCAGCAGACTCACAGGGGAAAAGCTGCCCTCCCCACAGCAGGGCTGGTGTTCAGCTGGTGCGCTGTATCTTCTGAAGGAAGCTGCACTCAAACACTCAGCCTCCCCAGGCCGGCTGTGCTCTTCCACTTGCTAATGATCCTAGCCTGGCCCCTCCAACTGAAGGCCTCCTTACTTGGGGGAGGGAGGCTCAGCTGAGAACACCATTCAGGCTCCTTTACCAAGACCTCCTGATGGGGTGGGAGGATGGACTTGAAAGCTTTTCTCTCCAACCTGAGTCAGTACTCAGGACTTTTCTACTCCTAGCCTGACACCTTCTCCCTCCTCTCATCCTCCTTCACAGGGTGGATGGTGGGGGAGCCTACCATTCAGAACTCCCAGCCGTGTGTTCATATCTGATCCTTGCCCAGTGCCATTTCCCGGGAAAACCTGCAGGGCCAGCACCTCCTCTCTCTTTTTGACCTTTTGCTGACACTATGACAGTGAGTTAATAAACGCCTAATTGTTTGGCTCATTGTCCTAATTGAGCACCTTGACACTGGGCAGCTTTCTAACTAGTCCATGTCCTCATGAAGTGTGCATTCCAGATGATTCTCAGATTTGGTTTAAAATTAAATGCCTTTGAGACACAGCTTACCTCTTCACTCAGCCACATCAAATTACAACTAAAATATAGAATAACCATCACTCAGAACCATCAGAAATCAAATTAAATGGAAGTCTGACAACTATGGAATTAAAGAAACCACATCCATCCAGACTCATAGGAGGGGAAGAGATGCAGAACAAGTTGGTCTGACACCCATGTGTGGCAGATAAAAATTTGGGAGGGATATCTCAGGAGCAAGGAGTCCTGGCCACACACCAGATCCCCAGCCCAGGGTTCCAGTGCCAGGAAGATGAGTCCCCACAACTTCTGGCTATAAATACCAGTAGGGATTAAGTCATTGGGAGAAATTGTTGGAGCCCCAAACAGTTCCTCTTAAAGAACACACACATGGGCTCATCTACTAAGACTCACTCCCTCTGAGCTCCAGCAGTGGGATAGCAGCTTGAAAGTTATATAGGAGAAACTGAAATTTCTGGCATCAAGGACAGCAGATGCTACTGTCCCTTTTCCAAACTGTCCCCACATTGAGCCACAGAGCTGGCAAGCTGGCGCCATACCTAAGACTCCATCAACATGGCTAACACTGTTTGACCTGCCTTGGAGATCCCCAGAGACTCCACCCCACCCAACTTGCAGGCCCACCTGTGCTGCTTTTTCACATAAATGGCTGGTCTTGGCTCATGCTTCAAAACTTCCTAAATCCTCTCATACAAGCAACAACTGGAATCAGTTAGCCCCAGGCCCAGCACTAGCAGCAGCCAACCTAGATTCACAGTTTGGTTTCAGCTGGGACTCTCCAAGTCCAGCCCAAGTAGCAGCCATCTCAAACTGCTTTATAGCTCAGGAAGGGTGGCCCTGGACAAAACACAGGTGGGGACTGACCTTGGCCTACATCACCCAGGAAACCCGAGGGCCAGCTCACCCAGTGGACAGCTACAGACCACATCAGATCACCACCACCCTGCCCCTACACAGCTGATCTTCCACAGAGGCAGGAGATTGGTGGTCAGTGGTCACAGCCAATCCTTGCAGCTGACTGGCCTGGATAAATCTCCCATTGATCTGTCAGTAGCAACCAATGTTCAACTATAAGAGGAGTGTGTACTCAGCCCATACAAGGGGTGCACCTCAAGTACCTAGCTTGGGTAATAGGGGAGGCTGTGCCACTGGACCCTATAGGACACCTACTACATTAAGCCACATTACCAAGACAGGGACTCAAAGCACCTCTACCTAATACATAGAAACAAACACAGGGGGGCTGCTAAAATGAGCAGAAAAAAGAAATATGGCCCAAATGGAAAAACAGAGCAAAGCTCTAGAAAAAGAGCTAAATGAAATGGAAATAAGCAATCTATCAGATGCACAATTCAAAACACTGGTTATAAGCCTACTCGAGGAACTTAGTGAGGATCTTAATAGCATAAAGAAGATCCCATCAGAAATGAAGGATGCATTAATTTAAATAAAGAACAATTTATAGGGAAACAATAGAAGAGATGAAGCCAAGAATCAAATCAATGATTTGGAACATAAGGAAGCAAAAAAAACAACCAATCAGAACAACAAGAAGAAAAGAGAATCCAAAAAAATGAGGATAGTGTAAGCAGCTTCTGGGACTACTTTAAGCAATCCAACATTTGCTCCCTAGGGGTACCAAAAGGAGAAAGAGAAGGAGCAAAACATTGGAAATCTATCTGAAAAAATAATTTTAAAAAACTTCCCTAATTTGATGAAGGAAATAGACATACAAGCCCAGGAAGCACAGAGAGTCCCAAACAAGATGGATGCAAAGAGGTCCACTCCAAGACACATCATATTAACATGCCAAAGGTTAAAGAGAGGATTGTAAAATCAGTAAGAGAAAAGAAGTTTGTTACCAACAGGATAGTTTCCATAAGACTGTCAGCAGATTTCTCAAAAGAAACTTTGCAGTCTAGAAGAGTTTGGCAAGAAATATTCAAAGTCATGAAAAGCAGGGACCTACAGCCAAGAGTGCTCTACCCAGCAAACATATCATTTAGTATTGAAGGCAGATTAAGAGCTTCCCAGACAAGAAAGTCCTAAAAGAGTTCATTATCACCAAACTATTATTATATGAAATGTTAAAATGACTTATTTAAGAAGATCAAAACTATTAACAATAAAATGGCAAAAAATACAAACCTATCAATAACTGAATCTAAAAATGAAACTAAGCAAACAAGAAGAACAGAGACAGAATCATTGATACAGAGGGGGTTGTGATGGTTTCCAGGTGGTAGGGGTTATGGGGAAATGCGTGAAGAGGTGGGGATTAAGAAGTACAAATAGGTAGTTACAGAATAGCCATGGGGATGTAAAGTGCAGTATAGGAAAGGGAATAGCCAAAGAACTTATACACATGACCCATGGACATGAACAATGGTGGGGGGATTGCCTGGGGGAGTTGGGGTGCTCAGTAGAGGGGTGCAAAGGGGAAAACCAGGACAACTGTAATGGAATATTACAATATCAATAAAATATCGTTTAAAATAAAAATAAATGCTTTCAAAAGTAAATGCTAGAAGAAATGTACCACATTAATTTATTATCAGCAATCAGCAATTAAACTCAAAAAAATTTTTTAAGATTTTATTTATTTATTTTTAGAGAGGGAAGGGAGGGAGAAAGAGAGAGAGAGAGAGAAACACAGATGTGCGGTTGCTGGGGGTTATAGCCTGCAACCCAGGCATGTACCCTGGCTGGGAATCGAACCTGTGATGCTTTGGTTCACAGCCCGCACTCAATCCACTGAGCTACACCAGCCAGGGCTAAACTCAAAATTTTATATTAAGACTAGTAGTTAGGAAAGGGACAAAACCCAAAATGCTTCCTGAAGTTACAGGTTGAGTCTCTGAGTTCGGCCACATGAGAAATCTCTTTCCAGAGCTGATAGAATTCCTTTTTTTTTTTTTTTTTTTGACTTGAGCTAATTCAGGTCAGGTTTCTGTCACTTGCAGTCAAAAGAGCCTTGTCTCATAGCTGGAGGATTTTTGAAGGAAGAAATGGAGATAAAGGATAGGTACAGATAACCTCATCTCTTCTGTGAAGCTGCACATGGCCATTTCTGATGTCTGGATTTCTCAAAGTGCCATATGGCTTGTTTGCACTTGAAGTTAATCAAGGAATTGAAATTGATCTATACCTCACAAGAAACTCATGACAGTTAACTATTATAATTTGATACTTTTAAGATAATATAAAGTACTATTTTAAACCATGAAAGAATATTGGTGATCATGTTTTAATTACTCTACCACACACCACCACCCACTCACTATAATCAACAGGAGTAATTCTTTCCCTAAATTTTATTCATAAGAACATTTAAGAAGCTAAGTGAATGCTATTCTCATTTGAAACCAGCATAGAATTGTAGCTCTAAACTTTAGTGTGGCATCATCCCATGGTATAAACATGTGAAAAATACATGTATTTTACACATATATGTATATAAAAACTTTAATAGTAAAATATCAAAATTTGGAATTATTTTATTTTAAAATAGTTACCATTTCACATTATCCACATTGTAACTCACCCTGACTCACATACTTTCTGATCAGATTTGTTAGGTGAGAGAGAAGTGCCTAGTATCACAGTCAGGGAACTGAGGTTGAATAAAAGCCACAGTTAAGTTTAACAGTGCCTCAGCCCACAGGGTACTTTATTTAAATAAGTATCATCTATTCCAGGTAGTAACTAAGAACTAGATCACAGGGAAACAACCAAGTAGTGGAAATAAATTTGCATATACTTATAAACTTGACATAAAAACTTCTTTTCAGAAATGTCATTGTAAAAGAGATTCTCTCTCCTATTTGTCTGGATTGTGTTTCTGCAAAGGCACATGCATAAAGCCTAGTAGCAGAGTGAAATATTTAAAATTTGTTTTTCAATGATCTGATGATCCTCTTGCTCTTCATTATGTTTGAGCCAAGCACTGTTACTGCCACTGAACATTGTTTGAAATTGCTCTACAGTAAAATCTTTCTATGTGGGATGGTTTTATTTCTTAAATTGAGTAATTGTTCAAAATTGTTGCTTAACATCCAACAGTTCTTACCAGAAGTGGCACAGTGTATGCATAGAACCTGCCTTGGCTTTGTGCGAACACCATCATGCCAAAAGTTTTCATAGTCAACACATAAGAACTAAAAGCTTCATGTGCAGGTCTCTGAAATTGTCTCACAAAAATAATCCTTTCAAAGTTTTCTGGCCTAGTTTTAAGACATTTTCCACTCCAGTTTACAGTTCCTATTAAGCATAATTTTATTAAAATTTTCCAACAGGTAACTCTATTTTATAAGGCACCTCAGATTCCCTCAGATACACCTGCCTTCCAGCCAACTAAACACTTGTTCTCAACTTCCCAGGCCTTCCTCAACAGCTGCACAAAGTTTTTGGCTTCTCCCAGATCATCCAGACTTGGATGAAGCACCACACTGCAGAGGCTGGATGATGCCACCTAGAAATGTGGGGAATTAATTTCCCACCAATTCCTGTGTTTTCAAGAATTAGCCCCAGAAAAAGGCTTGGAGGAGAAGTAGGTGGCAATTTGGAATTGAAAAGCCATACCCCCAGGTGACACAAGGAGATGCCTGTGAGAGTTGGAAGTAAAAAGGGGGCCACCATTTTGTGGCTGACACATGCTGCTCATTGGGCATGAAACCATATTGGGGCCTGCTTTCTCAAGTCCCCTTTACTTTTTTTGACTCCTGGGCCAGGTGTATGTGCTTAGGTCCAGGACAAAGGGCCTCAGTTTCTGTTACACCACCCTCTTCACAGGGGTCAGAGGAAAGAAGAATGGTTGTGGGCATTGATCCAACCTGACAGGCTTCTTGTCATCTCATGGTAGTCCTTTCCAGACAGCCTGTCCCATGGACCTCAGACTCCAGCATCAGATATGGAGATAGCTTTATGGACCCTGTTCAATTAGCCTCTAAAATTGCATAAGCCAATTCCTGTGACAAATCCTTATGTATAGTCCCCAACTGCTTCTGCCTCTCTGGCTAATCATAACTGATACACCTGGGGTAACCCTTAATAATAGAAAACCAAAGATGGAAAAGAAACCAGGAAGACTGACCCACAGCATGTACTTCCCTGCAGCCCAACCACAGAAGTACAGGTGGATTTCCTGTGTGTGGAGTGGACGGAACATACCTGTGAGTGACCTCCCAGGGCTCTTCTTGCTCATTGAGAAGTGAATGATAGTCAGCATGGGAAAGACCAAACTCCTTAACAGGTCTAACAAGATCCTTCATGTCTGGTCCCTGCTGAGCATCATTTTGCATTGATTCTCATTGTTTTCTTTCTCCTGCCCCATTTTCCTCATTCTTGTTACTCTGGGTTTGCACATACCATATAAAACATGAACCTTTCTTCAATCCTTGCTTTACAATATTTTCCAGAGAAATCTGTGCTAAGAAAATGAGACCAGGAAAATGGTTCTAGAAAACAGAACCACAGGACAGGATTTTGGGTTGAATTGCCCATTCATCTGAACCACATCCTTCTATTTTTCAGGCTGCTATTTTTCCAGCTGAAATTTAATTCTGGTTTCTTCCCATATTCTTCATGTTTTCCATAAGTGAATTTATTTTTTTCTCATAGCTTCAAACGCTCTACTGATGCTGTTAATTATTCCAAAATGTTTTCTTCAGTTCTAGCATTTCTCCTGGGCTACAGATTTATGTCTCCAACTGCCCTCCAGACTCGTGAACACTTCCCTCATCATGTTCCAGCCTGAAATCATCTTCTCCCCATATCCAAACTTTTCCTACTGGCCCCTATGTCAGCCAAACCTGGAATCATTCTTGATTCATCACCTCCACCATTCACATTTATCTAGATATCAAGTCCTATCTCTTCTTCCTCATAAACATATCTCAAAACACTATTTTTCTCCATTCTCATTGTCACTGCCCTGATTAACCCTATCAATAACCATCCATTCTTGACTGAAATAATGCCCAAAACTCTTCCCACAAACCCGTTCTACATGCTACAGCCAGCATGATATTTCTGAAGTGCAAACTTAATCATCATTCTCCTGTTTAAAACCCTCCGGAGTCTCCCCCATTGCTTTTGGGATAGGGTCCAACCTAATAAGATCCCACATGGGGATCCCTATGAGCTCAGCATCCATTTTCATCTTCACCTTATATTATAACTCTAATGAAATTCTTTCCATGCCTTGAAAGTAACTTGCACTCTCTCTCCTCTGGGCCTTCACACATAAAGTTCCCTTTACTGAGAAGACTCTTCTCTCTGTGCTTCCCAGTGCCATCCTTCAAGTCTCAAATTTGGCATCACTTTTTTCCAGAAGCCCTCTTGAGTCCCCTAGACTAGCAGTGATGTGACCCATAGCTCCTTCCTCTTTTCCTTCTGTAACACATCACACATTACTACAATTGCTTGTTTAATTGTTATTTTTCCCACTAGGCTGCATAACTTTCCTCACTTACTGCTGAATGCCTAATGCAGGCTTCAGGACCTGGAACATAGGAGTCACTCCATAAATATTTGGTGGATAAATGGTCATCATTTTAAAGAGACAGAATGGCTCCAAGGCAGGGCTAACTTCACCATGATATGATTAAATGTATTGACATACCTAAATTAAGAATGTATCAATCATTAAAAGGAGCTGGTCAGTTGGGAAACATAGAACAAGATGAGTCACTGAAGTAAATGCTAGAATGCCTACCCAAGCACATCCAGGGACGAAGAAGTATTAGCTAATGGATTCAAATACTGTGGTTCCATTAGTTAGGAACATCCCTTTTGTGAAATAGATATATCCAGCTTTTTTAGCCAGATGCCATTAAGTCATATTTTCTAATTCCATACTCATGTACCAAATTTATAATTATTATTTGGCTTCCCATGCAAGTCTGTCCACAGGAAGAATGACATGAAAATTCTGAGTATTTCAGGTCTCTGTGACAGTGATTTCTCATTGTGAATTAATGAACTGCCTTCAGGTTACAGTGTGCGCTAATTGTGAAATGACTTGTGTGGAGTGTATCCACTCTTTATGCTGTGGACATTTCAAACACTCTTACTTGACTTCTCAGGTTCAGTGGCCAACAGTTTCAGGAGTAGGTTCTTGGAAACCCAAAGCAGAGGGTATAAGGAGTTAGGACCAGGGTCAGGGCTATGCCCTATGACTGTCAATTCTTTGCAGCCCTCAATGGGTTCCTGGCTAATTAGGAAATCTTTGTCCAGAAATCACAGCACACAAACAGGCATTTTTGGTAATGTTTCATTCTTTGGCACATGGATAGAGTTATGTTAAAATTTGTTCACCAACCTGAGTAATTTCTAAATTACACTTACCTAAAAAACACAAAAATGAAAGTTTTCTTAAAGGTTGTTTTTTTACAAAGAAAGTGACTGTGTAAAGGTCATTAGAAATATAGGCCCTTGGATCTAACACTCCAGAGCAAAGTTTTAGATACATGTAAAAATCACAGAAATAGAAGTTTGAATCAACAGAAAATATATGGTTTTCCCTTGTTGCTAGAATAAAACAGAAAGAAAAAGTCTCAAAACCTTTATTCCCATAATCACTATATATAAAACATTGTTTGACAAGTAAATACAGTGTGCTAGGTTTCCGTACATTTGAGAGAAAGCTTCATGGTTTAAATTTCAATTTGTGTAAAATTAATAAAATTATCAGCATCAATTTAGTGAGGACTAATGCAAGTAGTAACCCAAGTAAAAATTGTGCAATTGATGTAGGAACTCTGGAAACATATGTGTTATACCTCACATACACTCTTCAGCAGCATGTAAAAATGTCATCGGTTAATGTTCTGTTTCCTACAGGAAGGTACAACTCCTCATTTAGATCTTTGTCCTTTAAAACAAAAAAAGACATGAGATCATTGGAAACAGTCTTGGAACCATGATACTTATGAATTTTTCTAAAAGTGGGTGTTCATCTATGCCCTTGTTTCTGTTGTTATATCAGAGAAGGGGGTCCAGTTAATGAAAAGCACAAGCATGTTTAGCATTAAATTATACCTTTCATTTCTTCAGTGACTTGAGCAAATAATGAGTCTCCTGTAATTAAAGTATGCACAGGGAATGCTAACGAAAATTTTGCTAAGGTTATAACATCCTATAAAAATGAAACTAATCACACACTGAAGACAACAGAAGAAAGGAAGAAAGGGAAAAGAAAAAATGTTTTGAAAATCTATTTTAAAAAAATTAAAATGACTTTCATTAGTCTCCTGACATTTGGCACCCTGAAAACTGGGAGCCTAGTGTTTCAAGAGGAAAAGGCAATGGAATGAGGATGTTTTACTTGTTAATAACAAAGGTAAAAACTGTCACAGGAATCTGAGAAAGCAAGAAAAGCATTATTGGCACTGAATAATATGTGACCAGTGAGATGGAAGCTCACTAAGTAAGTGGAGGTGAACACAAGATTGCAACCCCTACCATTTATTTTCCACATTTGTAATTTTTTCACTTCCTGATCCTCAGTCTTCATGAATTTTTTAGACATGATGTGAGGCCACTACTCTTAAGTATGCTAAGCATCATTCTATAACCATTCTCTGCCAAACACATCTGTACCCACCTGCAAGTCTGTTTTCCTGAATGTAGAATGACTGGCACCCATTAAACACTTGTGGAATATTAGTAATAGAAGGGACTGTATTATCCAACTTCCATTTTGAAGGTTAAAGAAAAAAAGCAGACCAAAGAGAGCACAAAATGTGCTCAGTGGCAAAGCTGGATGGAAACTCAGTGGTCCTGACTAGAGTCAGGATCCAATTTTTCCTCCAGTACACATGCCTCCTCCACCTCTCATGAAATGTCACTAAAATGACCCTGGACCAATGTTGGAATCCCTGGACTTGAGAGCACCTTTTGCTGCTCATCATATATGTGAAGTGAGGCCAAATCACATGGCCATAGAGGGCCAATTTTCCAACAGTTAAAGCAAGGGATTGAACTTGGTATCACTAGATTCACTTCCACTTCTGCATGAAACTGTGGTAATCTTCCATCTGAGAACTGTCTGTTTTTTCTTCTGCTTATCTCTCTTTTAATGAAAGTCAAATTGAATTTATGTGATAAAAGAAGCTTCTGATTTTTAGAATTACATAACCATTTTTACTACTGCTCTTCATCAAGGACTCATTCTCCTCTGGCAGCCTTTGCCACTCCCAGAAGAGGACTATATTTTCAGACTATGTATCTGAATCTGTTTCAACCCTGGGACACCACCCTCTACCTCAGGAGCTCCTCCCTGGGAGGACCACTGGAAATACTTAGGTCTGGGTTGAGACTAACCAGAATCTGGAGTTTACTCTGGAACAGACTTGAAGGGTCAGGGAAACCTTTGAATGTCAATGTTTTTCACAATTGATTTATGACAGCCCATCTAAGGTTACCTTCACCTAAACTGAAATCTCCACAGCTGCCCATGCTGGGGCCAATGAACAGACTTTCAAAGAAATATACATGTTCTTAAACTCCTGGAAGAGGCACTCCAAAAGGGCTTAAAATATCCCATTGAAAGGAAAAGGAAGAAGCACATGGTTTCTTTAGCATATGGCTTGAAATAGTAACTGGGATATAAGAAATATTAACAAATGGTTTCTCTTGTGAGAAGAATTTTGTCAATACCCTATCCATAGGTTAAAGTTCTAACCCCAAAATCTCAGAATATGATTATATTTGGAAATAGAATACTTACAGAGATAATTAAGTGAGGTCACTAGAGTGGGCTGTAACCCAATATTATAAGATGCCCTTATAAGATGAGAAAATTTAGACACCATTAGTAAGGGAAGACCATGTGAAGACACAGGGAGAAGGCAACCATCTGTAAGCCAAGGAGAGAGATCTCAAAATGAAACAAACCTGCCGACATCTTGATGTCAGACTTTTGGCTTCTGGTACTATAAGAAAGTAATTTCTGTCATCAAAGCCACCCAATTTGTGGTACTTTGTTATAGAAGTCCTAGCTAACTAATATGATTCCCCTGCTGTTTTATTAATAGTCTTTATTTTTAAAAAAGTAATGCATTTTCTGAGAGAAGTTTCACAAGGGCAGCATCCTGCCTCCTTTATTAACTACCATATCCTTGGAACCCACCATAGTGCCTAATATGTAGCAGGTGTCCAAAAAATGTTTGTTGACTGACTATAGACAAATTCAAAATTAATAAAAATACAACAGGTTACCCCACTGACCACTGGTACCCATTTTTCACACAGTGTCATTTTCCTTAGCCATTAAATATTCTTTAAAAACTTTATAATATCTAAGTGAAAATTTAGTAGGTAGGCAGACCATAATTTTTTATTATTCTGTTACTGTTCAATATTTAAATTGTTTCCATTTTTGCCACTGCTGTACAAAAAAAATGCCATGAAAGATATCCTTGTAAATATATTGCACCCTGTTTCCTCAGAAATGGAATGATTAAGGTATGTGTATACACAGCATTAAGGTTTTGACATATATGTCAGATTTTCAAGCTTAAGGTTTTACCAGTTTATATTCCCCCATCAGTGTATTAGGATTGTAACTTCAAATAGAAATTATTATAATTCTAATATAATTCAGCACATACTATGTGCCAGATGATATATGAAATAATTCATAAGCATTATTTCACTTAATTCCCTCAAACACCCTGTGAGGTAGTTGTTAATATTAACTGTATAATATTAACATGCAGTTTATAGATGAGAAAAGTAGTATTAGAGAAAATGATTTATTTAATGAAAACATATAAATAAGTTGCCTTTTCCATTAAGAGGAAGGGCTAACAAGCAAAACCAGTCTCTCTGACTCTAGTAACTCACCATTTTTAGCAATACTGGATATTATTGTTTCTGTATTAATACTGGATATTATTGATACCTTTGTAAATTTGATAGACAGAAATAGATTATTTTTAACTCTCTTCTTTCCTTTTATTAAATTTATTGTGGTGACATTAGTTAATAAGATTATATAGATTTCACATGTGCAGTTCTATATGATATATGATCTGTATATTGAATTGTGTGCCCACCCTTCAAAGTCAAATCATCTTCTCTCACCATATATTTGACCTCTTTTATTTTCATTTCTAGGCTTATTAATTAGTCTGAACTTATTTTTCTATGTTTGTTGGCCACTTTGTTCTATTGCTTTTTCAGAGTGAATTATCTGTCCCTGTCCTTTGTCTCTTCTGCTACTGATGGGAAGCACCACAGCAATTAAACATGGAAGCACCATGTGTTTATGAAACTCATGCAGATGCTCAGAAACCTAATCTAAGAATTGAAACAGATACTTCTAATTACTCAATGCAGCCAAATATTCAGGATACTCTTATTATCTCCTAAGCAATATGTATGTGGAGATAACCCATTTAGCTGCCAATTTTATGAAGACTTTTTCCTTTGGTAACATAACCTATTTTGATTGAGTGACATAATAATTTTTTTATTAAATCCAACTTCATTGCTCTGAACAAATCTTGATGCTTTTTCCTCAAATTGTAGAAAGGAAGAAAGAAGAATAAAGAATAAAAGAGAGAAAGATGCAACCACTAAAGTTAGAAATGTCACAGCAGCCTAGCCTTGAGAACAGAGTCCTGAGCAAGGACTCACAAGGTGCCTGGTGATGGTGGCAGGGAGCTGGTGGAGAGAGGAGGAGTTGTTTTTGTACTGTGAACCTGTCATTAAATGTGAAGAAACATTTACTTTGGAAATAAGCTCAATATGTAGAGTGGATAATTACATGTCAAGAAGCTTAATTTAGGATAAGAGAAACTGCTAATTCCTGGCAGGCAAAGCTCCAATGAGATTGTGTACGGGTGGGTCCAAGTGCTCCGTGGTATGGGGGAAAGTCAAGGATCAATTGATTAAGTGTAGATCAGGTTGGCAAAGAAATTCAATTAAACACCAGCTTGAGTCTGAAGAGTAGTTCAGTATTTTAAGTTCCAAATTTAGAATTTAGATACTACAGGGAATAGCCTTTAGCTCCCCCATAAAGCTGCTTTGTTTGCTTGTTTTTGCTAATTTAAAGAGAAAGGGAAAACTTCTTTCCCTGAGACCCAGTTGTTTGTCTCCCCTTCCCCCCCATCGCCCATGCAGAAGACGTGTGCTTTATGACATGCTGATCCTTTAGTAATTAAAAGCAGTCTCTGGATTGTTGACCTTCAGCCTTATTCAGCTTGTCAGCACTCACAGTCAGCAGTGTCTGTGGGAAAACCAAGCCAAAGGGAATTAAACTGTTTAGAGAGCACTATTAGCGCTGATGCTGATGAGTACCCCAGCCACCACTCCTTCACCTGCTTTGAGCTGCCACTCACAACAGCCAGGTGGCTGATAAAGCACATACATGGACTATGCTGTACCTAAGTGCCTTCTGGGTTGCTGGAGGAATTGAGTCCCACTGGGAGCTTGAGTTTAGATCATTCTGTAACTACTATCAAGTCATACCAAAATTGGACTTGATGCTGCTTTTCTCAGATTCCCAAGGAAGTTTCAATTAATATACAGCTGTGAGCAAAAGAATATGTGGTTGATCTCTTTGAAAAGCTGTACAGCAAAATGCAGCCAATTAGGATAACTTTAAAGTAGTTGAAAAAGCAGTTTATACTCATCATTAGTTCCTCCAAAAAAAAAAAAAAAAACCTCAGGAAAGAGCATGACCAAGAGAATGCATACCATCAAAAGTGCAGCAATTGCTTTCATCCAATGGGCCTTACTGGCAGGCCAAGGAAGGAACCATTATTATCACATTCCATCGGAGTCTGTGTGCCCTGGTGCCTCTGCTCTTCTCAGCAAGGGTTCAGGGAGCCACACAGCTGCCACATACTCAAATAAGGGTCACCTTGGCCCTGCTCAGCTATTGACCTGGGTAAATTGAGATAACCACTTCATTTTTCATAAGGGGATAAAAGTAGACTTCAGACACTAGCTAAATGTGACAGTCCACAAATATAGTGTTTTATTGGGGTCTTTGAATGCAGGTGGATAGGGACAGACACTGACATTCTTTCTTTTCCAGATACCAAATTTGACATAATTGGGATTCTAAAAAGAGACTCATCTAACAAATGGATCCAAAAGGCCAACTCTTTCAAATGCCTTTCCAAAGAAAAGGTTACTATGTCCTAGATTAGAATTGATTTTTTAAAAGATTTTATTTATTTATTTTTAAAGAGGCAAGGGAGGGAAGAGAGAGAGAGAGAGAGAAAGAGAGAGAGAGAGAAACACCGATGTGCGGTTGCTGGGGGTCATGACCTGCAACCCAGGCATGTACCCTGACTGGGAATTGAACCTGCAACACTTTGGTTTGCAGCCTGCACTCAATCCACTGAGCTACACCAGCCAGGGCTAGATTAGAATTGATTTTATCTAGCAGATAATTTGTTGGGGAACATTTTTTAAAATCTATCATTTGTTTAAAATATTTTTATTATTTCTTATTTTTCAATTACAGTTTACATTTAGTAGTATTTTGTATTAGTTTCATATGTACAGTATAGTGGTTAGGTAATCATATACTTTACAAAGTAATTCCCCCAATATTTCCAGTACCCACTTGGTTTCATACACAGCTACCAAATATTATTGATTATTCTCCCTACGCTGCACTCTACAACCTTGCCAATTTGCACTTCTTAACCCCTTCATTTTTTTTTACCCATTCCAAAATTCTTCTCATCAGGCAGCCTTGAAAACATTCTCCATATCTTTGAGTCTGTTTCTGTTCTGTTTCTTTTATGTTGTTTTAAACTTTTTAAATTTTTATTTTTTATTGTTGTTCAAGAACAGTTGTCTTCATTTTCCCCTAGCACTCCCCCCACTACCCCAGCCATCTCCACCTCCCACCCTTAATCCTACCCACTTTTGACTTTGTCCCTGTGTCCTTCATAGGTGTTCCTTGATGACCCTTCCCACCTTTTCCTCTATTATCCCCTCCCACCTCTCCTCGGTTACTGTCAGTTTGTCCTTAATTTCAGTGTCTCTGGTTATATTTTGTTTGTTTCTTTGTTTTGTTGATTAGGTTCCACTTATAGGTGGAATCATATGATGGTATTTCTTTCACCACCTGGCTTATTTCACTTAGCATAATGTTCTCCAGATCCATGCAAGTTGTTGCAAAGAGTAGGAGCTCCTTCTTTCTTTCTGCTGCATAGTATTCCATTGTGCAAATGTACCACAGTTTTTTTGATACACTCATTTACTGATGGGCACTTAGGTTGCTTTCAGCACTTGGCTATCATAAATTGTGCTGCTATGAACATTGGGGGTGCATAGGTTCTTTTGAATTGGTGGGGAAATATCTTTTTAAAAATATAATTTGTGTTGTCATTCATCTTTCATAGGCAAAAACTACTTCAAATTTTTCAAAAACAAAACATTTTTTTCCTCAGAAAATACAAGTAGTATAGGTTTGGATATATTGTTATATAATTCCTTGGAAAATATAAATGCACCTGCATTTAACTAGGGTAATTTTTTACCCCAAATTATATCAAGTATGAATACTGTGACTAAATTTTAATTACCAAGAAAAAATAATTATATGTAAACAAATGTAGCTAATCAAAATCATTAGTAGAAGTTACTAATCAATCAATTAAGTCCTATTTGTCCACCCAAAAGCCCAAGACTGTGTAGAGTGGGTGATACTTCTGAGAATATCAAAGATTGACAAAGGGGTAACAATTTCCATGAATAATATTTGTAAAAGTGAAATTAGAAATAACGGTATCAGTTGCTAACATGCTAGTTTCTAAAATATGAACAAAACCAACTTCATGTTTCTTTAAGATGCTTCTAGCAAAGTTTATCTATTTACAGCTTCTGATTGCCACTATACCAACCAAGTGGCTGAGACAGGAAAATATGATCTAAAATAGTTTGCACTACTTCTTTCCCTCAGAGGAAATAGGACTTATTCTTCAAAATCAGCTCCTCTCCTCCTCTCTACTACTGACCCTTTCTCAGTCAACTTGAGATGCCCTCATCCACTCAGAGGGAGAAACCTCAGCTCAGGATGCATTACTTACATTCTCAGCATGTTAACCTAATTTCCTTATGAGTTGTCATTTATATTAAATGTAAAATGCTCTAAAAACATCACATTGAATATAATCAAATATTGAAAAGAGTGAACAATGAAAAGCAAAGCACAAAGGTGGTGCACTGTGATAAACAGCAAGAAGAGCAGTAAATACTGGAATAAATAGTAGAAAATAGTAGCTACATATATAAAAATTCACCATGTGTAAAGAAAAAGCATCTGGGCACTTGTCAGACCCAAAGAGGTGAAGAGATTGTAAATAAAAAAATTAATCAGCAGGGAGATAATAGAAATGGAAAACTAAAAACTTCATAAGAGAAATATATTTGTATCTATTTCCTACACATAAAGATTTTTTGAACATGTTAATATACCCTACTGGGCTAGGTCAGCAGAGACCTAGTAGATGGTTGAAAAGTTCACTATGGCCCAGTGGTAACAAGGCCAGCCTCGCTGCAATGTCAGTGGAGTTCATGTGGGAAGCTAGAACTTTCAAGTGTCCGAAAAACCAGACCCTAACCAAACAAAGAGCCCTCCTGCTCTGGTGTCCACAGAGGTTTAATGGGGAGTCTGGAGTGCTACTTGCACTTGGGAGTAATAATGTTCCTCCCTCCTGCCAGAGTACTGTTAGGAACTGCCAGTAAAAACAGATTTAAATAAGATCCAAAGGCTCCTAGTCTGATATGTAAATGTCCAAATTTCAATAAAAAAAATCACCCATTATACCGAGAACCAGGAAGATCTCAAACTAAATGCAAACAGTCAATGGATACTAATACCAAGTGACAGAGATGTTGGAATTATCTAACAAGTATTTCAAAGCAGCCATGATAAAAATGCTTCAAAGAGCAAAGATGAACAGACTTAAAACAAATGAAAAAGCAGAAAGCCTTAGCAAGAAAAGTAGAAAGTCTCAAAATAATTATAAGATAGTAAGAAATAACCAAATGGAAATTTTAGAACTGAAAAATACAATAACTTAAATAAAAGCCTAGTGGATGCACTCAATATAAGAATGGAAAGGACAAAGGAAAGAACTAGTGAACTGGAAGACAGAACAATAGACATTATCCAATCTGAACAATAGAATAAAAAATAGAGACTCAGGGACCTATATGACTATAAAAAATATCAACTATTTATGTCATTGAATTACAGAAGGAAAAGAGAAAGAAGGAGGAACTTTTAAAAAATTCCTTGAAGAAATAATGGGTGAAATGTTCCCAAATCTGGCAGGAGACATAAACCTACAAATTCAAGAAACTGAATCAATTCCAAGCAGAAATAAACTCAAAGAAATCCATGCCAGGGGGGCTAAGATGGCGTCGGAGTAGGAAGGAGCAGATTCGGCTTCCCTCTGCTCAGGGGAGAAAATCCTGAGTGATCTATGGAGTAGAGAAGCAAGCAACCAACATACTTCGGCATATGTGAAAATAGGGGACCAAGGATTGTGGTGGAACTGAAAAACCGGACCCTAAGAAGAGTGCTGCAACAAGGTAGGGTCCCAGGGACCAGTGTGTGGTCCAGGGGCTGCAGGGCCAGGCCCAGGGCCCACTGCTGGGTTTGCCACAGAGTCCTTGGGAGAGAGCCAGGACAACTGCTCCCTCCCCAGCCAAATAAGGTCTGAGCGGCACTGGGAGGAATCCAGGTGCTAGCAAACACACAAGGGCTGTAAGTACCTTTGGAGGCTGTGGACACCGGAGAGGCTGGGTTTTGCAGCAGGCCCTGACCCCCACAGTCACTGGTCTGGCTGGAGTGTTTGGCGGCGGCGGGAAAAGCCAGTCCATTGTGCAGAGAGGCAGGCTTGAATAGGAGGAATTTCTCAAGAGGAAGGAGTTAATAGACAGACACTGTTTGGGGAATTCTCCTAAAGTGATCAGTCACTCCAGCCTCACTGCCACCCAGCCTTGGGCGTGCGTGTGCGTGTGCAGGGAGAGCATCCCTGCACCCCAGTCCACAGCAGTAACCCTGGGGAAAGACCTGATTCCCACAGCCAGGACTCAAGGCTGAGGAGCCAGTGTGAGCTGGCCTAGGAAGAAAAGTCATACCAATCACCTCTCAGCCTGCTGCAGCCAGCAAGAGCAGAAAAACTGGTTTGGCCACTTTGAAACCAAGAGACTTTTTAATTTGATTCTATTTTTTTTAACAATTTTTAATTTTTTAATTTTTATTGCTTTTATTCTCTTTAGATTTCTTTTTCCTCTCTTTCCTGATTTCTTGTTTTATTCCTTCCTCCTTCCTTTCCTCCAATTTGATCTCTTCTTCCTTCCTTTGTCTGCCTTTTCTATTTTTACTTTTTTAATTTTTTTCTAAATACCTACAAGTAAGACAAAATCCTGGATCTGTGAAAAGACCAAAGTTGAACCCAAAGAAGGGGCATCACAACAGCTGGGACAGTGAGATAAATTTCACTCTGCCATTACAGAGAACCTGCAAGTTATTGCATATTTGTATTATTATTATTTTCCCAATATTCCTACATCTTTTTTAATAGTATTTTTGTATCCCTCTTCTTTTTGTATAGTCTGCTTTGCTAGGCTGGATATATTGTATGCTCTAACAGCTTTCCCCTGATATCTCTTTCCATACTGTATTGCTAATCGACTGTCCTTTAACTCACCTGTGTCCCATTAGCACACTACTCGAGGTTCTGTACTCCCTACTCTTGTTATCTAGATCTAGATTCTGTCATATGATTGTTGCCATAATATTATTGTAAATAACTGCTGTTCCATGCAATTGTAATTACTTCACAACCCCCCCCTCCCCCAGATCTTAGCCCATTTCAAAGTTTCCTGAACTCTATTACTGTAGTGGTTAACTCTATTCTCTCACACACTACACCTACTTACTATCCTTTACTCTCACCTCAGAATCTGACCTCCCACGACCTCCCTGCTTTATAGATCCAACTCACAATCCTTCCTTCCCCAACAAGAGTCTTATTTTCTTTCCATCCTTTCTAAAAATCAGCTAGCTTGGTGGAAGATCATGGTTAACACTATACATACTCAAAGGATCTCCTATCTCTTCCCTACTTGCTACTACTGTAAATATCATACAATTCGCCGTTGCTGTCTTAAACCATTTTGCCTTCCCCCTCCAACTAATGACAAAAAAGAATAGGTGGAGGTGGTGAACACCAGGATACCCACTGGAAGAGGAAACCCAACAAAAAAGGAACCACTAACAGATAACAACAGAAGAAGGTGAAGGAGGGAGTAGTAATCACACAAACCTCAATTCAGGACCTATCTGGAAATACAACTAAACAGTAGAGACAGTACCCAATACAAACAACTGAACAAGAGCAAGAGAGAATTCTTTAAACATTATACACACGGAAGAACCAGCTTCAACACAACCTGCCCTCACCAGCACAACAAAATACAGGAGGTGGTGGACAGAGTGACCCTCATTTAGCCAGCTGGTGGGAAGGAACCACCAAAGAAAGACTCAACAACAATCAAAACCCAAAGGCAAACACAAAGCCAACTTAAATGACAGCCCAGACCAGTGAGCTTGGGAGACCAAGGAAATTGCACCACTGAAACTCACTGCTATTCTACTAAAGTTCACACCACAAACCCAGGGAGCCAGAACAGATCAATTTAAGAAGCTGAGGCTAACAAGAAGAGTCTCATGAACAATGGGAACACAAAGAAACAATCCCCAAATGAAAGGAAAGGAGGAAGCCTCAGAAAGAATGCTAAATGAAATAGAGGCAATTCAGCCATCAGATATTGAGTTCAAGGCAATGATCGTCAGGAAGCTCAATGAGCTCACAACGAGCTACCAGAAACTACAGGGAAGCTACAATGAACTCACTGAAAACTACATCAGCATGAAAAAGAAAATAGAAACTCTCAACAAGGGCCAAGAGGAAATGAAGAATACAATTTCTGAACTAGGAACACAGTAGAAGGAATGAAAAGCAGGATCAATGAAGCAGAAGATCGGATCAGTGAATAGGAGAACAAAGTAGAAAAAAAAAACACCCAGAAAGAGCAAGAAAAGGAAAAGAGGCTCAGAAAGAATGAAGAGGGATTAAGAGAAATGCAAGACAATATGAAACGTAATAATATCCATATAATAGGGATACCAGAAGGAGAAGAAGAAGAGCAAGGGATAGAAAACATATTTGAAAAAGTAATGATGGAAAACTTCCCTAATTTGATGAGAGAAAAAGTCACACAAATACAGGAAACAGAGAGTCCCAATCAAGAGGAACCCAAAGAGACCCACCTCAAGACACATCATAATTAAAATGGCAAAATTTCAAGACAAAGAGAGAATTTTAAAAGCAGCAAGGGAGAAATAGGAAGTAACACACAAAAGAGGCCCAATAAGGCTAACAGCTGACTTCCCAATGGAAACACTCCTAGCCAGAAGAGAATGGCAAAAAATACTCCAAGTAATGACAACCAGAGGTCTGCAACCAAGGCTACCTTATCCAGCAAGGTTCTCAATCAATATGGAAGGCCAAATAAGAAGCTTCTCAGACTAAAGAAGTCTAAAAGGATACACCTCCACTAAACCAGCTCTGCAAGAGATGCTAAAGGGATTGCTTTAAGGAAAGAAAGGAAAAGGGAGAGTGAGAGAGAAACACACGTACATAAAAATCAATGAATAAGTACCTATCAATAATAACCTTAAACGTAAATGGATTAAATGCTCCATGCAAAAGACATAGAATAGCTGATTGGATGAGAAAACATGACCCATACATATGCTGCCTACAAGAGACCCACTCCAGGCTGAAAGTGAAGGGCTAGAAACAAATCTTCCAAGAAAATGGACAGGGAAAAAAAGCCGGGGTAGATAATACTCATATCTGACAAAATAGACTTCCAAAAAAGGACCATAAAGAGAGACCCAGAAGGTCACTTCATAATACTCAAGGGAAGAATCCATCAAGAAGACATATATATTATAAATATAAATGCACCCAACATAGGAGCACCCAAATACATAAAGAAAATCTTTGAGGATTTCAAGAAAGATATGGACAGCAACACAATTATTGTGGGGGATTTTAACACCCCACTATCAAAAATGGATAGATCTTCCAAACAAAATATCAACAAAGATATTGTGGCATTGAATAATACCCTTGATGAAATGGGCTTTACTGGTATATGCAGAACCCTCCATCCAAAAGAAGCTAAATATACATTCTTTTCAAATGTACATGGAATATTTTCAAAGATTGACCACATGATAGGACACAAAACAAGCCTCAACAATTTCAAGAAAATTGAAATTATAACAAGCATTTTCTCAGACCACAAGGGACTGAAGCTAGAAAGCAACCCCAAGGGAAAAAACCCAAAACACTCAAAATCATGGAGATTAAATAGCATGCTATTAAAGAATGGATGTGTGAAGAATGATATTAGGGAATAAATCAAATGGTTTCTGGAAACAAATGAAAATGAACTCACAACAACCCAAAACTTATGGGACACAGTCAAGGCAGTCCTGAGAGGGAAGTTCATAGTGATACAGGCCCACCTAAAAAAGTTAGAAACATTTCAAACAAAAACCTAACCCTACGTCTACAAGAACTTGAGGAACAACAACAAAGACAGCCAAGAGCAAGCAGAAGGAAGGAAATAACCAAGATAAGAGCAGAATTAAATGACATAGAGACTAAAAGCACAATTCTAAGGATCAATGAATCCAAGAGCTGGTTCTATGAAAAGATAAACAAAATTGACAAGCCTTTAAGCAGACTCATCAAGAAAAAAAGAGAGAAGACCCAAATAAACACAATCAGAAATGAAAGAGGAGATATTACAATAGATACCACAGAAATACAAAGGATTGTAAGAAATTATTATGAAGAACTGTATGCCAAGAAATTTGAAAACCTAGATGAAATGGACAAATTTCTAGAAAAATATAATCTTCCAAAACTCAATGAAAAAGAAGCAGAAAGCCTGAACAAACCAATAACAGCAAAAGAAATTGAAGCAGTAATAAAAAACTCTCACCACACAAAAGCCCTGGACCAGATGGCTTCACAGGAGAATTCTACAAAGCATTTAAGGAAGAACTAACTCCTATCCTTCACAGACTATTTCAAAAAATCCAAAATGATGAAAGACTCCCAAACTCTTTTTATGAGGCCAACATCATCCTAATTCCAAAACCAGATAAAGACACAGCAAAGAAAGAAAACTTCAGGCCAATATCGCTGATGAACATTGACACTAAAATCCTCAACAAAATACTGGCAAACTTAATCCAACAGTACATTAAAAAGATCATACACCATGACCAAGTGGGATTCATCCCAGGGATGCAAGGATGGTACAATACTCGCAAATCAGTAAATGTAATACATCGCATAAACAAAAGCAAAGACAAAAACCACATGATCATATCAATAGATGCAGAAAAAGCATTTGATAAGGTACAGCACCCATTTATGATAAAAACACTCATCAAAGTGGGAATAGAGGGAGCATTCCTCAACATAATAAAGGCCATATATGAGAGACCTACAGCCAACATCATACTCAATGGCCAAAAATTAAAATCTTTTCCACTAAGATCAGGAACAAGACAAGGATGTCCACTTTCACCACTTCTCTTCAATATAGTACTGGAAGTTTTAGCCACAGCAATCAGACAAGAAAAAGAAATAAAAGGCATCCAAATCGGAAAGGAGGAAACAAAACTGTCACTGTTTGCAGATGACATGATAGTGTACATAGAAAATCCTATAGACTCCACCAAAAAACTGCTTGACCTAATAAATGAATTTGGCAAAACAGCGGGAAACAGAGTCAATATCCAAAAATCAAAGGCATTTCTGTATACCAATAATGAAACAGCAGAAGCAGAAACCAGGGAAAAAAATCCCATTTGAAATAGGCAAAAAGAAAAATAAAATACCTAGGAATAAACCTAACCAAAGAGGTAACAGACCTGTATTCAGAAAACTACATAACACCCAGGAAAGAAATCAAGGAAGACACAAACAAATGGAAACATATACCGTGTTCATGGATTGGAAGAATTAATATCATCAAAATGTCCATACTATCAAAAGCAATTTACACATTCAATGCAATACCTATTAAAGTACGAATGGCTTATTTCACATAGAACAAACACTTCAAAAATTTATATGGAACCATAAACGACCCTGAATAGCTGCTGCAATTTTGAGAAAGAAGAGTAAAGTAGAAGGGATCACAATACGTGACACTAAACTATACTACAAGGCCACTGTAATCAAAACAGCCTGGTACTGGCATAAAAACAGGCACATAGACCAATGGAACAGAACAGAGAGCCCAGAAATAAACCCAAGTCTCTATGGTCAATTAATCTTTGACAAAGAAAGCAGCAACATAAAATGGAATAAAAATAGCCTCTTCAACAAATGGTGTTGGGAGACCTGGACAGCCGCGTGCAAAAAAATGAAACTTGAGCACCAACTTACACCTTATACAAAAATAAATTCAAGGTGGATAAAAGACTTAAATATAAAACGTGACACCATTAAAGTCCTGGAGAAGAACGTAGGTAGGAAAATCTCAGATATTTCACGAAGAAACTTTTTTACTGACATGTCTCCTAGACCAAGGGACATAAAGGAAAGAATAAACAAATGGGACCTCATCAAAATAAAAAGCTTTTGCACAGCTAAAGAAAACAGTATCAAAATAAAAAGAGAACCAACTGTATGGGAAAACATATTTGCCAATGATACCTCAGACAAGGGTTTAATCTCCAAAATATATAAAGAACTTACATGACTCCACTCTAAGAAGACAAGTAACCCAATTAAAAAATGGGCAAAGAACTTGAACAGACACTTTTCCAAGGAGGACATACAGAGGATCCAGAGACATATGAAAAGATGCTCAATATCGCTAGCTATCAGAGAGACGCAAATTCAAACCACAATGAGATACCACTTCACACCAGTCAGAATGGCCATCATAAACAAAGCACCAAACAACTCGTGTTGGAGAGGTTGTGGAGAAAAGGGGTCCCTAGTGCACTGCTGATGGGACTGCAGACTGGTACAACCACTATGAAAAGCAGTATGGAACTTCCTCAGAAAACTGAAAATGGATCTTCCTTTTGACCTTGCAATTCCACTGTTGGGACTATATCCTAAGAACACTAAAACACCAACACAAAAGAATGTTTGCACCCCGATGTTCATAGCAGCACAATTTACAATAGCTAGATGCTGGTAACAACCTAGATGCCCATCAGTAAATGAATGGATCAAAAAAACTATGGTACATTTACACAATGGAATTCTATGCAGTAGAAAGAAAGAAGGAGCTCCTACCCTTTGCAACAGCTTGGATGCAGCTGGAAAGCATTATGCTAAGTGAAATAAGCCAGGCAGTGAAAGACAAATACCATATGATCTCACCTTTAACAGGAACCTAAACAACAAAACAAAGAAACAAACAAAATATAACCAAAGACACTGAAATAGGGGACAGACTGACAGTGACCAGAGGGGAGAGAGGAAGGAATTTCTGGGGAGAATGGGAAGGGTTTACAGGAACAAATTTAAAGGACACATGGACAAAAGCTAGGGGGAGGGTTGTAGTGGGAGGGAAGTGGGGAGGGTTGGGTGGGTGGGCTGGAATGGGAGTAAAAGGGAGAAAACCATACTTGAACAATGATTTAAAAAAATAAAAATAATTAATCTCTAAAAAAAAAGAAAAGAAAAATAAACTATGAATTACATCAGGAAAAAAAAAAAAGAAATCCATGCCAAAACACATCATAACTAAATGTCTGAAAACTAAGGCAAAGAAAAATCTTGATAATAGCCGAATAAAAATCATATTTTATTTACAGGGGAAAACTATTCAAATAATAGATGATTTCTTATCAGACACCAGGGAACTCTGAAGTGGCACAACATTTTTTAAGTGCTGAAAGAAGAGATCTTAGCAACCAAGAATCCTATACCTAGCAAAAATATCCCTCAGGAATGAAGAGGAAACCAAGATATTCTCAGGTTAATGAGAACAACTTATTACCAGCTCATCTAACTTACTCAGATAAAGAGAGAAAATTCTCTAAACCAAAAGAAATGCTGAAGGAAGGAAACTTGGAACATCAGTAAGGAAGAAAGAAAAATATAAGCAAAAATATAGGTAAGTACAATAGGTTTTTTTATCTCCTTGAATTTTCCACATTGTTTTATGATTTTAGAAAAAAATAATATTGTCTAATGTAGTTCTAAATGTATGTAGAAGAAATATTTAAGACAATTGTTTTCTATCTTCTTTATTTATAGATTTTGTATTTGTAAATTTATCTACTCATTAAAATCTATTTGTAACTCCCAAATTAGCACTGATGGCACTTTGACAGTCATTTACAAGGAAGTGCAGAGTGGTGAAAAAATTGAGTCATCAACACACATGTTCCAAGCTGAGGTCAAGTAAGGTACACTGTACCTTTCCATTTCAGTTCTCATACCATAAATAAGTGCTCCATTAAGTCTAGTTAGTGTATTTTTTTTGTATTTTTGCACATGAATTCATTGCTTAAAGTGGCCTCCAAGTATTAAAGTTTCATCTTTTGTTCCTAAGAGCAAAAAATCCATGATGTGCCTTGTGGGGAAAATATATTTTAGATAAGCTTCATCTACGTATGAGTTATAGTGATATAACCATTAGCTCAAAGTTAATAAATCAACAATATATATTAAATAAGATGTCTTTAAACAGCAACATACAACATAAACAAAAGGAAAAATAAAATCATGTAATCGTATTCATAGATGAAAAAAATCATTTGACAAAATCCAGTACCCATTTAAGATTAAAACTGTCAGCAAAGTGGGAATAGAAGGAATAATATACTTCAACATAATAAAGGCCATATATGGCATACCCACAGATGACATCATATTCAATGGAAAAATGCTAAAAACATTTTTCTTTAGATCAAGAACAAGGCAAGGATGTCTGCTTTCATCACAATTTCATCACAACTTATTCAACATATTATTGGAAGCCCTAGCCAAAGAAATCAGATAAGAAAAAGAAATAAAGGGCATCCAAATGCCTTTTGGGAAGGAACAAGTAAAACTGTCATTATTTGTAGATGAGATGATACTATATAAACAGAAGCCTAAAATCCCACCAAAAAAAAAAAAAAATACTATGAGGACTGATACATGAACTCCAGAATACAAAATAAATATTTAGAAATCAGTTGCATTTTTATATACCAATAATGAACTATCATAAAGGGAAACTAAGAAAATAATCATGTTTACAATTGCATTAAAAATAAAATACTTAGAAATAAACTTAAGCAAGAAGGTAAAAAACCTATGCTCATAAAATTTACCACTGAAGAAACTGAAGAAGATACAAATAAATTGAAGCATGTAACATGCTGATGGATAGGAAGCATTAACATCATTAAAATGTCGAAACTACTCAAAACAATGGATATATTCAGTGATATCCCTTTCAAAAATTATTATAGCATGTGAATAAATGTGTAATAAAATATTATATAAATTATATTTATAATTTGATATTCAAACTAATAGAATAAGTATGAAGGCAGAAATGAATGGATCATGAAGAACACTGTGGTTCTGGATAAAAAACAAACAAAGAAACAAAAAACAGATTTTTCCCCTTTTGATTGGGAATAGCAGGAAGTTGTCTGGGAGAATGGCCTGACATTCAGTTGTTTGAATGGCCATTCTCCGTTTCATCCAGTAGTGAGTATTGATATCTCCATATATTTGTCTTTCTCTTCACTTCAAATGGATGAAGATGTTTGGTGACCTCAGCCTGCCAAGTCTTCAGAACCCACTGTGAATGACACTAATGATTTCTTTGGTTTGGATTGATTTAAGCCACTGAGAACATTCAGAAGTTAATTTTAGACAGGACCACCTTGATGATTTTAAGGAGGTCTTACTTATAATAGTAGTTAGAGATAAAAAGGTCACTACCAGACATGAACTTTAAAAGCATGGTGCTGTCTCAGGACTTCTAGTTGGTCATCAAATCTCAGAGACATCCCATGGTTACATATCCCCATGTCTCATAGGAGTTATTTAGGAAATCTTTCCAACTTTTGAAACTTACAGACTTTATTTCTATTCCATCTTAGTGCAAATAACAAATAGTTATTTAGTTCTCCTGGATTCACACTACATGTAGAATGAGATGTAAAGGAAAGTACAAAAGCTTGAATATCAGACAGACCTGACTTTAAATCCTGGCTTCACTATTTACTATCTGTGTGACCTTGGGAAAATCACTTAATCTCTCTGAATCCCTCTTTCTGCAACTCTAAAGTGGATATCTAATGCCCATCTCAGCAGGCAGAGTCACATTACACAATTGGCTCAAGCTAATGACAAATGAAAATGTTCTTGTTTTTAGAGGGTTGGTTTAATATTATTTGTTCAATAACAGCATTAAATTCAAAGTCTGTTCTAGTGAATTAGACTTTATCCCAAACTTTCTGCTCAGAACTAAGGTCGTTCTTAAAATCTGACTGACTGCTTTGGGGTCAGCCCCTTCTGTGGTGCAGTTTCCAAGCTGTCAAGAGCCCCTCTGATTCTCAAACACCTTGCTTTTTCTCCTCCCTTCTGTGATGTAACTGGGAGGTGATTGAAGCTTCCAACTGACTATTTCCTCTGTCTCTAAACTTCATGAAACATTCTTACCTGGCCAGAGTAAAGTTGGGCTCTCAAGAAACATCTTCTGCATAGGATTGGGTGGCTGGATACGCTGAGTGGCTGCACAGCACTCAACATCTCCTCTTTCTCTTGGGGTCCAGTTGTGCATGGGGCCTTGACCTTGAACTGAGCTATTACATCTGATTGCTGGTTTCTTCAGTCTTGATTCCATACATACTTAGATCTATGGTGCCCCACTACTGAGGCCTGTCAGAGGGACTGAATCCCAGGATGACTACAGTTTGGGTTCAAGCTGGAACCTCTTTGGCTCATATAAGGAAATGATTCAGAATCATGTATTAAGTTTGAATCATCCAAGTAGGCCTGTGGCCATCTGCTCATACTTGTAAAGAAAGAAACAAATTGTGGTTTGGGGCATATGGCTTTTGCTATAAACTTTATTTTCCTCTCTTAATGGTGAAACTAATACATTATTTAAGTTATCTGGACAAACCATACATAAAGCCAGACTCAAACATTAATAAACTAGTTGGCATTAACTTATCTGACTAGCTCTAGCAGAGTAGCAGAGAGTAGAGTCCTGAGCAAAGCTGTGTTAGGGAAGAAGTCAGAGTGGGAGACCCAGACCTTGGGGAAGAAGTAGGGAATCTAGAGAGGCTGAGAAACTACTTGTGAGGGGCAGTTATACCTTGAGCTGTCAGACTGCACTTCTTATGTTTTACCTGGTGGGTCATTATGCCTTGTTCTGCCAGTACTATTTTCATATTTCTATCATTCCCACTAGGTTATAAAATCATCAAGGGAAGGGAGCTTCCCTTTCATATCTCTGGATTCCCCTCACAGAGTTTTTATTGTATCTAGTAGGAATTCAATATGTGTCTGTTGAAATGAATAAATAAATCAGTAGAAGTAAAGAAGATATGAAAAGTAGAATGAAAAGGCATTGAAGAAAATCTGCTTTGTTTCTCCTAGGGCTGAATTTCATAATTCTATTTCCATTTGTTGCTTCATGTAAGCTACATTTCTGTGCAATCTTTTCTGTTTTCTGCCCAGCTTCGGGTCTTTCTCACCCTTCTTTTTGATCTTCATGACCATCACCTCCAATACATCTGACCAGGCTCACATCTCCTGTGAAATATATGGCTGTCTCCACTCCTTCCTTCTCACTGAACTCCTGAAAACCAGCTGATGATGCTCAAAACAACTAGGAAGAAATCTCTACCAAAATATCAATGTCATTTTTTTCACAGAACCAGAAGAATTAATCCAAAAATTTATATACAACCACAAAAATAGAAAAAGCATTCTTGAGAAAAAAACATTCTCAAAAAAAGTCAGTGGTATCATGCCACCTGATATCACGCTATGGTACAAGGCTATAGTGATCAAAATAGAATGGTACTGGCATTAAAACAGACATAGATTAATGGAACAGAATGGAGAGCCTAGAAATAAATTCATGCCTATATGGTCAATTAAGATTTGACAAAGGAAGCAAGAATGTACAACGTGGTTAAGACAGTCTATTCAATAACCAGTATTGAAAAAATCGGACAGATACATGCAAAAAAAAAAAATGAAACTAGGCTACCTTCTTACACCATATACAAGAATAAACCGACTTCCAGCAAGATGGAGGAATAGGTGGACGCACCGTACTTTCTCACACAACCAAGATTAGAAGAACAATTTACAACCAGAATAACACCCAGAACTGACAGAGGATTTACCTGAATGGAAGTCGGACAGCCAAGAAGTTGAAGTAAACCCATACATCCAGACTGATAGGAGTGGACGAGCCCAGCAGGCGCTGGCCGGCGGGCGCGGGTTGGCGGCTCGCGGAGGTCGGGGAACACTGGGCGCAAAATTGGCGCAAAAGCTATCCAGCGCGCAAGAACGCAGAGGGGGTCCCTGAGTACACAAGCTGCGGCTGGCAGACCCAGTGAGGTGGCAATTGCAGACCAGGGCAGAGCTCGCAGCCCAGGAGCCCAGAGAAGAGACTGAGATCCCAGGAGAACGGAACTACCGCCATTGTTTCCTCTCACCCCTGCTCCCGCCCCCGCCCCCACATATAACGTCACAATCTAGCGACTGGGGTGCCCAGCCCTGGTGAACACCTAAGGCTCTGCCCCACACCTAACAAGAACGACCAGACTGGAAAAAAAAAGGTGGGGGGAGGAGAGACAGGGAGAGATATGTTTCCAATAGAACAGATCAGTCCCCCAGGACTCATCCTTTTGAGCGACTAAGAAAAGCCAGTCTATCAGATGCACAGTTCAAAACACTGGTGATCAGAAAGCTCACAGAATTGGTTGATTTTGGCCACAAATTAGATGAAAAGATGCAGGCTACCATAAAAGAGATGCAGGAAGATATACGGAGGAGAGCCAATAGTGAAGGGATGGAAACTGGGTCTCAAAACAATACAGTGGACCAGAAAGAAGATAGAATCAACCAAGCAGGAAAGCATGATGAAATAAGAATTCAAACAATTGAGGAGAAGCTTAAGAGCATCCAGGACGTCTTTAAACATTCCAACATCCGAATTATAGGGGTACCAGAATGGGAAGGGGAAAAGCAACAAATTGAGCACATATTTGAACAAATAATAATGGAGAATTTCCCCAATCTGGCAAAGGAAATAGTCTTCCAAGAAATCCAAGAAGCTCAGAGAACCCCAAAGAAGTTGGACCCGAGAAGAAACACACCAAGACACATCATAATTACATTAGCCAAGGTCAAAACAAAGGAGAGAATCCTAGAAGCAGCAAGAGATAAGGGGACAGTAACCTACAAAGGAGTTCCCATCAGACTGTCAGCTGATTTCTCCAAAGAGACCTTACAGGCAAGAAGGGTCTGGAAAGAAATATTCCAAGTCATGAAAGACAAGGACCTACATCCCAGATTGCTCTATCCAACAAAGCTCTCATTTAGAATGGAAGGGCAGATAAAGTGCTTCTCAGATAAGGTCAAGTTAAAGGAGTTCATCATCACCAAGCCCTTATTTTATGAAATGCTAAAGGGACTTATCTAAGACAAGAAGATAAAGAAAAGACATGTATAGTAAAAGGACAGCAAACTCACAATTATTAACAACCACACCTAAAGCAAAACCCAAAGAAACTAAGCAAACAACTAGAACAGGAACAGAACCACAGAAATGGAGGTCACATGGAGGGTTAGCAACAGGGGACTGGGAGGAGGAGAGAGGGGGAAAAGGTATAGAGAATAAGTAGCATAGAATATAGGTTGAAAATAGATAGGGGGGAGGGCAAGAATAGTATGGGAAATGTAGAAGCTAAAGAACTCATAAGTATGACACATGGACATGAACTAAAGGGGGGGAATGTGGGTGGGAGAGGGGGTACAGGGTGGAGGGGAGAGAAGGGGGAAATGGGACAACTGTAATAGTATAATCAATAAAATATATTTTTTAAAAAAGAATAAACCAAAAAGGGACTAAAGACTTAAATGCAATACTTGAAACCAGAAAACTCCTAGAAGGGAGATAAAATAATAGATAATACACAGAGAGATGGAATAATAAAATGAATGCTTCTGGAAAGACTGTTAAGTTCATTTTGACTAAAGCACTAAGTTTACAAATAATATCTAAGAAAGAAAATTTAACATGTATGCATTTAAACCTAATACAGTTAATGTATTTCTTTCCTTTGTGTCTATCTCATCCCAGGGTAAGAGAAAGCTATTCATAGAAGAGATGCCCTGTTACTATAGTGGTGACTTTGGAGAGTCATTGAGAAATGGCAGCAGCAGATAAGGAAAAAGAGCCTGCGGCTATCTGTCCCTACGCAGTGCTCATCTCATGGTCAATAAGCAACCATTCTGAGTTACACTGATGGTTACTTCATGGAGGTCTGTAAGTTGCACCCTGCTTAAAAGATTAACTCGGGTCAATGTGTGAAAAGCCTCAAGGAAATATATGATTCCAGCCCTGGCTGGCGTAGCTCAGTGGATTGAGCGTGGGCTGGGAACCAAAGTGTCTCAGGTTCGATTCCCAGCTAGGGTACATTCCTGGGTTGCAGACCATGGCCCCCAGTGGCCGTACATTGATGTTTCTCTCTCTCTCTCTCTCTCTCTCTCTCTCTCTATCTCCCTCCCTTCCCTCTCTAAAAATAAATAAATAAAATACTTTTTTCAAAAAGATAAGATTTTCTTAAAAAAAGAAATATATGATTCCATCAAAAACAATTATTTAATATAATAAATACATATATTTAATTACATTTAGTGTATTTTTAAATTGATATAATAGAAAGTCTATTTTATCACAGAAATAAAGGGAAAGGGGAGCTAATATTTACTGAGCATAAACTATGTACCAGGCATTTAATAATCATAATTTCAATGAATATTCATATCAACACTGCAAAGTACCATCAACTCCATCTTACAGACAAGGAAATTGCAGTCCACACAAGCTCAGCTATTCACACAAGTTCAAAAAGGTAGGGAATAGGCCATTCTGGCTCAAATCCATGGCCTTTTCATGCCATGGGATCATGTCCACAGGTTTGGCCTGATTTTCCCACTGAATAGACATGCCTAACATGTATCATGTACTCATAGGATGTACTACTGTAACATAATTAATTTAAGTCCATCTGACAGAATCTTTGATTGTAAGGAGGGAAGACAATGAACATGGTGGTTGGGTCCCATTTGCCCCTTACAACAACACTAGGAATCAAATACAATTCTTTCTCATTACCTGGCTTTCTTTTCTGTAATAAAGTTGTTACAAATAACAAAACAATCTCATAAGAAAATACACTGAAGTGAGGAATTATTGAAACAATCTATGCCATAGCATCCACATCTTAGGACACTCAATGGCATCTGCACCTTCCTACAGGGTAAGCATGCTTCTGGGCAGTCAAAAACCTCCTTGAGCCCTGGCTGGTGTGGCTCAGTGGATTAAGTGCTGGCCTGTGAACCAAAGGGTTGCTGGTTTGATCCCAGTCAGGGCACATGCCTGGGTTTTGGGCCAGGTCCCCAGTAGGGGGCACACAAGAGGCAACCACACATTGATGTTTCTCTGCTCCTCCTCCCTCTGATCCCCTCTGGCTAAAATAAATAAACAAAAATTTTTAAAAACCCTCCTTGAAAAGCCCCAGATGTTGAAATTGCTCTAAAGCAGCCTAATTATGTATTTTAATATGCAAATTAGGCTTATCATTCTCTTCTTAGGGATACAGAAATGGAAACTCTGGTTGGCAGGAGAGCCTGAAGTCTAATATCAGGAATCTTCTTGCTTAACAGCTAGGAAAACAAAGCACCTTTTTCAGCTTGGTTATATCCTATGACATCAGCAACTCATGTGCTGATGGATGTGCCACTAGTAATGTCTGACAGTTGGAAGGTAATCATTGATTGGATTTCCCTTGCACATAGAAATATGTGTCTATTGGCTTGGAGGGAAGGCAGATGGTGGGGAAATGGATGATGATGGAGTGGGTACAGTCTGTCATTTTCCAAATGATTGTTGCCAGGAAGAGAAAAGCAGCTGATGAAAATCATGTGTTACAAAGTAAGGAAACTGGAAAATACTTCTTTTGTTTAAAAGACATCATTGTCTATCTTATTTACAATGCAAAAACTTTTTCAGAAAAAATATAATTCCAGGAGGCACAATGTAATAAGCCGCATTTCAGAGTTAAGTAGTTTACAAGGTCAGTAAAAGACAAAAGCAAGATTCACAAATGTCTTACTCAACAAGTTATTCAAAGGCACAGTATTGTAATAAAATACTGCAGTGTATGCTACCACATAGATCCTGACATTTAGCAAAACAAAATTTAATAAATGAGAAAGACTTAAAATATTAACACTGAGAGCTCCCCTAAATGACCTAAGAGAAGACCCCCACAGGGAAGCTCACAGTTACCAAGCCCCGACACATTTGCAGAGATTGTAATCAGAGTTTTAGTGCCCTAATCTTGATCATGAGCACACAACCAAGGACTACCAGCCATATGAGAAAACCTCTAACATGGAGGATAAGGAACAGATCAAACAGAAAAAAAGCAACTGGGAGGAAACTGAAACATGCAAAAAGAGGAAAGCTTTAAAAACAAAAGCTGTAACTGCTGTCCTCGGAGGCACAAGAAAAGGTATTGCATTACTGGAACAAGAATAGAATCCTCCCAAAAGGAGCACTCAGAGAACAAAAACTGTCCTTGAAAATTAAGAACATGGTAACAGAAATGAGAAATCTAATATGAGTTAGAGCACACAGAAAATAGAGCAGAAGATAAATATAAAAATAACTAGAGAAATAAGAAAATTATAAAACAAGTCTAGAAAGTCCAACACCAGAATTGTCAGATTACCAGAAAGAAGATAGAGAACAGAAGAAAGAAAATTACAAGCAAAATTTTCTAGAAATATGAGATATCAGTTTCAAGATGGAAAGGCCAACTAAGTACCCAGCACCATGAAAGAAATAGACTCACTCGAAGGCACGTCAGTTCAAAACACTGAACCAAAAAAGGCATCTGCAAATTAGACAGGAAAAATTGACAACATTCACAACATCAGGATTCAGAATGGTTTTGTACTTCCTACACCAACACTGAAATCCAGAAAATGGAGCACTGTCTTCAAAATTTTGAATGAAAATTGCCTCCATTTGATGAAGATGGCAGAGAAGGCAAACACTATACTTGCATCCTCCAATGAGCTCATCAAAATTACAACTGAACAACAGAACAAACATCATTCAGAACCTCCTTAAAGATGCTGAATGGTTCCTCCTTAATGTAGCTGAACGGAAGAAGTCCTACAACTACGGATATACAGAAGAAGCCACTGGTAAGAGGGGTAGAGACACAGAACCAGTTGGTCCCACACCTACATGTGGTAGATGAAAATAAGGAGAAATATCCTGGCTGTTGAGGTCTTCCCCAAGGAGGAAGGGGTCTCTGTTCCATACCAGACTTCCTAGCTCAGGGTTTCAATGCCAGGAAGAGAAGCCCTCAGTATTTCTGGCTGCAAAAACCAGCAGGGATTGTGGATGAGTGAGACAGAAGCTTTCTGAGTCCCAGTCATTTTTCTTAAAAGCCCAACAGGATTTATTTGAACTCTCTTGCTCTGAGTTCAAGCATAAGACAGCAGTTCAAAAGGCACCAGGGACATACAATGAGAAAGTGAATTGTCTGGCATCAGGGTAAGAGCAGGAGGGGCAGCTTTCTCCCATACTGAAGAGTTGGCAGAAGCCATTGTTCTTTTGCTGTGGCTTCTCCTCAGAAGAGCTGGCAGGTGGATGCCATGTCTGAGTTTCTATCAACCTAGCACTATTAACCCCACTCAAGTGATTCCCTGAGATCTCACCCCACCCAATTTACAGGCCCACCAAACCTGTTTTCAGTGTCTTTTCTGTACAAATTGCCTGTTTTGGCCCATGATTTGCACTTTCCTAAAATCTCTAAGGTTCACAAACTTCAAATAAGCAGCACCTGGTCTCAGCATGCCCATACTTCTTGCTAAGTAGCCCCAACCCTGGCACTAATGACTGCCCACCTCAGTTCGCAACTTAGCCACTCTCAGGCACCTTCAAGGCCAGCACAGATGGCAACTATCTGCAGATCACTTTGTAGCTCATACCAAGTAGCTCCAGGAAAACCACAGGCAGTGACTGACTTTGGTTTGCACCTCTCAAGAGGCCCCAGAATCAACACACAAGAGCACCACTCAACCACCTCTACAAATGACACACTGAAAGGGAAGATGCCACAGGCATCAGAGCTCTGCTAAAGGGAATTATGCTACATGGGGTCAACCCCTGTACAAAAGCTCCTCCATGCAGTCATGGCCAGTCCCCACAATCAATCAGCCTGAGGATCAATCTCTCACACTGATGTGCCAATAGCAACCAAAACTCAACTACAACAGGAGGGAAACACAACCTGCACAAGAAAATACCCAGAACAGCTGATCCAGGTTACCAGGGAAGTATGCCACTGAGCCCACAAAATACTACATAAGGCCCTCTGCCAAGACCAGGAGAAATAGCAGCTCTACCTAATAAATAGAAACAAACACGAAGAGACAGCCAAATGGAGGAGACAAAGAAGCATGTCCCAGTAAAAAAATAGAATAAACTCACCACCCCTCCAGAAAAAAATACTAAACAAAATAGAGACAAGCAACCTATCAGACACAGAGTTCAAAACACTGGTTAAAAGCATGCTCCATGGTCTCAGCAAGAATTTCAACAAAGAGATGTGAAACACAAAAATGTAGATAGAAAATATATAAAGAACCAGATAGAAATGAAGAATATAATAACTGAAATGAAAAGTACATCAGAGGGAATTGCCCTGGCCAGTGTGGTTCAGTTGGTTGCAGCATCATTCCATGCATTGAAAGGCTGTGGGTATGATCCCCTATCAGGCTGCATATGGGAGGTAATCATTAATGTTTCCATCTCACTTCAATGTTTCTCTCTCTCTCCCCCACCCCACACCCACGCCATCCTCTCTGTCTAAAAATAATGAAAAAAATGTCCTTGGGTGAGGATTAAAAGGAAAAAAAATAGAGGAAATCAACAATAGATTAGATGAAACAGAGGCTTGAATAAGCAATTTGGAAAACAAGGTAGTAGGAAGTATCCAATCAAACCAGCAAAAAAAGAAAAGAATCCAAAAAATGATAGTTTAAGGGCCCTCAGGAACAGCAACAAGCATACCAACATTCACATCATAAGGGTACCAGGAGCAGAAGAAAGAGAATGAGGAACTAAAAACCTCTTTGAAGAAATAATGGCAAAAAAAAACACAACAACTTCCCTAACCTGATGAAGAAAATTAGACATACAAGTCCAGGAAGTGCAGAGAGTTTCAAACAAGAAGAACCCAAACAGGCCCATTCCCAGGCACATTATTAAAATGCTAAACATTAAAGGCAAAGAGAGAACCTTAAAGCACCCAAAGAAAAGCAATTAGTTGCCTACAAAGGAGCTCCCATAAGACTACCAGCTGATTTCTCAACAGAAACTTTGCAGGCCAGAAGAAAGTGGCAAAAATACTCAAAGTGATGAAAACCAAGGACCTACAACCAAGATTACGCTATACAGCAAAGCTATCATTTAGAATCAAAGAACTAATTAAGGAGCTTCCAGCCAAGAAAAAATTAAATGATTTTATCATCATCAAAGTAGCATTACAAAAAGCATATTAAAGGGACTTCTTGAAGTAGAATAAAAATCAAATATATGAATAATAAAATGTCAATAAATACATATCAACAATTACTTTAAATGTACATGGACTACATGCTTTGAATGTACATGGGTTAAATGCTTCAAACAAAGGAAATAGGGTAGCCAAATATATAAGAAAACAAGATCCATATATATGATATCTACAAGAGACCCACCTAAAAATGAAATATACATGCAGACTAAAAGTAAAGGGATGGAAAAAGATATTTCATGCAAATGGAAATATTTAAAAAGCTGGGGTAGCAAGACTTATATCTGATAAAATAAACTTTAAAATAAAGGTTATAGTAAGAGCCAAAAAGGACACTACATAATGATGAAAGGAGCAATCCAGAAACAGGATATGACATTTGTAAACATTTATGCACCCACCAAAGGAGCAACTAAATATATAAAGCAAATTTTGATGGACATAAATGGAGAGATTGACATAGTCATAGTAGGGAATTTTAACACCTCACTCACATCAATGGATAGATCTTCCAGACAGAAAATCAACAATGAAACAGTGGCCTTAAATGACACACTAGATGAGATGGATTTCATTGATATCTTCAGAGCTTTTCACCCCAAAGCAGTATAATATGCTTTTTTTCAAGCACACATGCAACATTTTCTAGGATAGACCATGTGTTAGGACACAAAACAAGTCCCGATGAATTTAAGAAAATTAAAATCATGTCAGGCATCTTCTCTGACCATAATGTTATAAAACTAGAAATCAACCAAAAAAAAAAAAAGACCCTGAAAAATACACATTGCTAAATAACATGTTACTAAAAACTGAAATGGATAAAAATAAAATCAAGAAAGAAATCAAGATACCTTGATTTTTTTGTTTCCATACTTTTATTTAATAATGGCTTTATTGAAATTTAATTCACGTAGCATAAAATTTACACTTTTAAAATATACAATTTTGTGGTTTTCATCTATTCACAGAGTTTTGCAACCATCACTTCTACTAAATTTTAGAATATTTTCATTACCCCCAAAATAACTCTATATCCATTAGCAGTAACTCCTCATTTCTCCTTCCCTCCATCCCCTGGAAGCTACTAATCTACTTTCTATATCTGGATATTTCATATAAATGAAACCATACAATATATGACCTTTTGTGACAGGCTTCTTTCACTTAACATAATATTTTAAAGATCCAACAATGTTGTAGAGTATATCAGTACTTCATTCTTTTTATGGCCAAATAATATTCCAGTGTATGGCTATACTACATTTCGTTTATTCATTCACCAGTTGATGTACATTTGGGTTGTATTCCCTTTATGGCTGTTATGAATAATGCTGCTGTGCACATTCAGGTACAGTTTTATGTGTGGACACATGTTTTCATTTTTTCTTGGGACCCAGAAGTTGAATTGTTGGCTCATATGGTAACTATATGTGTAACCTTTTGTGGAACTACCAAACTTCTCCAAAGCTGCAGAACTAGCTTGATCTCCTTTGATGTTTGCATGATATCTTTTTTCATTCCTTTACTAACTGTATCATTATTCTTCAATTAACTTTCCTCTAAACAACATATATATAGGTCATGTTTTTTTCAAATCTACTCTGTGAGTCTCTGTCTTTTAATTCCTGTATATAGTTTATTTATCTTTAATGTATTATTATTATTTACTGTTGTTCAATTACAGTTATCCCAAATTTCCCCCTATTGTTGTCCCCTGGCTGGTCCACATCCCTGCTCCCTCCGTCAATCCCCCCCCTGTTGTTTGTTACTATGGGTCCTTTGTACATGCTCATTGACTAGAACATTCCTCTTCTTTCCCCCATTATCCCTCTCCTCAGTCCCTTCTGATCATTGTGGGTTTATTCCTTATTTCCATGTCTCTGGTTCTATTTTGCTTGATCGTTTGTTTTATTCATTAACTTAAACTTACAACTGAGATCATATTGTATTTGTCTTTCATTACCTGGCTTATTTCACTTAGCATAATATTCCCCAGTTCCATCCATGCTGTCAAGAAGGGTAGGAGCTCCTTTCTTTCTGCTGTGTAACATTCCATTGTGTCAATGTGCCACAGTTTTTTGATCCACTCATTAACTGATGGGCACTTAGACTATTTCCAACACTTGGCTATTATAAATAATGTATTATGAGCATAAGGATGTATAGGTTCTTCTGAATTGGTGTTTCAGGATTCTTAGGGTATAATCCCAGCAATGGGAACACTGGATCAAAAGGCAGTTCCATCTTTAGTTTTTTGAGGAAATTCCATACTGTTTTCCACAGTGGCTGCACCAGTCTGCATTCCCACCAACAGTGCACAAGGGTTCCCTTTTACTGACATCCTCACCAGCACTTGTTTGTTGACTTATTAATGATGGTCATTCTGACCTGTATGAAGTGGTATCTCATTGTGGTTTTAATTTCTATCTCTTTGATAGCTGGTGATGTTGAGCATTCTTTCATATGCCTGTGGGCCATCCTTGAAGAAGTATCTGTTCAGGTCATTTGCCCATTTTTAATTGGATTATTTGCCTTCCTGGTGTTGAATCATATGAATTCTTTATATATTTTGGAAATTAAACCCTTGTCCAAAGTATATCGTTGGCAAATGTGTTTCCCCATGCAGTTGGTTCCCTTTTCATTTTGCCGATGGTGCCTTTAGCTGTGCAGAAGGTTTTTAATTTGATGTAGTTCCATTTCTTTATTCTTTCCTTTTTATTCCTTGCCTAGAAGATATATTGGTGAGGATAGTCCTGCATGGGATATCTGAAATTTTGCTACCTATGTTTTCCTCTGGGACTTTTATGATGTCATGACTAATATTTAAGTCTTTTATCCATCTTGAGTTTATTTTGGTGTATGGTGTAAGTTGGTGGTCTAGACTGTCTTTCTTTCTCTCTTTCTTTTGCAGGTACCTGTCCAGATCTCCTAGCACCATTTATTGAAGAGGCTATTTTTACTCCATTTTATGCTCCTTCTTTTTTTGTCAAGTATTAATTGGCCATAGAGACATGGGTTTATTTCTGGGCTCTCTACTCCGTTCCACTGATCTGTGTGTCCGTTCTTTGCCAGTACCAGACTGTTTTGGTTACAGTGGCCTTGTAATATAATTTGATACCAGGTATTGTGATCTGTCCTACTTTGTTCTTCTTTCTCCAAATTGCTGAGGCTCTTTGGGGTCATTTGTGATTCCATATTTTTTTTAATATTCCTTCTAAATCTATGAAATATGTTATTGGTAGTTGGCAGGGATTGTGTTGAATCTATAGATTGCTTTGGGTAGTATGGACATTTTATTGAGGTTAATTTTTCCAATCCATGAATATGGTATATGCTTCCATTTATTTATGTCTTCATTAATATCTTTCCTCAGTGTTACTTTGTTGAATAGAAATGGTGAAATCAGACACCCTTGTCTTGTTACTGATCTTAAGGGGAAAGGTTTTAGATTTTTCCCATTGAGTATGATGTTGGCTGTAGATGTCTCATATATGGCCTTTATCATGTTGAGGTATGCTCCTCTACTCCCACTTTGCTGAGTGTTTTTATCATAAATGGGTGCTGTATCTTATCAAATGTTTTTTCAGCATCTGTTGATATAATCATGGGATTTTTGTCTTTCATTTGTTTATGTGATATGTTACATTTTTTATTTGAAAATATTTCTTCACCAAGTTTTGGAACTAGGATAATACTAGTCTCATAAAAAGACTTTGGGAGTCTTCCCTCTTTTGAATTTTTTGGAATAGTTTAAGTAGAATAGGAGTTAGCTCTTCCCTAACTGTTACGTAAAGTTCTCCTGTGAAGCTGTCGGGTCCAGGGCTTTTATGTGCTAAGAGGTTTTTTTATTACTGCTTCAGTTTCACTAGCTGATATCAGTCTGTTCAGGCTTTCTGCTTCTTCTTGATGCAGTTTTGGAAGATTATATGTTTCTAGAGATTTGTCCATTTTGCTCAGGTTCTCAAATTTCTGCATATCCTTTGTATTTCTTTTGTATCCATTGTAATTTCTCCCTTTTTATTTCTGAATTTATTTATTTGGATCCTCTCTCTTCTTTTCTTGATGAGTCTGCTTAAAGGCTTTTCAATTTTATTTACCTTTTCAAGGAACCAGTTCCTGGATTTATCAATCTTTTGAATTGTTCTTGTAGCCTGTATGTCATTTAATTTCTCTCTGATCTTGATTATTTCCTTCCTTCTCCTCACGCTGGGCTTTGTTTGTTGTTGTTCCTCTAGTTCCTATAGATGTAAGGTTAGGCTGTTTATTTGAAATGTTTCTTTTTTTTTTTTTAGGTATGCCTTTATTGCTATGAACTTCCCTCTCAGTACTGCCTTCACCGTGTCCCATAAGTTTTGGGTTGTTGTGTGTTCATTTTCATTTGTTTCCAGAAACTTTTTTTATTTCTTCCTTGATCTCATTCTTAACCCATTCATTGTTTAAAAGCATACTATTCAGTCTCCATATATTAGAATATTTTTTAGTTTTTTTTTACTTGAGGTTGGTTTCTAGTTTCAAGTCATTGTGATCTGAGAAAATTCTTGATATGATTTCAATTTTCTTGTATTTTGGGAAGCTTGTTTTGTGTCCTACCATGTGGTCTGTCTTTGAAAATGTCCTGTGTGCATTTGAAAATAATGTATATTTTGCTTCTTTTGGGTGAAACCTTCTCCATATATCAATCAAGTCCATTTGATCTAGAGTGTTGTTCAGAGCCACAATATCCTTGTTGATTCTTTCTTTGGAAGACATATCCACTGTTGACAGTGGGGTGTTAAAGTCCCCTACTATGAGTATGTTGCTGTTGAATATCTTTCTTGAAGCTCTCCAAGAATTTCCTTATATAGTTTGGTGCTCCTATGTTGGGTGCATGAAAGTTTACAATGGTTATATCTTCTTGATGGATGCTCCCTTAATTATAATGAAGTGCCCTTCTCAGTCTCTTTTTTTTTTTTATGACCTTTGTTTTGAAATCTACTTTGTTTCAAATAAGTTTTGGTACTTTCGTGGAATATTTTTCCATCCCTTCACTTTCAGTCTGTGTATTTCTTTTTTTCTCAGGTAAGTCTCTTATAGACAGCATATATAAGGGTCATATTTTCTTATCCATTCAGCTACCCTATATTTTTTGATTGGAGCATTTAATCCATTTACATTTAAGGTTATTGTTGACAGATACTGATTCATTGCCATTTTTCCATACCTGTGTTTCTCTCTCTCTCTCTTGCTTTCCCTTTCTCTCTTTCTTCTTCTTCTTATAGCACTCCCTTTAGCCTCTCTTGCAGTAGTGATGTTGTGGAGACATACTCTTTTAGCCTTCCTTTGTCTGAGAAGCTCTTTATTTTACCACCTATTTTAAATGGGAGCCTTGCTGGATAGAGTAGTCTTGGTAGTAGGTGCTTGTTTTTTATTATCTGCAATATTTCATGCCAATCTCTTCTGTTTTGCAGTATTTCTATTGAGAAATCTGCTGATAGTCTTATTGGAGCTCCCTTGTATGCCACTTGCTGTTTCTCCCTTGCTGTCTTTAATATTCTCTCTTTGTCTTTAACATTTGTTTTTTTTTAATTATGATGTGTGTTGGAGTAGCCCTCTTTGGGTTTATCTTGATTGGGATCCTCTGTGCTTCCTGAACTTGCATGACTTTACCCCTCACCGAGTTACAGAAGTTTTCTGCCATTATTTTTCCAAACAAGAAAAATGAAAAGAAAACTCCCTTACTCCTTTTCTTCTCCTTCTGATATTTGCATGATGTGAATTTTGTTACACTTCATGTTGTTCTGAAGTTCACTTAGACTATCCCTATTCTTTTTAAGTCTTTTGTCATTTTGTTGTTCTGCCTGAGTATTTCTTTCTACCTTGTCTTCTAGCTTACTGATTCAGTCTTCTGCTTCATCCAGCCTGCTTTTAACTCCTCCTAGTGTATTTTCCATTGTTTCTTCATTTCTTCCTGGTTCATGTTTATAGTTTCTATTTCTCTTTTCATGCTGCTGAGTTCCCACTCAGTTCTTTTAGCATTCTTATAATCATTTTTTTAAATTCTATATCTGATAGATCCCTTGCCTAAATTTCAGTTAGCTCTTTTTCTTATGATTCCTCCAGTCCTTTCAATTGGAGGTTCTTTCTTTGTCTCCCCATTTTAGGTGACTCTTTTTGTTTGTCTCTGTGTCTCAGGATGCTCTGATTTGCCTGCCTGTTTTTATGGGTTGGACTTCTATGGTAAAGGTTCTGTGGGACTCAGTGATGCAGTCTCTTTGATGTCCTGATCTGGATGCTCTAGGGTTGCTTTTTATTTATTTAGTGTGGGTTCTCTTGTTGTACTTGGGCTTTGTTTGTTGGTTGGTCACTTGTTGGTGCATTCTCCCACCCCCCAAGCTGGCTGACTGGTAGTCACAATTTCTGCCACATCTTGCATGCGGTTGTACAGATGTTGGTTAACAAAGCAACATTATCAGAAAGCCAAACCCAGGCCAGCAAAAACACAACAACAACAACAACAAACAAAACAAAACTACCACATCAGCAATATCAAGAGCAATTGAGCAAAGATTAATAAAAGTGGAGAGAGAGATTAATAATATTTAATATAGGAAAAAGGGGATATGAGATGACTAAATGAGGGAAAAATGATTTTGAGTGGGAAGAGGAAGTAGAAATAATAAGAGTAGAAAATAGAAATGAGGTAAAGAAAGGGAGAGAATAAAATATAAATTATAAGTAAAACAGGGATAAGTGATGGCAAAAATGGAGTAATAAAAGAGGAGAGTATACTATGAGGTTAAAAGTAAAACTGAAAAGATATTGAACCAACAGGAACAAAATTACTGAAAAACCACAGCAGAGACAATAATGTCAGTTCAGTAAAGATTTAAAAAGGTGTAAAAGGAATAATAATAGTATACACAAGATAATAGTGAATATGAAATGCCTACAGTAAAGAAAAATAATTTTGAGAGGATGAGAGAGAAAAACTAATAAGAGTAAGAAATAGAACCTAGTCTAAGAAAAGGAAAAAATTAAATTAAAATTCCTAACTCAACTGATCAAGGACAGGGGGAAGTGAAAGTGGAATAAGATGGGGGGAGTATCCTATGGGATTTGAAGTACAACCAAATAGTGAACAAATAGGAATACCATTGGAGAAGAACAGCAATAACCATGCCCTCACCCAACTAGCCACAATTTATAAAGGTGGAAAGGAAATAAAATTATTACAAGAGGGGTAAAAAGAATGTGAGCTGACTTAAGGAAGGAAGAATGCTTTTGCAAGGATAGATGGAGGAGAAGTAATAAGACTAAGGAATAGGAACATGAAAGAGCATGGGAGAAAATAAAGTTGACAACAACAATTAGAAAGGTCAGAAATAAGGCAAAATGGGGTAAGACCAGAGAAGGGTGCTATGTAGGATTTAAAATAACAATAATATGACAAAAATATATAATCTGAATAAAAGAATAAAAAATAAAAAACCAAAAGTAGTGAGTTAGTTGGAATACAATTGAAGCAAAAGAAGAAACATTAAAAAGCTATGTGAAAGGAAAAAAGAAGAAAGAAAGAAAAAACACTGACGTTCTGAGGAAGAGTGAGGTGAAATTCATGTCAACTGTTGGTGTTCACCTTCTGACTTCTTGGATCCTTCTCTGGTTTCTTATCAGCTCAAGGTCCTGGGGTAGGTCATTGAACTCTGGCAACGCCACCTGTATCTCCTTCACTTGCCTCTAGAGGGAGCTTCTGTTGCAATCAAGAGGGTAAGGCCTCTATGTCTCCCCTGGGAGGTGCTGCTCCCTCTTCTCGGAAAATTGTGGTTGCATTCCCCCTGCCCTTACACTTCTCATCTTAGTCTATCCCAGTTTATTTCCAGTAATGTATAGTTTCTGATTAAATACCCATCCGTTTCACAGGGGCATATAGAAGGATAGTCTGTAAAGAGTGTCAGTTCCCTCCTACTTGATTTAGCAGCTCTGTGTACACACCCAGGCTGGGCAAAGCCCTGAACCCCCCTTGCTGCACCACTTTCTGAACTCCCTGCTTTGATGGCCTCAGTGAAATAGGGTCCTAGGACCAGGTGTGCTTTGTCTCCCTGTGATGAATTCAAAATGGCCCCTTTTAGGTGTTTCTCTTAGTGTTTTTCTCTTGTAGAAATGCCCCCTGCAGGGTTGTTAAGCCTGCCCAGCCAGTTTTACAGATCTTCCCATGCTCCTTCCTGGAGGTGCTGCCAAGGAAGGGGGGCTCAGTCTGGTTTTAGGTAATCTCAGGTGCACAGTTTCCAGCCCACTGCTTTCACAGCATACAGAAGTCTGCACTCTCCACTCTGGACAGCTGCATTAGGCTGGGGCTGGGAAACCACCTTGCTCTGTATCTTTTTATCAATCTGCCCAGCTATACTGAGCAGGAGCAAATCATGCCCACAATCATTTTACCTTGTTGGTAGGGCAGCTCTGTGTGCAGGGTCCCTGCCCAGCACCCCTCAACTCTCCTTTTAAAAAAGTCTCTGGATGTTCCCACTGCAGAGCCACGTCACTGTCCAGCTTTTCCTATATGCCACCTCTCCAAAAAGTCAAGAGTCTATCACCATCAAGGCTAGCTGCAGCCCTCCTCCTCCACCAGACCCAGGTGCAGATAGTTTCTCACTCTCTGGCACTCTGCCAGTTGGCATTTGCTGCTGCAGCTATGGGTGTGCCACTAGCTGTGTGCATGCAGCCTGTTTCTCCTGGATGACTTTGTGTATCCAAGTTGCTCCCAGCTGGGTCTGGGGATTCCCTGCCCTGAGAGGGGAGGGAGTCACTAAGTTGCTATCTCTGGCCAGGCTCTCCACAAATGCAGTTGCCTGTAGCTTCTGGCAACGTGACTGCTGACATGACACTCAGGGATTTTCCCCATCCACCTACAAAACCTTCTTACCATCCATTTTAAAGTGTCTTCTGTAGTCTTTGGCTTCCAAACTTTATATCAGCTAACATTCTGTTGACTGTTCCCTTTATTTTTTAGAAGTGTTTGAGTTGGGTGCAAGAGCAAGTAGACTTGACTACCACCTACTTGGCAAACATCTTGCACCTCCCTTTGAAAGACATCTTTAAATAAATGAAAATATGAACAAAGCAACCCAAAATCTATGAAACACAGAGAAAGCAGTCCTCAGAGGGAAATTTATAGTATTACAGGCCTACTTCAGGAAACAAACCAAAAAGAAAGCTCAAATAAACAATCTAACTTTACACCTAAAGGGACTGGAAAAAGCAAAGCCCAAAGTGAGTAGAAAAAATGAAATAATAAAGACCAAAGCAGAAATAAATGAAATAGAGGCTACAAAACAATACAAAAGATTGATGAAACCAAGAGTTGGTTCTTTGAAATGATAAACAAGATTGACAAACCTTTAACCAGACTCATCAAGAAAAAAAAGAGGACCCAAATAAATAAAATCAGAAACAAAAAGGAAAAGTAACAACTGACACTGAAGGAATACAAAGGATTGTAAGAAAATATTGCAAACAACTATACACCAACTATTGGACAATATAGAAGAAATGAATAAGTTTCTAGAAACATACAGTCTTCCAAAATGAATCAGAAAGAATCAGAGAATCTGAAAGACAGATCACAGCTAGTGAAATTGAAGCAGTAATCAAAATACTCCCAACAAACAAAAGCCCTGGACCAAGTGGACTCACCAGTGGATTTTACCAAACATTCAAATAACTCGTACCTATCCTTAAACTATTCCAAAAAACTCAAGAAGATGGAAGACTCCCAAGCTCATTTTATGAGTCCAGCATTATCCTAATTCCAAAATGAGATAAAGACACTACAAAGAAAGAAAATTATAGGCCAATATCCCTTATCAACATAGGTGCTAAAATGTTCAACAAAATATTAGAAAACTGGGTCTAGCAAAATATTAAAAAGATCATAACACCATGAGTAAGTGGGATTTATTCTGAGGATGCAAGTTTGGTACAATATCCACAAATAAATAAACATGATACACCACATAAACAAAATGAAGGATAAAAACCACATGATCATATCAGTAGATGCAGAAAAGGCATTGAATAAAATCTGGCACCCCGCCCTGGCTGACGTAGCTCAGTGGATTAAGTGCGGGCTGCACACCAAAGTGTTGCAGGTTCGATTCCCAGTCAGGCCACATACCTAGGTTGCAGGCCACAGCCCCCAGCAACCGCACATTGATGTTTCTCTCTCTCTTTCTCCCTCCCTTCTCTCTCTAAAAATAAATAAATAATTTTTTTAAAAAAATCTGGCACCCATTTGTGATTTAAAAAACCTCTCAGCAAAGTGGGAACAGAGGGAACACACTTCAACATAATAAAAGCAACATATGACAAACCCACTGCCAACATCATATTCAATGGGCAAAAACTAAAAGCATTTTCTTTTAGATTAGGAAAAAGACAGGTATGTCTGTTTTAACCACTCTTATTCAATATAGTATTGGAATTCCTAGCCACAACAGTCAGACAAGAAAAAGAAATAAAAGGCATCCAAATAGGAAAGGAGGAAGTAAAACTGTCATTATTCATAGATGATGTGATATAGTACATAGAAAACCCTAAAACTTCACC